>NW_008338112.1:1242818-1297530 GCF_000622305.1 Nannospalax galili
CCCCTTGGCATTGCTCTTAGTGCTCAGGGTTGCTTTGACTATCCGAGGTCTTTTGTGCTTCCATATGGATCTTAGGATGTTTTTTTCCAATTCTGTGAAAAATGTCATGTGGATTTTGATTGGTATTGCATTGAGTCTTTAAATGACTTTTGGTAGGATGGTCATTTTCACAGTATTATTTCTTCCAGTCCATGAGCATGGGAGGTCCTTCCATCTTCTGATGTCTTCCTCAATCTCTTTCTTTAAAGATTTAAAATTTTCATTGTAGAGCTCTTTAATGTCTTTGGTCAGGTTTATTCCCAGATATTTTATCTTTTTTTGCAATTATTGTGAAGGGGAGTGTTTCCATGTACTCTTTCTCTGATTTCTTGTCATTGGTATATAGAAAGGCTATAGACTTTTGTAGGTTAATTTTGTAACCTGCCACTTTACTGAACATGTTAATAATTTCTAGGAGTTTTCTGGTGGAATTTTGGCATCTCTTAGATATAATATCATATCATCTGCAAAAAGGGACAATTTGATCTCTTCTTTTCCAATTATTACTCATTTGATTTCCTTCTCTTTTCTTACTGCTCTTTTATGAGTTTCAAGCACTATGTTTAAAAGGAGTGGAGATAGTGGACAGCCTTGTCTAGTTCCTGATTTCAATGGGAATGCTTCCAGTTTTTCTCCATTCAGAATGATGTTGGTTATGGGTTTGTTGTATATGGCTTTAATTATGCAGAAGTGTGTTCTTTCTAGTCCAGTTCCCTCTAGAACTTTGAACATAAATGTATTTTGAATTTTGTCCAAGGCCTTCTCTGCATCTATTGATATGACCATATAATTCTTGTCTTTGAGCCCCATTTATATGATTTATGATGTTTATTGACTTACGTATGTTGAACCACCCCTGCATCTCTGGGATAAAGCTGACTTGATCATGGTGGATGATATTTTTGATGTGTGTCTGTATGTGGTTGTAGAATTGGTCAAGACAATAGAATATAATATAGAATAAAATAAAAAAGGAAAATGAAATAAATGCCAGGTTTGTCTTGATTTACTAAAAATGAATGGGTAGCACAAATGGAATGCCTTGAGTATCGAGGCTGCAAACAGTCTTTAATGACCCTCTGTTAGAGAAAGTAGATTGTATACAATGCATGGGTCAAGCCTTGTATTTGTAGTTATTTATCCAAAACTTCTCTGATTGCAGTAACCTTTCAAACATGTTTGATGTGAATATCAAGTAAGATGTGTAGCTACTAGAGACTGCATTTTCTATAAAAGAAACGAGAGAGACAAAGTTCATTAGACTTTTAAAGGTTGTTTTGATGTGTTTCTATCACCATCATTCTCCCAAAGTTTAAAATCCTCAGCATTCAATTTTTTTTTTTTGCTACAGAAAATCCTTCATACCCTTCAAATGCTGCTAAATTTCATGGTCATAAGGTAACTAATCCTTTCTTTATTCCTATTAGGAAATTAAATTCTAGAAAGCTTATCCTTAAGCATCAAGGATCAATGATGAGAAAGCATTGTTAATATCATTAATGAACTTGTGGACTGGTTAATAACAATTAAGTTAAAACACCTAGTGTGTGAATTGTGAAGGTCTTCCCAGTCTTACCCAACTATCAGCTGCTTCCTGAATTTGTTCCCATAGCTTCTTAGTCTTTCTCATATATCTTTCCTCCCTTTGAGGTGTCTTGGTATGTAGCCCAAACTGGCTTTGAACTTGAGATTTTTCTGCCTCAGCTTCCTGAGTGCCAAGTTTGAAGGCGTGCACTATCACATCAGGCTAGATATTCTCATAGTCTTTTACAATTATAGTGTGGTTTTGTTTCCATTTCTAAAGTGATGGAGGACAGAGATTGTGTCATGGTATGGATTATCTTTCAAAGGATAGCTTTGCTCAGCAAACAGCCTTGGGGGATGTTATATCTCACTGTAGGGCAAAGAACAGGGAAATAAAAACAATGCTTTTGGAGCAAAGGTTGAGGAGGTTTTCTAGCAACCCCTTAAAAAGATATTTTCCAAGTTCCGAATTCCTCCGTTACGGCAAGCTCACTGTGTGCACAGCTACCACCTATGTGCCCTGAGTCACCTGCAGACAACTTCAGAAGGAGAACAGTGGACACAGGAGATTGGTGTGAACATGAAATTCACACTGCCTACTGTGAAGGAAACAACAAGTCCTTCTGTGTGCTTCCAGGGTCTCGTGTCATCTGCCAACATCTCTGGCCTGGGGCTGTCTAACCTGCAAGCTTGCAAGAAGAGCAGAATCTCACAGTTCCTGATAGGGTCTCTAGTATCTGGCATGCTGTTGTGCAACATAGTGAAAGTACTTTGAATTTTAGTTTTGTGTACACGTAATTAAAATTTTATTTTATTTTGGTTAAAGACTTCATGTTTTCATCAGATTCTAGCTGTGTTATCTCAGTAAATTTCTCAGTCCATCTACATTTCAATTTATTTAAGCACAAAATGAGTAGAATAAAAGTGTTTGTCTTGTTTGTGACAGATATGAGAATGCATTGCCCAGACCCCATTTCTATTTGTCTTGCTCCAAAGACTGCAGTGAGCAGGCAGCCTCACAAGTGTGCCTTTAGACGCCTCAGTGGCAGAGTCCAGCTACCTGTGATCACATTCCTCTTTAGGCATTATCTTTCCAGACTGAGCATTGTACATATGGATTGTTTAGAGACCTAGCCATTTTGGCTCCAGAATGGACAGTCTTGTTATATTTTCTTCAGAACCTACAGTATTTATTGAGGCATTTTGAGACCTGCATTGCAATTTGATTTTTCCTCTGCAGTTCTACAGATTTCCTGTGATCACACAGGCTTTAATCTACCCCTCACTAACATCTCCTACCACCTTTGTCTCAGCTTCTGCTTCAGAAGAATTAAATCAGCATTAGGACCACTGTAGGAAGTAAATGAATAAAGGCTCATCAATCATTCAGAGCACTCCTTGAATGTAGTTGGCACATATTAAATACTAGCTTACTATTATTATCATTAATATTGGTATGATCCACTATGTGGAACATGCTAGAAAGCATGGTCCTGAAACATGGTAGGGATGTTTGTGCTATCCTGAAATATTCCTAGGAAAGAGTAATAAGGGTGGTGAGTTCCTCAAAACTGAATCATAAGATGATTGTTGACATAAAGATATCCAGTGTGGAGAATGAAAGTTTTGTGAAGAACTTGGTACCTGTCTACCAACACTCAAATTCTGTGAAATGAAAACAGGTTACAAGGATGACTGTACTTGTAGCTAAGAGACAGATAATGGCTTCAAAGTAAAGAAAGCTTTTGAACATGATGGCTTAAAATGGTCCAGGTTCTTATTGAAGGGTCACTTGTCAGAGATAGTCTCGATGAGGTCCTCTTGAAGATCAAAGGGGGTTTTAGATCAGGTAACCTCTGAAATAAGTCATTGGAAAATTTAGAAAGCCATTGGTTCAATTTCCTATAGAAACCAGAAAACACATATTCACTTTGTCAATATTTCTCAAATAAATATATCAGAATTGTTAACTGTATATGACTGAATCAACGTGAGTGATGAATCTACTCTTAGTGACAAAAATGCTGATTTCTGCTCTGCTAGTTTCATTAATCTGTTATAAAATATGTGCTCAAGTCCAAAGTTAAGCATACACAACTTCATTGTGCAATAGAATGCGATTGTGGAACATCAAAAACATGTATGTGGGTTTAGTTAGAGATGCTATCAAAAAGTTCCTAGGGACCAGAGTTTCAGGACACAATGGAGACATTTGTTTGGGAAATCTACTAGAGCTCCTTTTGGATAATATATATAAAATCAGGAACACACCCCAACTATCCTATTCATTTTAAAGTTGCTGGAGTGATTTTAAAATGACAACCTGACCAAGGAGACAAATAGCCTTTAGAGGGTCAAGGTGCTGTAGCCACTGGTAATTTTTCATTAAGTTTGAAAGTTATAGGGTTAGTTCTGGCTGGGCCAGCCCTGAGGTGAATGTCACTGGAAGGAGAGTTGTGTTCTGAATTCTCAGATTGTGGATACGGGCTAAGTATTACTGCTACCAAGAGGAGGGCGAGGCTGTGACTCAGAGAGAGATAGAAAGATAGATAGATAGATAGATAGATAGATAGATAGAGAGAGAGAGAGAGAGAGAGAGAGAAATGTGTGACTAAGATACCCCTAACTGTCTTCATTCAAGTTCCAGCAGTACCCTGTCCCCAGCAGTCCTGAAGGTAGTTTGTTGCTGCTGTGTCCTTGATGACAGGCTTCTCTGACTGTGTGCACAGCAGCTGGGAAGCATGCTTTCATGCCTTGCATTTCCAGTCGATATCAAGGTCAGTATGGGTTATACATAATAGATGGGCATTTCTATGTGTGTATGTGTGGGAAAGGAGGGAAACTATTGTTAAAGTAGATGTTTCCAGTCTATATCCAAAACCGATTTTTTGAGCCAACATGAGGACATGGCAAAAAGCTCTTTTTGTGATTTTCTAAGCATTTTCAGTTGAAGGTATTGCTAATGGACTCCTGAGGTGCAAGAACAGCAGGATGCCCCTGCTGTACAAACTGGCCAACTCTTTCTTCCTTTTTATACTAATTTGATAGAAGGCCTTCACACTTCCCTACACCTGTTTGATTTCTCTTGGGTAATCACAAGACTGTAAGGGAAAAGTGCAGCCTCCTAGGGAGCCTTCCTCCAGTTCCTAGAGGTTGTGCTAGGGAGAAGCTTTTTCTTTCTTTCTTTTATTTCTTAAAACAAATGCCTGCTTGTTATCTCTCTGTCTGTACGGCCTCTTGAGGAATCACCTGGTTTCTCTAGCCGCTCATGCCTGGATCACTGTAGTAATGCCAGACCTTGATTTGGTGACAACAACAGCAAATATGTTTAAGAATGATGAATTTAGGGGGTTGATTGAACTTCTGGATATCTTTTCTGAACCACGATTAACCAAGACTGACCCCATTTATTTGAATAAGCACTATTGGCCTTCATAGCAATTATGGAAAGGATGTAAGACATTAGCAAGGAAAGAAGACTTTCTCCAGATAAGAGTGGTCCAAGTGGATTAATTTGAAAGTTAGTTTAAGTATCACCTCATTTTATGAAGTGAGATGTGGCTGATACTTTTGCTTTAGAGTAAGATAGCTGTGAAAAAATGCTCTGCTATTCACATTATGACAGCCAGTGTCCAGTGAACCTGATTAGATTTCAGTCAAGGTGAATTTTGGACTCAGATTAATATTAACTGCCAGATCAGCAATTCCTCATGGGTCTATAGCTCCTTTCTTATTTTGGGACCCTCATCCAGGAGATGAGTGTTCCCCTCTGAAGGCAAGATATTCAGTCATAAACTCAATGTATTTCAACTCAAAAGTATTTTTTCAAAAACCTTGGCCTGAAAGTCTGTTAGGATAATGGTGAATCAAAGACACAGGACTTTATTTTTTTTAGTCACTAGTAAAATAAGAAACAAAGGTCCTCTAGAAAGTAATGACATTTTCAGTGAGTACTTTAAGTATAAGGAAGGAAAACAGAGCTAAAACTTTCATGTCTTCAGGGTCTGATCTTGAGGCCATTCGTAGAGGAGCCAGAATAGAAAACCCTGCTTAGTTTTACCTGTATGTATCTTGTCAGATATTGTACAAACAATTAACATGGGGTGTGGGAATGGGGGAAGGAATCTGTGTCCAGTCCTCCTTGAAAACACACATTTTTGTCCAATTTCACTGTCCTTGCAAGTAGCTGATAGTTAAAAGCTGATCTGAGAAACTTCCTGTTGTCTGGTACTATTCTGAGGACAAAATTTACCACAAAGAATATTAGAAAAGAGAGAAAGTGAAAAGCCAGATGTGGTAGCACATGCCTATAAACCCAGCACTTGGGAAGAGGGAGAGCCAGGAGAATTTTGAGTGTTAGCTTGAGGTCAGCCTGGGGTACATAGTGAAACCCTGTGTCAAATTCAAGTCAAGTCAAATCAAATCAAATCAAATAACACACAGAGAGAGAGAGAGAGAGAGAGAGAGAGAGAGAGAGAGAGATCAGACACTTCATTTGATTTCTAAGTTTTCTTGATGTTTGAGTCTGTGATTATTTTCTTTTAGCCACTATTAAGGTAGGAAAAGGATTATATAAAAACATGAAAAGACTCAGAAGATACAAACTAGTCTCCACTAGTCCATGCAGAGAAAATGAGGAAGTGGAGATGCATGTTAGTTTTCTTCTGTCAAAGCAGCATTTCTAACACCCTGATTCATTCCACCTTTATTAAGCAAATGTGTATACTTACAGAGCTCCACAGCATCAGTTTCTAACAATAATGAACAGGAGATAACTTGTGTTTCTACTTGTGGATGATTAATTATTCAAGTCAGAGATCAGCAAACAATGATCTGTGAACCAAACCTATCCTGAAGCCTGTTCCTGTCACGTTTTATTGGCGTGTAGTCACACTGGTCAATTAAGTATTGTCTATCGCAGAGAAAAACAGCGTGACAGAGGCTCTGTAATTCACAAAGCTTGAGATGTTTACCATATGACCCTTTGCAAAAAATTGTGGAGATCAACATAAATGGTTGCACATATATTTACTGAAATACTATTGTCATTAATGGAAAGCAGATATGTATATGATGATATGAAAAGGGGTTGGATATTAAGAAAAATGATTCAAATAAAGCAAGAAGCTTTAATCTTAGCACTGAGGAGGAAGAGGCAGGCAGATCTCCATGGTGAGTTCCAGGCCAACTGGGGCTACAAAGAGACTCTGTTTCAAACAACGAAAAAAAAACCCCACAAAGCCCAAAATAGTGCAAGTATGAACGTTTGGGATTCTATTTGCATGACAACAAAAGATACATATAGTTGAATAGCTAATATATATGGTCTTTAGGTAAGTAGAATGTGTATCAGATTTTCATTATACATGTCAAACTTTTTTGAAGCGTATTATATACATGAAAATTTCCCTAATGATTTCCTCTAACAAATGAAATTAGAAGGTGAGACTGAGGAGAGGGGATGAAGGGTTAGGAAGACGAGTATCCTCTGTCATTGAAAAATGGCCATATGGTAAATTTAGAATTGAAAAATAATATAATAATATTTATAGAAGCAATGGACATTTAAGAACATTTTATTTTCAGGATGAATTAGTTAAATTATATAATAGCAGTTATAGTTCAATTTTCTTATAGCTACTTTTGTTGAATTATTGTGTAATCATTCTTAATTCTTTGACTGGAAAAGCATGTAATTGTTGTCTCATATTTCCATGTCCACCTGCAATTTAAATTTTAGAATTTGGTGATAATTATTAGTTTACTTCTTCATTAGTTAAAAAATATCATTGAGACTTCTTTTCCCTAATTCAATGGTTACACATTTTAATGCATTTTTATTCTGAGGAATTTCATATACCAGCATTGTTTTCAAATGCGATTTATGAATCCCCTTGGGAGTCTTGATATTTTTAAGTTACAGAAAAATGCTTGATTTACATGTATGAAATTATTTTAATATTTCTTTATTTTAATTTGCAAACTAGAAAGAAATGTACTACCCGCCTTACCAAATAAAAATTTGTGTTCTAAAAGATTTTCAGGGTTGAATAGTTAGTATCAGTTATTTCGATTACACACCTTCAGGCAAAAGAAAGAAGACAGGGCATCCCAAGGAGAATGTTTGATGGTGAGTAGGCAATGAGTTCGCTGGAGGGGGAACTGCACTGGGACACCTCTACTCACATACCCTGTGAAAAATTAGAAAATACAGGGCTGGGGCGATGGCTCAGTAGTTAAAAGCACTTGCTAGACAAGTGAGAGGGCTAAGAAGGCAGGGGCAGGTGGCCCCCAGAATAAGACCACACCGGCCTCCACACACATGCACATGCACACAGGTACAACCATACAGACAAACATATATATACACATGCACACCATACACATACACATGAAAAGTAGAAAGAAGAAAAAAAAAAAGAAAACATGTTCTTAAATAAAACTAACAATACTATTTTTTTCAGCACAAGGATTCTATTTATTTGTTTTATTTGTGTATGAGTGTATTGCTTGCATGTTTGTAAGTGCACCTATATCTTACAAAGCTCGTGGAAGTCAGAAGAGGGTGTCAGATCCTCTAGAACTGGGTGTTAGATGCTATGCAGATGCTGGGAACTGAACCTAGGTCCTTCGCAAGATCAGCCCATGCTCTTAACCACTGAGCCATCTCTCCAACCTCAGGATTCTATTTCTCACAGCCAGACAGTAGCTGTTTCCTCATCTTTAAAATGGGGATGGTATCAAGGTCTCTTTCACCACAAAAAGTTTATATTCTTGTAGCAAATAGGCTTTTTCTCATTTTAAAAATGCTGGGAGTGGTTGTGTCAACCTTGATGTTTTCAAATAATTTTGTGAAAAATAATGAATGTATATTGGAGATACCTTTAAAGTACAACTTCTGTATAAGAATGTTTCAAAATGTAGAATCTACATTTATTTCAGAGGCAGTGAAATTTTTATGTTTTAATGATCATATATCTACTTTTAATTCATGATGATAGGCTACATTTATAGTACACCTTTTGACATCAATTAATGATAATAAAATTATGAACCAAATTAAAGAGAACTATTACTATCACAAGCAGAATGCAGATATGGCAAAACTTGTGATGGTGACACACAGATGACTAAGTTCAGGAAACACTGTATTTTAGAGAAATAAACGACTTGGAATTTCATATTCACCATACGGTTCTCAGCTGGCCTTGTTTAATCTGCTGTGACTGTAAACATACTGTGATGAAACAAAACATAAGGCCTTTAAAAGAGGCCAAAAAGAAGCAGAAGATGCTTGATGTATCCAGGAAAGAAACCGTACTGTAGCTGAAATGCTGGTCAATGTAGTGTCCCTAGCCCTGATGGGTGTAGGTGGGGTTGGGTTCACTGAAGTTAGTCCAAGACCCCAAAGTTACCAAAATGCTGTGATACTCAGACCTGTTATATACAGTCCGCGGCTCTTCATTTAGGATAGGAAGCTGCTTGGTATCCAGTACCTACCCCTGTGACTATTGATCTTTCATTTCTAGAATTGAGATAGTGAAGGCACTTCTTATTCAGCAGTTCAGAGGCAAGATGGAGCATCTTTCTTGATAATTTATTTAAAAAATTCTTTGAAGCCTGCCATTTAACCTCAGCAGGAGAACTGGAATTTTTCAGGCACACTGTGATTTTATTCTTGTAAAGCCTTACATGAATGATTAAGGTTTTTAGGAAAGAGGGCAAATAGAGTTCTGCAAAGTAATCAGAAGCAAATATGCTAATTTGGGCCTATAGGACAGTAGCTTTTTATTAGAGGTAACATTAAGTTTAGATCAGGTATTCATGTAAATTAAGGTAATAGAGAAAGAGAACAATAGCAGCAAATTTCCTTTGCCGATGGTCAGAACCAGCCCTGTCTTGGACTCCTTCTTAATCATGCTTCTCTGTGTAAACCTAGTTACTAGGATACGGTTGTGTGGCAGCGTCTTTATTAGAAATTGTGTGGGAGAAAAAAAGGTCAGAGGCTCATTTCCAATAACAGGTTGACAAGTGACGTGAAGAAAAGGGCAGGAAGGAACCGAGATTTGTGCTATTTCCTTATGTCAAGATTTTAGATAATAGTACTTACGTGAAAGGGAAATCTCTAGGAATACATTTTATTAAACTCACCACTCAAAGAAAAAGAGATATGGCGTCATATTATCATCGAAATTAAAACAAGGAAGCTAGAAAACATACACAAATATCAGGTAAAGAGTAATCCCATCACAGTCACTGATGGAAATTTTCTTAACTCTGGTTGAGTTCAAGTCTTGGAATTAGACCTTAGAAGACACACTGCCAATTTGAAAACAAACAGCTGCAGGGTGTAAGCACTGCAGAAACTGTACAAGATCCAGGTGGCTGTTTTTGAGCAAAGGTCCACATAGGGTCAGTACCCTCCTCTATAGTAGACGTTATCTCTAGTTACACTGTATTGGCTCAGAATGGCGATACATTTGTAAAGCTTCCACAAAGGAAAAATTCTTTGAATTAATCTCTCACATCATTGGCTTTTAACAATACCGTAGACACACTAATGAACATATTTTACTAATCAGAGATACAATAAATCAGAGGTGTCTTAATTAAGGACAAAGCTGTTGAAATTCAGAGGCATTCTAATAAATTACTGAAATTACAAAAGTGATGAAAAGCTCTATGGCAAAAGTCTAAATTGTTAATATAGCAATATACTGAGATAAGTAAATAAGGCAGTAAAAGTATCTGATATCCCAACTCATGTGTTATCTTCCCTTCCCCTGTCCTGTCCTCAGTAGCACCACCTTGCCCAAAGGCAGTGGTGATCAGGACAGAGTTTACACATTTTAGCTTCCAATAAACCTGGCACTGAAGCTCAGATGTAGCAGTTGAGTGGTTGTATGACCTTCAGACGTTTAGTTTCTTCAACCATGAAATGGACTTAATTGATAATGAAATGAGATCCTGTATTTAAGCTGAAGACATGTAATGAACATCAGCTACCATTATCTTCATTACTACCAGAGGGTTCCCCCACCCCCGCCTTTTTAAATCAATGTCTCCCTATGTAGCTCAAGCTGGCACTGAAGTCATGATCCTCTTGTCTCAGCTTTCCAAATGCTGGGATTACAAGCATGTACCACCACATCCAGCTCTATAGTTAGGGCTTTGAGAGTGACCTAGTTAAAGATACTCTCCTTTTCCTGCCCAAGGCTGAACCAATTGAGAAATAGACATCTATATCTATTTCTTTAGTTCTGAATGAAAGCCTCCTGTGATGATTAATACTGATTTTCAACTTGACAGAATCTAGAACAACCTAGGAGGCGAGCCTCTGGGCATGCCTGTGAAAATGTATCTGGATTAGGTGAACCTTTAGTTGTCCCAGTGAAGGGTTATCTTGTTAAGTTAAATGAGGTGGGAAAACTCAGAATGCAGGCGGCATCACTCCCTGGGCCCCCAACCCCTGGATTTCATGAACAGGAGAATGCTGGCTGAGTATGTGCATGCAGAGCATCCATCACTCTCAGCTCTTGACTGTGGATGCAGTATGACCAGCACCTGCCGCCAGGACTGCCCCACCCAGGTGAATTGTACCTTCAAACTGTAAGCCAGAAGAAATCCTTTCTCCCTTAAGTTGCTTTTTTCATGGTATTTTATCATGTAACAGTAGAACAAATTATGACTCTCTGCCCTTCAGTGGCTGGAACAGCTGGGTAAGGACAAGCCTCTTCACTCATGACCCAGCAAGACTGGAACATCCTCTCCTGTTAGGCAGGGAGTTTCAAAAAAGAGAGGCTGGAAAATCTGCGTCATGGCTTCCAGGATGTTAAACTCACTTGCCATTTCTTTTCTTTTGGGAGCTCAGAACTAGAGGTTTTAAAAAAGCTAAAATCCCTTCAAGTGGAAACATTGAGATTTCTCTCCACATATTATAATAACTTTGATGACTATAGTTTTAAAGATTGATGTTTCATAGACTAAAAAATTCAATATTTAAAAATTTATGTGTATATACATATAATATTTTTCTCCTTTTGTAGTTTTTTTTTTCTTGAAGGGAAGTTGAACTTTTTTGTTACCAATTACCATCTTCTTCCCACTAAAGGATTTTGCAGTTTCCCTTTTTCATAGATTTTTGTATCATCTTGGTGTATGGTAATTCTTGTCAACTTGGTAGATCCAGTGATGCCTAGGAGGAGTAAAGGCTGACTCTAGGTGAGTCTTTCAGGATATTTTAGAGATGATCATTAGATCATGAACAATGATTTAATCTGTTGGTAGGTTGTGGAAATGTGAAAGATGGGTCCCACCTGGAGGAGTGGATTGCTGGGGCGGGGTACATTTGAAGGGTATACATGGGCTCTGGTCCCTTTCTTTTCTATACTCAATTCCTGGCCACCATGAGCTGAGAACTTTGCTTGCAATGTGCTTCTGTTTCTGTTTAACCTCATTTTAGGGTCACAGCAATGGAGTAAGCAGAACATGGCTTGAGTCTCTGAAACTATAGTCTTTCCCCTTTTAATTTGATTTTCCTAGATATTTGATCACAGCGATGCAAAACTAACATACTTCCCAGCTAGTAATATGGATTTCTTTGTCTCACTAACTTTGGCTATTGTTGAATGACATAATGTCACACAATGGACATGTCATATGTATATATGAGCTAAGCTGTGTATCATTGGAAGCTTTAAATTGGCTTATGTGATTCCTAAGGAGCCTTGTGTGGCCTATTGAAGCACCTATCTGGTTACTTTTGCAAACAACATACCTGCAGTTGACCTGAATTCTTGATGTAAAGGCATAAATGCCAAGAGCTAAGGGCTATGTGGCAGCCGAGTAGACTAGACACCACACAATTTCGTTCTTCCTGGAGTCTTGACGAGGTATCTTGCTGGGTCATTATCTCAAATGAGAAAAAAATCAAAGGTCAAGACTAGCCTGTAGAAAACCTATGGGACTGTGCTGAGTCAGCCTAACACCTGTTCACCTGTTGCTAACATAAGCCTTTCAGTTAGCACTTTTGAGTCTGAGGCAGAATAGGACATGATCAGGTGCTGCCTAGGTGCTGAAGTGTTACAAGTATGGGTAAATCCTAGATCTTCCAATTTTTGGATTCAGAAAAAATTTTTTAAGAAGTGAATTTTCTTATTTTAAGTTCGAGTGAGTTCTAGTTGGAAGTATGCTAAATTGTCGTAGAGGACTTACATATCATGATTTAATAGGTGGGTATTCCAAATGTGCATTTGGTTCTGTGAAACAGATTGTGGCCAGTGTGTTAAATATGACTACAAAAAAATTTTTAAACACCATTTATTTTCCCAGTGTTGCTGGAAATCAAACACAGGGTCTTGCACATTCTAGGCAACTACTCTACCACTGAGCAATATGCCCAGCTCTAAAAACTTATAATAAAACATTTTGCAATGCAATGTTTATAACTCAAAAGATTTCCAAAATCTAGAAAGGGCAATTTATTCTGAGAACCATTAAAGTAAATTTTGATGTTTCTTTGGTTTCTTTGATGGAATTGCTTATTTTTTTCCTTTATAAAGAATGCAGTGGTGAGTGACTAAAGGTGAAGTCTTTTAAAAAGTATTTTATTTTTTTTAAACTTTTACAAAAACTTTATTGAGAATTTCATACATGCATATAAGGTGTCTTGATCAAATCCATGCCTACTCCCTCCATCCCAGCACTTCCCATATCTCCCCATCACTTTTTCTTCTTTCTTTCTTTTTTCTTTTCTTTTTTCTTTTCTTTTCTTTTCTTTTCTTTTCTTTTCTTTATTGTCAAGATTGTCAAGATTTAAAATCACCCACGAGACATTCTCAATGTGTCTGTGAGTTATGGGGTACTCTAACAATCCCCCCTGTGAAGAGGTAACCCTAAAATCTTTTGAGGATTAGATAGAAGCTCCAAAATACTTTTGACATTTTTAGCCTTAGGGACAGTGTATGTTGCTAAGAGGCCCAAGGACATTTTGACTTTTAGCCAAGAAACTGGCTACTTTTCCTTGGAGTCTTTTTACTCTAACTGCCTAGTCAATTCCTACCTCCTATTCTTATCACACCATCCTCTGAAGAGGTTACCCAAATTGCCAATAGGGAATAGGGACGCAAACTGGTCTGGCTTCTTTTGTGCTGAACAGGGACACAGGGTGAGGCAATTTGAGTACCCCTTGAGTGGGTCTATGTAAAAGACTCCCAAATTGCATAACTCTTATCTCTAAAGGGAAAAGAAAGTCCTTCAATCGTGAATAGGAGATGTGAATGAGAAGTAAAAGCAAGAGTAACTAGCATTACAAGTTCTAGACAGGGAACTAGAAAAAAGTCATAACATGACAATTTTCAAATGTTCATATCAGAGTCCACTGGAATTTCTTGACAAGGGCTTCCAAAAGCATCCGTCTATTGGGTTCTTCCTCATTTTTCTTTTGTCTTCCAAGGCTAGATTTTAGAGTGATGGATTCAGGATTTGCTTTCAGGTATTTTGACAGCTGTTGGAGTAGTTAGAATCAGTGTCAGTTCCCTCTCAAAGGCTTCAAGATAACTGCGGGGTTGCTGAGGTGTATGTATGACTTGAGGGTATGCACACTGGATAGCCTTTACCCAGCATGGGTCATGCCTTCTCTTTGTAGCCTTCTGCAGAGTGTATACTTTAGCCCTCCAAATATGTAGCCCAGGCTGGCCTCGAACTTGTGATCTTCCTCCCTTTGCCTCTTCAGCATATCCTACTGGCATGCCTCCATTATGTGTTTGAGTGTATTGCCTGCATGTATGTGAGTGCACCTGTGTCAAGCAATGCCTGTGGAGGCCAAAAGTGGGCATCGGATCCCCTGGAACTGGAGTTACTGACAGTCGTTAGCCATCATGTGGGTGTTGGGAACCGAACCTTGGACCTCTGCCAGAGCACCAGTACTCTTAACTACTGATCCGCCTCTCCAGCCCCAATAAAGGGGGAGGCTTCTAATGAGCTATCAAAACTCATTTCAGAAGCTAGCCATCCCATGTATATATATTTTTTCAGAGGTAAGGATTTTTTTCAGAGGTAGGGCCTAACACTTGTTAGGGAAGTGGTCTCCCATTGAGTCAACCCTCAGCCCCCAAGTCTTACCTTTATATTCTTAGGTAAGTCACGTAAGTTGAGTGATGTTTCTCTTCCTCTAATCAAAGGGTGCTAATGCAGGTTATATGAAGTTATATATTTAAAGTACTTAGCCCACTGTTGGTATAGTTTTGCATTTAACAATTAAATTTTTTCTATCTTTCTTACTACAAATATGTGTAAAACATAAACATTCAATATTTTAAAATTTTCAGCTTCTGATTCTTGTGATTAAAATATGGATACAATTTTGTCAATAATTGGAATCCTATCACAAAAGAACAGGACAAAGAAGAAAAAGGGACACTCTATTTTGACAAAAAGAGAAGCTTATATTTCTCCATATACACAGCAAGAGCATCAAGGAATTGGACATTTCAAAATGTCACTGTGCTTTTGTAGTTCTACTGGCTTGTATTGTATGTGGCCATCCTCTTCCAGGTCCATGGCCAGCCATGCTGTTATAAGTTATTTACATGCTTCTTATCCATTCAGCCCTCCGCCAAAACCAATGACATCTATAAACAATGCATGCTGAAAACTTCCACATCAAACACTAAAGGTTTAATTTTTGTGTTTGCCAACTTCAGGTAATTTGTATGATAATATGTCAGATTCATATAGTATCCATTTCTTTAAAACATTTCTGTTGTGAAATTTTGGTCACAGGACGTGGAGAAATGAAGCTGGTACTATCCTATAAGCATCCTCCTGTTTGCTAGCTTTAACAGGCTGGAAGTTGGTATGCAGGATGCTGGGGAAGAAAACACATTAACAGACTTACCTGGCAGTGAGCCGTATAAGCTGCAATGATAACTAGGCTGGAAATATATACCCATTGTCCCAATAGTGGCATGAATGATATGGGGGTAACCAAGTATTTTCTCATTTGATTTTAAGGCCTACTCTACAGGATGGAACTTATCCATGGAACTGTGAACCTGGCCAAGAAGCCAAGGCTGGGGAGGTCATAGACCCAGGGAGAGCATACTGCTGTTATCTTGCTAAATGGAATATAGTGTCCAGCTATCTTCTGAATACTTATCACCTTATTTTTATTTTATTTTTGTGACTATCATACATGAGTTGTAATCTTTGCATTACTTCCATTTCTCCCATTTCCCCTCCAACTCTGTTTCCTCACTTCCTCTCAATATCTTGTCCTCTTTTTTAAAAAATCACTTTTTTAGTATTTCCATTGAATTTTTGAGATTTTTATACAATGTAGTTTGATGTTTTTTAGATTCCCCTCCCCAGTAAGGACCTCCCTTCCACTTCCCCCTATCCAATTTAATATACTCCCAATATGTAATGTGGCCTATCGAGTTTTATTTGTATCCCCCAAAGTCCTTCAGTATGGATCCATCCAGTAAGCCCACCAAGGTCCCATCCTTGTAAGGCACTGTCTTTCCCCCTCCCAGCAGCCACCAACTGCAAAGTTCTTTAGGTTGGGTTGGAATTTCTTACCCACTTCTCCATGTCTATGTTGGAATTTTGTTTGATTTGAGATTGCATATGACTTGTGCAGGCTGTCACCACTGCTATGAGTTCATTTGAGTAACTGACCAGCTGTCTGGAAGATTCTGTCCCCTTGTGGTCATCCAACCGCCCCCCCTGCCCCCCTGGCTCTTACAATCTTTCTACTTCCTCTTCTGCAATGATTCCTCAGCCTTGGAAGGCAGAGATTCGAAAGAGGTGTCTTATTCAAGGTTAAGTACTCTGTAGTCTCTTGTTCTCTGCACATTGGCCAGTTGTCAGTCTCTGTATTTTCATCATCTCCTTCAGAAAGAAACCTCTCTGGTTAGAGTTGAGAGATCCTAAAAGATCTTGTTCTTTTTGAAAATGCACACACACACACACACACACACACACACACACACACACACACATATGCATGCACCGAGTCCATTTAGTGATGTTTCTGTGTGCCTGTTTGTGACTGCCCATTTGGAATTAGATAACCTTTCAGGGAGCTAGTCCCTGGAGAAAACTGATTCTCCCTCCCTCCTTCAGCATCCATTTATTGCCTGTAGGTCTTCATCATGAGGCAGGAGCCCTTGAAATTTCCCACATCAACCTTGTTATATCACCTGGCTTTGTCATTATGTACAGATCTTGTTAGACTGCTATGCTGTGGAGATGTCTTTGGTTGTAGCTTTCCTATCTTGTCTAAAATGCCCTATGTAGCAGTAGGTATCTTGCCCCTGACTCTTGTATTCTCTCTGCCACCTTTAGTGTGATGTTCCCTGAACCTTAGGTGTAGAGGCTACATTGTAGCTGTATCACTCAAGGCTGGTCATCTCAAAGACACTTATTCTTTGTGACTAATTATGGAACTTTGTAATGGTCTCCATCTATTGCAAAAATGAACCTCTTTGATAAGTGGTGAGAGGTACAATTGTAAGGATACACATTTAGAGTATAATAAGAAATTATGTTGGTTTAGGGAAGTAAGTTTTTCTTTAGGATCTATGACCACTCCAGCTGTGTGTGTACTTGGCTATGTTTACAGTATCATGCATGATTTCCTTCCCACTGAGTGGGCTGTAAGTCCATTACACGGCTGCTGATTACCTCCAACATAAAAGTGCTACTACTGCACCAATAGAGATTATTGCTGAGCCAATTATTGTTGTGGTTCCTAGGCTGGGTAAAATCATTGATTGATTTTTTCACTTGGCAGTTTGCATAATATCTTCTGATACTATGAAAGCTAGTCTTCAGGGAGATTTCCAGGTCACTTACAGCTCAGTTACTCCAAGTCCTGTGTCTGTAGATGTTGTGTCTTTATCAATAGGTTCTAACCTTCAAGTTCTGAGAGGTAATCAAGGAATGTGACAATAGTCTATTATTTTGAGAGTCTCTTGGAATAGCCTGACTAACAGCTCAAAGGGATATTTCCCTTGCCTGGCACTGTGACTTTTGTTATATAATCTTCAGCTACACACACACACACACACACACACACACACACACACGCACACACATATATACACACACGCACACACACACACATTAGTAGGCTTATGAACTAATACATTTTGTTTGGGTTTTCACACCATCATTCTTTATCTCTCTTTCTTCCTTCCTGCTGTATAGTATTGCCTATTTCCTCCCCCATTTAAAGTATCCTCCATTTCCCCACGCACACACACACACACATTAGTAGGCTTATGAACTAATAAATTTTTTTGGGTTTTCACACCATCATTCTTTATCTCTCTTTCTTTCTTCCCGCTGTATAGTATTGCCTATTTCCTCCCCCATTTAAAGTATCCTCCATTTCCCCCCTTTCATGCTTGATAACACCTCCATCTTATTATTCCCCTCCCTCTCTAAAATCCTTTCATCCCTTTTACGCCCATGGCTCCTTTCCATTTTCTTGGCTACTGTGGTTACATCAGCGTATATACTCACATCTAAGGGTTTGGGACTAGAATCTACAAATGAGAGAGAACATACATTGTTTGATTTTCCGAGTTTGTGTACCTGACTTATTATAACAGTTTTTCCTGAAAAACTTCATGATTTTGTTTTATTTTACCACCGAGTGCTGAGTAGATCTCATTGTGTAAATGTACCATATTTTCATTATCCATTCATCAGCTGAAGGAAATGTAGGTTGTTTCCATTTCCTAGCTGTTATGAAAAGAGCAGTAAAAACATGGCTGAACAAGTACTCTGGAGTAGGATATTAAGTCCTTTGGGTTTATGCCAAGGAGTAGTTTAGCTGGATCATATGATAGATCTATTTTTAGTCATGAGAGTTCTCCATACTGGTTTCTATAGTGGTTGCACAACTTTTCAACTCCACCACCAGTGGATGAGTGTTCCCATTTTCCCACATCCTCACCAGCATTGGGTATCATTTGTTCTCTTGATCTTAGCCAGTCTGACTTAGTAGTAATCTCTTTTATTCTTTTCTTTTCTTTCTTTCTTTTTTTTTTGTCATTTTGAGACAGGGTCTCCCTGTAGCTCCAAATGGCCTGGAACTTGCTGTGTGGACCAGGCTGGCCTCAGACTTACAAAAATCTGCCTGCCTCTGCCTCCTGAGTGCTGGGATTAAAGGCATTTGCCACCACGCCTGTCTAATATGCATTTTCTTAATTACTAAGAATGTTGAACAATTTCTAAGTTATTTCTTAGCTAATTTTTTCTTCTTTGAAAACCTGTTAAGATTCATAGCTCATTTTTAAAACTGAGAATTCATTTTCTTGATTCTTTGTTTTTGAGTTATTTTTATATTCTGAATATTAATCCTCTATCAGGTGTATAGTTGGCAAAGATTTCCTACCACTCTGTAGGCTTCCTTTCCTACTGATTGGTTGCTTTCTTTGCTCTAAGAAACTTTCTAGTTTAATGAAGTCTCACTTGTTGATTGTTGACCTTAACGACTGAGAGAGTCAAGTATGACTTAGAAGGTCCTTTTCCACACCTCTATCTCATGGGACACTGCCCGTGTTTTCTTCTAATGGTTTCAGTGTTACAGGTTTCATATTGAGGTATTTGAACTACTTGTAGTTGATTTTTACACGGATTGACCGATGTGGGTCTAATTTCATTCTTCTACAAGTAGAGATCCAGTTTTCCCAGCACCATTTGTTGAAGATACTGTCTTTCCTCTAGTGTGTATTCTTGGTATCTTTGCCAAATATTAGGTGGCTGAAATCCTGTTTATTCATGTTTGGGCCTTCAATTTTGTTCCACTGATCTACATTTCTATTTTTGCCAATATCATGCTGTTTTTATGATTATAGCTCCATAATATATTTTGATATCTGGTATGGCAATCCCTCCATAATTGCTCTTTTTGCTCAGAATTGCTCTGCTATTCAGGGTCTTTTGTGGGTCCATAGATTTCAGAACTTTATTTTCTATTTTTGTGAAAAATGTCACGGGAATTTTGATTGGGATTGCATCGAATCTATAAATTGCTTTGGTTAAGATGGCCATTTTCTCAACATTAATTCCACTAATCTATGAGCATGGGAGGTCTTTCCACCTCCTAATATCTCCCTCAATTTCTTTCTTCAAAGATTTAAAGTTCTCATTATAGAGATTTTTAATGCCTTTCATTAGGTTTATTACTAGATATTTTGTTTTATTTTTTGAGGCTATTGTGAATTGGAGTATTTCCACAATTTCTTTCTCTGATTGCTTATTAATGATATATTGGAAGTTAGAGATTTTTCTAGATTGATTTTATATTCTGCCATTTTTCTGAAAGTAATTATTTCTAGATGTTTTCTGGTGTAGTTTTGGGAATCTCATGTATAACATCATATCATCTACAAAGATCATCTAACTTCTTTTCCAATTAGTATCTCTTTCATTTCCTTCTCTTGCCTTATTGCTGTAGCTAAGGTTCAACTATATTGAAAAGGAGTGAAGATAGTGTATAAATTTGTCTGGTTTCTGATTTTAATGGGTGTGCTTTGAGTTTTCTGCATTTATAATGATGTTGGCTATGGGTCTTTGTATATAGCCTTAATTGTGTTGAAGTATCTTCCCTATAGTTCAATTCCTTCCAGAACTTTTATCATGAAGGCATGTTGAATTTTGTCAGAGACCTCTTTTTGAATCTATTGAGATTATCATATTATTTTTGTCTTTAATTCCACTTATATGATTTATTACATTCATTGACTTGCATACATTGAAAGATTCATGCATCTCTGGAATAAAGCTTACTTGATCATGGTGGATGATCCTTCTGATTTGTGTCTGTATGTGATTTGTAAATATTTTATTGATAATTTTTATATCTATGTTCATTATGAATATGTGTCTGTAGTTTTCTTTGTTGTTTTTATATCTGGTTTTCACATTAGAGTAATAATGGCTTTGTAAAAGAAGTTGGGGGTTCTCCCCCTGTTTCTATCTTTTTGAATAATTTAAGTAATATCTGTTGTAGATCCTTTTTTGAATATGTGGTAAAATTCTTTTGTGAATCCATCTGGACTTGGGCCTTTTTTAGTCAGGAGGGTATGTATTAGTGTTTTGATCTCCTTATTTGTCATGGTTCTGTTTAAGTTCATCTATTCTTGGTTTAACTTTGTTGGTTCTATTGAATCTAGAAATTCATCCATTTCTTTTAGATTTAATAGAATATAAATTTTTAAAGAATTCCTTTATAATATTCTGGATTTATTTAGTCTCTGTTGTAATACTTTTCTGATTTTGTTGGTTTGTATTTGCTCTTTTTTTCATTTTTGTTAGCTGGGCTAATGGTCTAACTTGTTTTTCTTTTCAAAGAACCAGATGTTAGATTCATTGATTCTTTGTATTGTTTACTTCATTTCTATTTCTTGGGATTCTGGTCTGATTTTTATCATTTCTTCTAATTCACTGGGTTTGTGTTGCTTTATTTTCATTTTTCCAGATTCTTTAGTTCTCCTATTAAGTCATTTATTCATGCTATTTTCAGTTTTTTAATGTAGGCCACTCAGAACTATAAAGTTACCTCTTAGGACTGCTTTTAATGTGTTGCAAAGGTTTTGTTGTGTTGTGTTTTCATTTTCATTTAGTTACCAGAATATTTTAGCTTCTTTCTTGATTCTCAGTTGACCAATTAATCATTTAGGAGTGTGTTGTTTAATACCTGTAATTTGTAGATTTGGA
Organism: Nannospalax galili; assembly: GCF_000622305.1. NCBI lineage: Eukaryota > Metazoa > Chordata > Mammalia > Rodentia > Spalacidae > Nannospalax > Nannospalax galili. Next base: position 1,264,116 of record NW_008338112.1, read on the forward strand.
CTTTTCATTGTGTCCCACATCTCCTGCATATTCCATTCTTGTGTTTTCATATTCTTTGCTTGAGTGGTCCATTCTCCAACTTTATCTTTAAGTCTTAATATTCTGTTTTCAATTTGATTCATTTTGTTGATAAGACTGTCTCCTATTATTTCAAAATGGCTTATTGAGTTTTCCAATTTCATCTTTAGTTCAGCTTTGGTTTTCTTCAGTCTTTCTGTTTCTTTTGTGAATTCATTTTTCCAAATCCTGAATTCTCTTTGCTATTTCATTCAGCCATATATTTGTATTTTCTTGATCTTCTGTCAGGAGTTTATTCCTATCTTCTTTGAGTTCTTTGTGTGTGTGTGTGTGTGTGTGTGTGTGTGTTTAATCTTTGATTTCTTTGATTATGCTTATTATTGCTTTTTTAAGTTTTTTTGTATGAACATATTATTTTGGCTTTTAATATTAATAGTATCATTATCATCATCATCATCATCATCATCATCATTATTATTTTGTGTTGTTACCAAGGAATATGGTTGCGTGTTTGATATGTTGTTGCTTTCTGATGAGGTATGAATAATTAGTTGGTCTGTGCTTCAGGTCCTCACTTTCGATTTTTTGTTGAAGGGATATGATGGTTCCAGGGACAGGATGGTTCCAGACTATTCTGGTGTGCAAGGTGAGCAATTACAGCTAGGACTTTGCATGTGGAGAAGGTGGTATGATGGACTGATTCTAGGTAGCTCACTGAACTAATCTGGAGGTGGAGCAGAGCTTTCTAGGCCCAGTTGTTAGGTATCCAACAGCACATTCCAGCCTGGTCCCAGAACTGGAAGACAGCAATAGAGTGAACACATTCTGACTAGGTTTTCAGGGTATATGAGAGCCTAGCAACAGCATGTTCCCAGTCTAGTCCTGGAGTGGGACAATGGCAAAGGAGTGAGCAGGTTCTGACTAGCTTACTAGGTTAGTCAGGAACTCTCCAGCAGCGTGTTCTCAGTATAGTCCCAGGGCAGGAAGATGGTGACAGATTCTGAACACTTGTCTTTATACCCATGGATTTATGTAGCTATCAGTCCTCATCAGAGAAATATCTTTGTGCTTCGGATAGCAGTTAATACAGAGGCTCATACCTGGTCAAAGTATGGAGAACAGGCATCTGATGAGCCCTAACTGGGGTATCTACACCACACCTTCTCCCCCACTACTCAGGGAATGTCAAAGAAGAAGGAGCAAGATTGTAAGGGCCAGAGGTCAGGGAGGACTGGGATGGAACAGCATCTTCTGGGTGTAACAGGGCCTGCTACGTTCATGAGCTCACAGTAGCTGTGTTTGCTTGCTTAAGACCTGCATGAGATCAATTCAGCTGAAACTCCAGCATGGGTGAGGGAGAGGCTCACAAGGTCCCACCTCCATCTGAGGAGCTAGTGACCATTGATGACTCTGGCAGGGAGGGACAGTCAATTTTTTCAGGGTAGGTTGCCCAAGCTCCAGTGGATGGTCTTATACTGAGATGCATACAGGTAACACTAATTGGACTTAGTGGGTTATATGAAAGAGGGTGACATGAAATTGGGAGGGGAATATGGTGGAGGGTAGCTATGGACGGACAAGGGGGTAGATATGATCATTGTATACATGTATACAATTCTCAAAGATAAATTAAAATATGTGACTTTAAAAAAAATAATGGTTGGACAAAGCCTCCTTTTCTCCTTCTATGGGTCCTTTCCTATTTTGCTGACCTCCACCCACACTTACTTCCACATAAATACACATATATAAAAATTGTAAAGCAATTTTTCATATGAGAGAGAGCCTGTAGTTTTTGTTTTTCTGAGCCTAGATCTCCTCACTTAATGCAATATTTTCCACTTTTATCCATTTTACTGCAGACTTCACAAGTTCATTTTTTTAAACAGCTGAATAAAACTCCATTGTGTACATGTACTCCATTTTCATTATCCATTCATCTGTTGATGGACATCTAGGCTGATTCCATTTCCTAACTATTGTGAATAGAATGATAAGCATGAATGTCCAAGCATTTCTATGCTCAGACATAGATGCTTTGAGCATATCTGGGTCATGTGGTAGTTGTATTTCTAGCTTTTAGAGAAACACACACACACACACTGATTTCCTTAGTGGCTGCATCCATCAGTTTATATTCTCACTAACAGTGAGTAAATTTTTTTCTTTCTCCATATCCATGTTTAGTTTTTAGAGAAAGGATTTATATAGTTCAGTCCTTGAAATTGCTATAGAACTGAAGATGTCCTTGAACTTTTGTCCTTCTTTCCTCTGCCTCCTGAGTACTGGAATTATAGGTATGCAGCACTATGCTGACTGTATATTGTAATTATTATGCATTTTCTATTATATCGAAATGTATCCATATTGACTAAAGTAGATCTGCATCACCCATTTGAACTTACATAATATTTCCTTGTTTCAGCAAATGACAGCTTATCTATCTTAGGTCCTTGTTAAAAAAAGTTTGCTGTTCAGCTATTTATTGCTCTGCCATTACATTCTAGGCATTCACTTCTGTAGAATAAAGCATGCTTCCTTGAACAGTATCTCTGTGATTGTGGAAGGGTTTTGTTCTGGCACACTTGCAAGACAAGTAAAATTGCCAGTGTCTCAAATAGCCTTCATTCATCAACAGACAGAACTCTAGTGATAGTATCCTAGTTCCTTTTCACAAAATCCTAGAGAGTGAAATCTTCACCAGCTACACATCTGACAGAGGATTAATATCCAGAATATACAAATAACTAAAAAAAGAAAGAAGAAAATAAATGACCCGATTAAAAAGATGGGCAATAGACCTAAATAGAGAGTTCTCAAAGAAATAAAAATGGCTAAGAAGCAACTTCAAAAGTGCTCAACATCCTTGCTGAATGACCCACAGGCCTCTTTCTGGGATAAGTCCGATCACGCCTTCTGCGTCTTGACTCCCCAAGCCTCATTCACACTTTCATCTCCCCAGCCCAACTCTCCTCCTAGCCAGGGTCCTGTCCCATTCTTTGTCTTGGTGCCCCAGACACCAGGGGAACCACCACTGCTTCCTGATCCTTTGCATCTAGACCAACTCAGTCCCTTCTCAGATCCCAAGCAGCCCTCTGGGCCTCACACCACCCTCACCTCCCTCTGCTTCCCTGGGCTGCACAATTCACCAGCTCTTTCCTGGACTCCGGGGGCTGACCTTTCTGATTCCTGATCCTTTGCATCCAGATCAACCCAGTTACTCAGTGAAGTCCACAGGAGCCTTGGGGCCTCTTCCTGCACCCATCTGCCTTTGCATCTCTGGGTGGCATGGCCACTAGCTGCCCTAGACGAGCACCTTTCCTGGGCCCTGCTCCCAGGCCAGTCCAACACCCAAATTCCTAAGCCCAAAATCTTTCCTAGAGGGATCCAGACAATAGGAGAAAGCCTGAGAGCATCTGAACCTCATCTGACTAGGGCCTCTGTGGGAACTCCTGAAGACACAAGCAATCTGGCCTCTCCAAAATAAAATCAAAAGAGAGAACCAGAAGCTTAGAGGAACCAGTTTTCATGTCCAAAAAGTAAAGCACAAAGACACATAAAGTTTACAAAAGGAAGCAGACCTAAACTTGAAGACTTGAGTCTCGCCTGAGAGCATCTGAACCTCATCTGACTAGGGCCTCTGTGGGAACTCCTGAAGACACAAGCAATCTGGCCTCTCCAAAATAAAATCAAAAGAGAGAACCAGAAGCTTAGAGGAACCAGTTTTCATGTCCAAAAAGTAAAGCACAAAGACACATAAAGTTTACAAAAGGAAGCAGACCTAAACTTGAAGACTTGAGTCTCACACAAGAATCAGAAACTACAAAAGAAAAGAAGATAGGGATAAACTTCTGAATGAATTCAGAAAAGAGTTAGAAATATTGAAGAATACTCAGGCTGAAATGAAGAAGGAAATGAAATACTCAGTAAGCCAATTATAAACCACAGGAGAAAGCCTCACCAATGGGATGAATGAAATGGAAACAGAGTATCAAGTCTGAAAGATAAAGTGGACGAACTAGACCATTCAAGCAAAGATTATGAAAAATTTAGGAAATCACAAGAATGGAATATGCAGGAATTGTGTGACATCATGAAAAGACCAAAGTTATGAATCATCGGCATACAGGAAGGAGAAGAATCCCAAGATAATGGCATGGGCCAGATCTTCAACAGAATCATGGAAGAAAATTTCCCAAAATTAAAGAAAGACATGCCCATACAAATAAAAGAGGCATATAGAATACCAAACAGACAGGACTAGAAAAGAAACTCACCACGGCACATCATAGTAAAAACACTACACATACAAAACAAAGAGACAATACTGAAAGCTGCAATAGAGAAACAAGTCACATATAAAGGAAAAACCATTAGGATTACAGCTGACTTTTCAGGGCAAACTATGAAAGCCAGAAGATCCTGGACCAAAGTATTCCCAGTGTTAAATGACCACAGATGCCAACCTATACTCAGGCAAAATACCTATTATAGTCAAAGGGAAATGAAAAATCTTCCATGACCTAAATAGGCTGAAGGAATTCATGTCCACAAAACCAGCCCTTCAGAGAGTTCTGGAAGCAATAGAAAGAGCTGAAGAAAGGAATGACTATATCCAGGGGGTTGTAGAAAGAAATTCAATGAGTGTATAACTATGGAAAAGTACAGCTATATAAAGAATGTGAACAGAAATAAAAATGACAAGATTCAATACACATCTTTCATTAATAACTTTAAATATTAACAGACCGAATTCCCCAGTTAAAAGACACAGACTATGTGAATGGTTTAAGAAACAAAATCCAACTTTTTGTTGTCTGCAAGAAACTCATCTCACTTTCAAGGACAGACACTATCTCAAAGTGAAAGAATGGAAAAAAATATACCAAGCAAATGATATTAAGAAAAAAGCAGGCATTGAAATTTTAATATCTGACAAAATAGACTTTAAACTAAAACTAATCAGAAGAGATAAAGAGGGCCACTTCATTCTGATCAGAGGAACAATAAATCAAGAAGATATTACAATCAGAAACATATATTCACTAAACACTGGTGCACCCAACTTCATAAAAACAGTACTACAGGACTTTAAGACCCAGATTAATCCCAACTCATTAACAGTAGGGGACTTCAATACCCCACTGTCTCCATTAGATAGGTAAACAGGGTAGAGAGTAAACAGAGAGACATCTGAATTAAACAATACCATATATCAAATGGACTTAACAGACATCTACTGAGTATTCCACCCAAGCACCAAAGGACAATACTTTCTACTCAGAACCCCATGGAACCTTCTCCAAAATCGACCATATACTGGGGCACAAAACAGACTTTAACAAATGCAAAAAGATTGAAATAATACCATGCATTCTATCAGACTACAATGCAATAAAGCTTACAATCAACACGAAAAGAAGCCCTAATCACCACATGAACATGTGGAGATTAAATAACACACTCCTAAATGATGAATGGGTCGAAAGAGAAATTAAGAAAGATATAAATGTATTCCTGGAACTAAATGTAAAGGACAATACAACACGCTGAAAGTGGTTCTTCAGAGGGAAGTTTATAGCTCTAAGTGCCTACATCAAAAAATTGGAAAGAACACAAATAAATGACTTAACACTGCAACTCAAGACACTTGAAAAGCAACAACAAATGAAACTCAAACCCAGCAGACAAGAAGAAATAACAAAAATCAGAGCAGAAATTAACGAAATTGAAACAAAGAAAACAATACAAAGAATCAACAATTCTAAGAGCTGGTTCTTTAAAAAGATAAAAAAAAAGATTGACAGATCACTAGCCCAGTTAACCAAAGAAAAAAGAGCACCTCCAAAACAACAAAATCAGAGATGAAAGGGGAAACATCACAACAGATACCAGAAAGATCCAGAACATTATAAGGAAATACTTTAAAATCCTATATGCTACTAAATTTGACAACCTAAAAGAAAGGACGGATATCTAAAGGCATGGGAACCACAAAAACTAAACAAAGAACAGATTAACAGCTTAAACAGGCCAATAACAGAAAAAGAAATTGAAACAGTAATACGAAACCTCCCGACTTAAAAAAGCCCAGGACCAGATACTTGCAAACTGCATACAGACACACATCAAAGAGATCATCCACCATGATCAAGTCAGCTTTATCCCAGAGATGCAGGGATGGTTCAATATACATAAGTCAATAAACATCATAAATCATGTAAATGAGCTCAAAGACAAGAACCACATGGTCATCTCAATAGATGCAGAGAAGGCCTGCATTTAAATGTTTAAAGAAAGAGATTGAGGAAAAGACATCAGAAGATGGAAGGACCTTCCATGCTCATGGATTGGAAGAATTAATATTGTGAAAATGACCATCCTACCAAAAGCCATTTATAGATTCAATGCAATGCCAACCAAAATCTCACAGAATTGGCAAAAACCATCCTCAGATTCATATGGAAGCACAACAGACCTCAGATAGCCAAAACAACCCTGAGCACTAAGAGCAATGCCTGGGGGATTACTATACTGGATTTTAAGCTGTATTACAGAGCTATAGTCATAAAAACAACATGGTGCTGGAACAAATATAGATCCATAGATCAATGGAACAAAATTGATGACCCAAATATGAGTAAATGCAATTTCAGCCACCTGATACTTGACCAAGGGGCCAAGAACATTCACTGGAGGAAAGACAGCAAATGGTGCTGGCAAAACTTGCTCTCCACCTGTAGAAGAATGAAACTAAACCCCTGTCTTTCACCCTGCACAAAAGTCAATTTGAAATGGATCAAAGACCTCAATGTAAAGCCTGAAACTCTGAAACTCTTAGAAGAAAACATTGGGAAAAATCTTCAAGATATAGGTGTAGGAAAGGATTTTCTAAAACAGAAATCAATAGCTCAGGAAACAAGGTCAAGAATTAGCAAATGGGACCTCATTAAACTAAAAAGTTCTGTACATCAAGGAGGTAACCAGGGAAATTAACAGAGAGCCCTCAGAATGGCAGAAAATCTTCACCAGCAACACATCTGACAGAGTTTTCATATCCAGAATATATAACAAACTCAAAAAACAGAGAATCAAGATAAGAAGTAACCCAATTAAAAGATGGACTAAGGAGCTGAACAGAGAGTTCTCAAAAGAAGAAGTAAGAATGGCTAAGAAGCATCTTAAAAGGAGTTCCACATTATTAGTAATTAGGGAAATGCAAATAAAAACCATTTTAAGATTTCACCCCCCCCCCCAGTCAGACTGGCTAAGATCAAGAGAACAAAGGATACCAAATCTTGGAGAGGATGTGGGGAAAGGGGAACACTCATCCACTGCTGGTGGGGCTGCAAACCTGTTCAACCCCTATGGAAAGCAGCATGGAGAACTCTTGAAAAACTACAATTGAACATACCATTTGAGCCAGTTATACCACTCCTTGGCATATACCCAAAGAACTCATCCTATTGAAGAGACACTTGTACATCCATGTTTGTTGCTGTTCTTTTCACAATAGTTAAGAGATGGAAACAACCTAATTGTCCCTCAATTGATGAGTGGATAACAATGATGTGGTTCATTTATACAGTGGAGTTTTCCCTAGCTGTAAAGAAAGTTGAAATCATGAAATTTACAGGTAAATGGATGGGACTAGAAACTGTTATACTTAAGTGATTAACATACACTTAGAAAAAAAATTTGACATATGTTCTCCCTCATATGTGGATCCTAGAACCAAACCCTGATAAGTGAGTATGTATCCAGACATAACTATAGGAACCAGGATAATGGAAAGGAACCAGGGAGGTAAAGGAAAAGAAAGACCCTGAAAGAGAAGAACAGTAGGAAACAGTCCTTAATAAGGGAGTTATGGATAAAAATTGGGTTAGTTTAATGGAGGGGGGGAGGGAAAGGTATATAAGGAACCTAGGGGTAAAGGGAAAGAAAGAGCTCAAGAGAGGTGTGACCATAGGAGAAGGGTTTTATTAAGGGAGAAAGGGGGAAAATTGGAGCACTTTAACGGGGTAAACCATGATGGAGGGGTGAGACAATGTGAAGTGAACCATGGTCGAGCAGGATGTTTGACTTATCTTCACGTAGGTGAACTGGTAAAAGAAAGGAGTCAGGGGCTCCTCCTAAGCCCATGTGACCTGAGGAACAGATCCTCAAATGACCTTAAGAGTAAAAATAAATTGGTTTATCTGGGCCAACTGTATGGCCTTAAACACCTAAAAGGAAAGCATAACCAAAGATTAAAGGGGCCAATATAATTTTTTAAGAGTCCATATGTATAGCTAAAGGCTACACAACAAGCAATAATGCCAGATAGGAAATACCTTCTTCTGAGTTGTTGGCCAGGGTGGCCAAAGGGACTCCTAGATAGTAACCCAGCATAGAACTGGGAAAATGAACAGCAGACCCCAATCTTATCTAAAGGAATATTGACAACTGATTACTGATAGATGAGGAACAGCTGACCTTCCTAAAAGAAAGACCCCTAGATAGGCTGACTTGATTCATCATTTGGACAAGTAGTGGGGAATGGCTGGGGGTGCCAACAACACAGCAGACAGTGGCAGGGATATCAGAGTATAAGGGCTCTAGTGGGGGGAGGGAGGCTATGGGAGGGTGCCATCTGGGAAGTGGGTGTATAGTTGAATAAGATGGTTTGGGATGTTCTGTGTGATACACACACACACACACACACACACACACACACACACACACACACACACACACACACACACACAAATCAACAAATTAAAAATTTATTTGAGGAGGAAGCATGGAATTTACATCATGCTAATTAGTAGAGGTGATAAACATTAACATTGAAATCTACCCGATGTCTTTATAGACATACACAGGTGCCAAGGATCCAAGTGCAACCAATTGTGACTAGTAATAATGAGATACATACAGATTAGAGATGCATGTGCCAATATCTCAGTGTTAGTAGTAAAAACAATGAATCTTTCTGCAAGGAACAATGTATTCTAAAATGAAATGGAGATCTTTTTTAAAGGCTAAAAACTCATTCAATTTTATGCCTTATAGGGCTTATACTGAGTTCAATATTGTATAACTTTATTAATTCAACTTTGAACCTAGAAACGCACCCACTTGTGAAAGAGATGTACTCTTGCTCTGGAGTGTGTTACTGAATATGTTAAAACAGTAATGCAATGCTTCTTCTAATCATGTAGCTATTAAAAATTTTAAAAAATTACTTCATGTTAAATAGTAGAGGTGATAACCATTACCAGTGAAATCTACTTGATGACTTTATATCCATACTCAGTTACTAAGGATCCGAGTGTAAGTGACTGTAACTAGTAATAATCAGATACATAGAGATTCAAGACACATGTGCAAACATGCAAGTGTTAGTATCATTAAAAATGTAGGAAACAGCACATTTTAAAATGAAATGGAGATCTTCTTTAAAGGGTAAAAACTCATTCAGTTTTATGTTTTACAGGGTTTATTAGTGAGTTCAATATTATATGATTGTATTAATTCAACTGTGAACCTGAAAATTTGCATCCACCTTTGAAAGAGATGTATCTTTGTTTTGGAATGTGTTACTGAATGTGTTAAAGCTGTAATGAAATGCTTCTTCTAATCATGTGGTTATTAAATTTAAAGAAATTTTTATAAAAATTTTTAAAAAAGAAAGCAGGCTGAGTATGGGCCAGAGGAGCAAGCCAGTATGTAGCATTCCCCCAGGATCTCTGCTTCAGTTCCTGCCTCCAATATCCTACCCTATTGTGAGTTCTTGCCCTGTCTTCCTTCAGTGATGGAGTATGACCTGGGGGTTGTAGAATGAAATAAAACCTTTCCTCTCAAAAAAAGTGCTCAACATCCTTAGTAATTAGAAAAATGCAGATAAAAACCACTTTAAGATTCTTACCTGAGTCAGATTGCCCAAGATCAAGAGAACTAAAGACTGCAAATGCAGGAGAGGATGTGGAGAAAGAGGAACGCTCATTTGCCGCTGCTGGGAATGCAAACTCGTGCAACCACTATGGAAAGCAGTGTGGAGAACCCTCAAAAACTAAAAATGAATCTACCATGCTATCCATATTCCTTGGCATATACCCAAAGGACTCATTATACTGTAGAGATACCTGTGTTTGTTGCTGGTCTCTTCACAATAGCTAAGAAATGGAAACAACCTAAATGTCCCTCAACTGATGAACGGTTAATGAAAATGTGGTACACTTACTCAGTGGAGTTCTACTCAGCAGTAAGAAAAGATGAAACTATGAAATTTGCAGGTAAATGGATGAGTTAGAGAGTTTTATACTAAGTGCAGTAACACAAATGCAGAAAATAAAGTGATGTATGTTCTCTCTCATTTGTGGATTACATCCCTTGTATGTGAGCATATAAATTCTGATGTAACACCAGGAGCCAGGTAAAGGGAAAGGATACATGGAGGTAAAGGAAAAGAAAGAATCTGAAAGGGGGATAGTAGGGAACAGATGTTACCTAAGGGAGGTAGAAAGAGTGGGAGTAATCAGCAGGGAGTAGAAGAGGGAGGGACATGCAAGGGACCATGGTGTGGGGGAGGGAGGGAAGTCAGGAGAAGAAAGATGGCGGGAATCAGGAGGTATTGGGGGTGGGGATAATGGGGGCACTGTGACTAGGGAGGGAGGAGGGAAACCAGATGGGAGAATAAAAGAGTGGAGATGAGTGAATCTTGGGGGTCTAGGAAACCTAGAGGGGAAACTGATGCCCTAGAAATCCTATAAGAAATGCACACAGAGTTTCTGAACATTAATGCATATGTATACCTGGGAGCTGCTTGGCAGGGAATGCAGTGCCAGATAGAGGAGGCCTCCCTTAGAGTGACAAGCATGCCATACAGCACTCATCAAAGAAGCTTCTTTTTGCAACAGATGGAGGCTACTGTAGAGGTGCATCATCTGGTCACGCACAGAGAACACATGCCTGGGAGAGGCCCAGTATTAGGTGACACATCTGCAGTCTAATCTCTACAACTAAGGCTCATGGAACACAGCAATGCACACAGAAGACCACGACTGTCCAAGTTTTGGAGAATAAGAGACTGTAGAGATGGGGCTCCTATATGGAACCTCACCCACCCGCAGCTCAGGCATCATTGTGGAAGAGGAGGTGGAAAGATTGTAAGAGCCAGGGCTGGTTCATGAACACAGGGAGATGGAGGCCTCCAGGTCCCTGGGTGCTTGCTCACCTGAGCCTGCGGCATCGGTGACATCTAAATGGGACCCATGTCAGCTCAAATAAACAAGGGCCCAAGGGGGAGGTAAGAAAAGGTGGCAGGCAAGCACTAGACAGAGAACTATTTGAGACTGATTGCTGCTGTGTGAGGGAGAGTATGATTTACATATGACCACTGGACTAGACGCCAATGGATGCATTTACACTGAAGGACACTTGGGTACAAATGCCTGAATAAATATGACAACGCATATGGCAGGGTGCATAGGGTTTAGTGGGGGGATGGGGAAGGCGTGGATGGAGGTGGGGCCTAGATTTGAGAGGATAATGCTGTATGAAATCTAACAACTAAATAAAAAAAATTCTAGAGAGTGCTGGTCTGTGTTCCCTCAATAGTTCTCCAAAATTCCATGCCTAATTTGTTGATTGCTAACTCTCCTCTCTGATTCCCACTTCTTTTCTTGGGATTATCTCCCAAATAAGCTCTGTGTGCTCACGTATTTGTTTCAGAATCTTTTCTGGGGAAACCAATTAATGTTGCTAATGAGAACATGGTTGTGGTGAACATCATGCAGTGACTGGTTTCTCCTCAGCCAGAGATGATGGACTTCTCCAGGGCAGCACTGATTCAATTCAGAACCCAGTCATTAAACCAGTCTGCTGTTTTATGTTGTCAGTAACTAAGAATGCATTTCACATCTTAGAAGGCTGAAAAATTGGCTTGCAAGATGGCTTAGTGGAAAAGATACTTGGTGGGCAATCCTGGAGACATAAGTTTGATCCCCAGGACCCTTGTAAAGGTAGAAGGAGATAACCAATGCCACAAAGTTGTTCTTTGACCGCCACACATTTCATAGTGCATGAGCACATGTGCACACACACATACCACACACATGCACACGCACACACACACACACAATGATAACAAAATAAAAGGTTGGTAAAAAATAAAATAGACTAACATTTCATGTCACATAAAATTGTATAAAATTCAAATTTGAGTGTCCATAAATAGGTTTTTGTGGTACTGAGCCATGTTCATTGTGTACTGATTCTTTCATTGTGTTAACACATCACAGATGAGTAGATGCTAGAAAGACCATGTGGGGTGGAACGTTTAAGTTGTTTCCTTTCCAGCTCATTGCACAAAAATATTCATTGACCTCTTCACTAGTACATGTGTTTAGAAGTGAAATTTCTATGTCCAAAACAGGGCACATAAATGAATGTTTCAATATTGTATATATGATATAAAATATCAATATTTTATATTCACTTGTACTATAATACGTACATTTATACTGGAAGTGTTGCCAATTGCTCTTCGAATTGTTTGTTTCTACTCCCTGCCCCCCCACACCAGGAGCAGGTGAGTGTCCACATCTCCATATCCTCAGCAACATTTAAAACTATTCATTTTTATTTTATTTTGGTGTAAGTGTGGGGGCTTTAGGAGTCCAGAAGAGGGTGTCAGATCCCCTGTGAACTGATTTACTTGGGTCCTGGGAACAGAACTCCATTCTTCTTCAAGAGCAGCACAACTGCTCTTAACTGCTGAGCCATATGTGCAACCACTAGCTACATGGTTTTTAACACCTTTGTTATATGTTAGACTCTCTTTCAACAAAGAAATGTTCATGCTTCAGTCTCTTTTAAAGACAATGGGTGTCTAGAACTGGGAGGACGGTTCAATGAATAAAACACTTGCTGTGTAAGCACAAACACTTGAGTTCAGATCCCCAGCGCCTACAGAAAAGTCAGGCAGGCTTGGTAGTTGCCTATAATTCCAGTGCCGTAGGCAGAGACTGAAGATTCCCTAGAGCAAACTGGATAAAGTCCTTGAATTTGCAAGCTTAGGGTCCAGTTAGAGACTCTTCCTTAGTAAATGAAGGGAAGAGCAGCTGAGGAGGACATCAGATGGACCTACACACACACACACACACACACACACACACACCACACCACACATGTGAACATGCATATATACATGTGCACACCACACACACCACACCACACATGTGAACATACATCATATATACATGTGCACACCACACACCACACCACACATGTGAACATACATATATACATGTGCACACCACAACACACACACACACACACCACACCACACATGTGAACATACATATATACATGTGCACACCACACACACCACACCACACATGTGAACATACATCATATATACATGTGCACACCACACACCACACCACACATGTGAACATACATATATACATGTGCACACCACATACACACACACACACATACACATGCAGAAGCAAAACTAGACAATGACTAGCTAGAAATGTTTAGTTTGGAAACTGTATGTTTCAATTACTTGTAACTTCTGACCAGAGATGTTGGTCTTCCCTTTATGGGACTGATATAAAGTTAAAATTTTCTGAGGAATTAATACATTGATTGAAAGATAAACCTTAAGTATATGAGAGTGAAGTGATATGTACAAGTAGCAAGCTAGTAAGTGTGGATACAAATGACTGAATTTTGTGACCCACTGAAGAAGTGGAACCTTCCCCCTGTGTTTGATTCTGGGTTGGTTACTTCCCACATTGTAGGTTTTAGTGAAATGGAATAATAGCTAAGAGGTCTTGACTTCTCTCATCGTATCACCTTAGAGATCTGCTGAGCAGTAACAGTGCAGAGCATTATGTAAACACGTTCTATGATGGCACTGCATCTTCTTCATGCATCTGCTGCAGGTTCTGCTGTTTTCTCTAAGTATGATGGCTAGGCCCCATTTTTGTTGTTGTTGCTCCATTGATATCTCGTCAATAGTACTATCTTCAGCTCCCCATATCTGCTGACAGAAATTCTATTGACTGTCCATTAGAATTTCCCCACATTTTATTCCCTCTTGTAATCTTTTAAAAATATTTTATTTATGATTTTTATTTTATGTGTATGAGTGTATTGCCTGCACGTATGTAAGTGCACCCATGTTGTGTCCACAGAGGTCAGAAGACAGTGTCAGATTCCCCAGGAACTGGAGTTACTGGATGACTGTTAGCCACCATGTGGGTGCTAGGAATCGAACCCAGATCATCTGCAAGAGCAGTCAGTGTTCTAAACTGCTGAGCCATCTCGCCAGCTCCTCCTCTTGTAATCTTACAAATCTTCTTCCAGTAAACTACTTATTACCTAAAGATGTTCCCTCACAACCTGGGGGCATATTTCATTTTCTATTAATATTAGACTCCTTATGTATTATGAACAAAGATATCTCATTTGAAATTGTCTTCTAAAGCTAGCATCATAACTTTTTAAATAATCACTTATTAATCCCTTTTAAAGTACAGTTGACCCAATTTTTTCCACAGTTCTAAGAATACAAGCCCTTAATGTAATGCACAAGGCCCTATACAGTACACCTCTGCCTCCCTCTTCAGGTGCATCCCCTCTCTGCTTCAGCCAAACTGACCCACCAGTCCCCCAACATACACAGTCCTGTGCAGCTAGGCACATTCCTTGTATTTGAAATGATCTCCTTTATGCCCTCAGCAACTTTTACTAATTCCTCATACTTCCTACTGTCTCTTTTACAGGGACGCCCCTGAGAGCTGACAAATTTTTATCTTCTATGCCCTGATAGAGCTTAAACTTTCCCTTGGCAACACTTACCATGGTGACAATATTGAAGTTATTCATGTAATTTTATTATTAATGTCATTCTCATTTAATAAACTTTGAACTTTCCTAAAATCATGGGATTATTTGGCCTTTGAATTGTATCTTGAGCATCTAATAAAATGTTGAGAATGTTGTAAATATTTACTGAATATTTATTGGATGATTGACTGAATGAAATAAAGTTTTACTCTCTTCCCTGAAAAATCAAATCAAGCATACTGTTCTCCTCTTCTCCCATATTCCACAATCAGCAATGAAATACATATGATCAGGGGCATAAATTGTGCTTTATCTCCTTTTGCCAAGGAGTCTGGGAAAACTTCCAGAATGTCAAGACACCAGTCAGAGCCTCCAGAAATCAATGGCTTCCTGTGACAATTTTTAGGGACCTGCAATTGCTGACCTCTTGGTTTTTAAATGCTATACCTTCTCCAGAAAAGTGCCAGAATACTCTCTGGGGTATTGGACCTGGTTGCAGGCCACTCTAAATGTACTCAGGTGCCCTTAAATTTGTATCTAAAAATAATCAGGTTGTTGAGACACAGAAGAATAATATGCTATTTAAATTCAGGTGCCAAGTGGCACTTTTAGGTTTGAAAACAAGCAGTCTTGCATTTGGTTTCTGACACAAACAGACTTGAGAAAAGCTTTTTTATGGTGAACAAGACTAGGCTTTGTCACTACTTATTAGCTTTAACCCTTTTATGTCGTGACATAACAGATATTTTTAAAGTACTTGTCTTGTTGACATTTCAATGAAGCAGGTTTCTCTAACTGCTCCCCCTCTCTTTCAGTAGAATTTTCAAAATGACCCTGAAGGTTGTGTTTGAATGAAGGGAGGATGTGACTCCACGGTGCATGTTTACTTTAAATGCCCTGCTAGTAGAGCCCTGGCAAGGACAGCAGCAGGGAACAGATGTTCGGTCTTTGACAGGATACACCGGATGGCCTTGCTTCTCATGCTGTGATGGGGCCAAGGCATCTTTCAGCAGCACTGTGCCCTGTCTCTCTACGACTCCATTTCATGCATGTGGCATACAACACAACCATAAGCAATTATATTTTCCTAGATTCAGCATGGACTGTTTCTCTCTTTAACTTTTAGAGCCCGAGAGTGAAGCAACAAATGCTCGCTTTTGACCAGAGGACATGATGAGAGCAAATGGCCTGAATAATGTGACTGTGAGCATTTGTTTAGTCATGGGCTTAATCAGGCAGTGAAATTATTGCAGAAAGTCTTTATCTGTAGTCCTGGATTTTCTAAATTAATGAAGGCTTATTTCCATTTCCAGAACGCTGGTGGGCAGCTTCTGTTTAATGTCACAGTGTTCTGGGTTGTGACTGGTACTAAAGTGGGACAGAGGGAAGGTATCAGTCAACACCAGAGTGTCCCACAGAGAAGTGTGAGCAGAACATCTGGGTTTGAGACACAGCTGCTCCTGGGAAGGCTGTTATTGCAGATTGTGTGATAAAATCCAGCCAGTCAGAACTTACACTGTGGTGTACTTCATAACAGCCTCTTAAGAGGGTTGCCAGGACTGTTCTTCAAGAGGAGGCATTTGGGTTTCATTTGATTTAGCTTGATTTTTTTTATTGCACTATGGTGAGACTTATATAGAAGGTCTTTTAAAAAAGTTTAACCACCACACTATTTTTACACTAACTTTACAAAGTATTTATCCAGAAAGTTGTAAAACCATCATCACCATGTGATTCCAGAATATTTTTATCACATACCAAAGAAATCTCAAACCCATTACAATCTCACCCATTTTCCTTACCCCACAGCCTTTGGAACAACAATCAACTTTCTATCTTTATAAAACTCACAATTAACTTCTCTATATGTTTTTCAGTTGCATTGGTATACAATCGTCAAAGAAAAGTTGTGTATATTTAACATATATCCTGTGATGTTCAAATACGTGTTTATTATAAAGCAATTGTCTCAAGTAAATTTACACATTGATCACCTCACATAGTAAAATTTTTTGTGTGTGGTCCAAATTCTTAAGATCTTTCTTGGCAAATTAAGCACATAATAGCACAATATTAATTATAGTCACCAGGATGTATGTTAGAGCTCTATGAACTTCTCTCCACTTTGCTCAGTCAAACTCTCAGTAATTAACAGTTTGTTAGAACTCATTTCCCAGCATCTCAGTATTTGTCGTTTATTTTCGTCATGTTGACCCTTCTGAGGTAAGGTAGAACCGTAAAGTGTTTCTGTTTTGAATTTCCTTAATCATTTAGGATGTTCAACTTTTTTTCATGCTATTGATCATATGTTCTCTTTCAAGCACCATTTGTCAGTTCATTTGTCCTTTTATTGGTTGATTTGGTTTTTTGATGCTTAGTATTTTGAGTTCTTAATGTGTTCTGGATATTAATCCCCTGTTGGGAGAGTAGCTGGTGATTCCCTCCCCCATTTTGGAAATTGTTTTCTTTGCTGAGTACAAGTCTTTTAATTTGATACAATTTCATTTGTAAAGTCTTGGTCATATTTCCTGATCTATTGAAGCTCTGATCAGAAAGTTATTGACTGCCTACTTTCAAACGTTTTTCTCTAGTACTTTCAAAGTTTAGACTGTCTTTTCTTCAAGGTATGTTTTTGGTCCACTATCTAGAATGAAAGGATATAGCAGCCTGGGTTTATTTCTGGGTCCCTGATTTTATTCCATTGGTCCATGAGTGTTTGTACCATGGTGTTTTTGTTTCTATGTCCTTCTGGAGAGTTTGAAGTCAGGCACTGTTTTATCTAAATCATTGGTCCTTTTGCTCACAGTTGCTTTGGCTGTTCAGGGTCTTTTGCACTTTGACGTGAGTTTTAAGTATGTTTTTTGTACTTCTGTTAAGAATGCCACTGGAATTGTTATAGGGTTTGTCTTTAATCTGTGGGTTGCTTTTAGTAATACAGCCACTTTCACAATGTTCATCCTGTTGATCCATTTGTAGAGGAGGCACATATGCTTTCTAACATCTTCAGTTTCTTCAATGTTTTACAGATTTCATTTCAGAGGATTTTCACTGCTTTGGTTAACTTTGTTCCTTAGTAATTAATTTATTCATTTATTTTTGAAGGTATTATGGCTGTGTTGTTCTTTTGAGTTTTATCTCGGCATGTTGATCATTGGTATGTAGAAAAATTACTGATTTTATATGTTGGCTACTTTTGTTTGTGAGTACTTCTTTAAAACATTTTATTTTCTATTTTTATTTTTTTCTTTTTGGTTTTACTGTTGATTGTTTTTTGACAAGGTCTCCCTAGTCAGAGCTAACCTGACGTCATGATATGAACTAGGGTGGCCTTGTCTATTTTTCTGTTGAAGTGTCTTTTTCTCTTTTTATTTGTTTATGTTCCCCCTTTAAGTTTTATTTTCTATTTTTCTATTGAAATTTCTTTAAAATATTTTTATTGATTTTTGAGAATTTCATAAGTGTATTTTGATCATATGCAGCTCCACTTCCCCATCTCTACCCCAACCTTACTAACCCCCAACTTTATGTAGGTGGATCTCTGTGAGATGGAGGCCAGCCTGGTTTACATGGTGAGTTTCAGGTCAGCTGGAGGTACAGGGAGACCCTATCTCAAAAGCAAGCAAACAAACAACAAACAAACAAACAACAACAACAAGAATAGAAAAAAAAGATACAGTAAAATTCAGCAGTGAATAGTCTGAAAAACCCATCCAGTCGTGGGTTTTTCTTTGTTGGTAGACTTGTTTCAAAGTCCCTGTTACAGTTCCGTTTTGATTGTTTAAATACTCTTGCATTAATTTTAGCAAGCCATTTGTGTCTAAAACATTATACGTTTATTCTAGATTGTCCAACTTTATGGAATTTAAGTTTTATAATTTTTCCTATTGATCTTCTGGAGTTTAGTTGTATCTGTTTTAACAACCCCTTCCCCACTAGATCTGGCAGAGTTGCATGAAGTCCAAGCTGAACTTGAAGTCTTGATGGTCCTGACTCTAACTTCCAAGAACGTGTTTGAATTACACTTTGAACCGCCATGCCTGGCTATCCTTTTTTCATCTTTAATTTTGCCAATTTGGGCGTTCTCTTTCTTTTAGGTAGTTTGGCTGGGGTTTATAAATCATGTTTATTTTGTCAAAAATTCATGTCTTTATTTTGTCAACCCATTTTCTTGTTCTTTTAGAGTCCATTTCACTTACTTCTGCCCAATCTTCACTATTCTTCCCATTTAAAAAATTTTGGTTTGACTTGTTCTTCATTTTTCTGATAACTTGAGATGCATATTAGGGTATTAATCTGATAGCCTTCACTTTCTCTTATAATTGCCTTCTTTGCATCCAAAGCCTTCACATTTCTTTGAGTCTAGGATTTTCATTATTTATTTATTTTAAAAATATTTTATTATTATTATTTTTAATATATTTTATTTTTATTATTTTTATGTGTATGAGTGTTTTGCCTGCATGTATGTGAGTGCACTCGTGTTGTGCAATCCACGGAGATCAGAAGAGGGCTTTGGATTCTCATGGAACTGGAGTTAGGGACGGTTCGTCGTCACCATGTGGGTGCTGGGAATTGAACCCGAGTCCTCTGAAAGAGCAGGCAGTGCTCTTAACTGCTGAGCCATCTCTCCAGTCCCTTATTTTTGTTTTATGTGTATGAGTGTTTTGCCTGCATGTGTGTAAGTGCATCACATGCACTGCACAGAAGTCAGAAAAGGGCATTGGATCCCCTCGAACTGGAATTATGGACAGTTGTTAGCTGCCATGTGGGTGCTAGGAATTAAACCCAGGTCCTCTGGAAGAACAGCAAGTATTTTTAACTGCTGAGCCATCAGTGCAGCCCCAAGTCTAGGATTTTAAGTAACTTCATCCTGATTTCTTTACTTTTCATTTACAGAGTGTTATTATGTACTTTGTTATTAATTCCTAGTCTTATTAATGTATAATCTTATAAGATAAAATAAATCATTTCAATTTTTTTTGCATTTATTAAGACTTACTATTTGGCATGAAATGTGTTCTAACTTGAAAAAAATGTTCAGGTTTCAGGGAAGAATGTGTAATACACAGATGTTGGATAGGATGAATACTCTGTAGATGCCCGATAAGCTGATTTGATCTTAAATTTGCTGTCTAACTTTAAAATTTCTATGTTGATTTTGTTTGTTTGTTTGGACTATCTGTGTATTGATGAGAGCAGGGCACTGAAGTCACACTACTTTTATATCTGGGCCTACTGTCCTTTTATGTACAATGTTTGTTTCATGAGTTTGAGCAACTGATATTCAGGGAATATTCATTTACAATCACACCTTCTTGATAAACTGTTCCATCAGTTAGTATGTAGAGACCTTTATCTTTCCTAATTTTGCCTTGAAGTCTGCTTTGCCAGATATACATGTAATTATTCCCTTTGCCTTTCGGATCCCTTCTGTTGGCATATCATTTTCCATCCTTCTACTTTCAGTCTATTTGTGTCTTTGCTGGTCTTGTTGATTTCTTCTGGAAAACAGGTTGTTATATTTTATTTTCTCCATTTATTCAGTCATTCAGTAGCTTCTAATTTAGATGTTTTGATCCAGAAGACATTTTCATATTTAAAAAACCCTATTGCTGGAGATAACATACACTTTGGATACAGGACATGGGAAACAAAACTGGGACTGAGCTGGGAGTCTCCTCCCTGCTGACTAGTGCTCACAGTGCCAGAAGGTGCCATGCAAGCTGCTGGGGGAGCAGTCATCAACAATCTAACCCAGCTGTGGTCCCTGCATGCTACAGTGCTGACCTATCAGGCAAGATATGCCCAGTGGCGCAATAGTGGCATGACTGTTCTAGGGGTAATCAAGCAAGCACTGATGTGAAAGGAATTTTAAATTTTATTTATTTATTATATTTACGTGTATGTGTGTATGTCTGCCTGAGTTTATGTGCACCACATGTGTGCAGGTGCCTGCAGAGGCCAAAAGAGGGCATTGATCCCTTAGAAATGGTGGTATAGTTGGTGATGAGCTACCTGATACAGGAGGTAGGAACTGAATCTGGGTCCTCTGGAACAGTAGTAAGTACACTTATTGCTGAGCCGCTTCTCCAGTCCCATGAAAGGAGCTTTTCATGACAAAATAATGTAATTCTCTATCACCAGTGGTTGTTTCTGACTGGAGGATTATGAGTGATTTGATTCTTCCTTCTCATCTTTATTCTTCTTTATTTGCAATATAAAAATAAACACACACATATATACACATATATGTGAATATGTGCTTACAAACACATGTATGTGTTTGAGTGGGTATCTTCTTAGGCAGACCCATTATTTGGAGGAACATGACATTTTCATGACCTAAGATTCTATACAAGAAGTGTGTATTTATGAGTTGGGATGTATAAAAGAGGTGGCTGAGAATGAATGGAATGGAGAATATCTTCATCTCTTATCTATAGCTGTTACCTGGAAGTGGTTCTTTGATCCACCAACTTCTCCCCTTTCCCTGGTCACATATGACGTGGTTATAAATATTTCACTTTCCCAAACATTTGCAATTATAAATTCAGGTCAGGAGAAATAAATTACTTGGTGTTCTATGACTTTCTGGAGATGTGTGCTTCATGGCTGGAGACTGCGGTCAAGACCTTTCACTTTGAACGGCAGAGGCTCTCTGTGGGGTGGGTCTTGCTGTTTGTCTGGAGATGATGCATCTCCATTTTACGTGCTTCCTTTCTAATGAGGTCAGGTTATGTTTAGGTTTTGGGTGGCTGTATGTTTCACAAGCTCTTCTCTAGCTCCGTGGGGTGGGTTGAATGCATGTATTCTAATCTGAACCTGATGACACAATGTCAGCTAACTAGGTAGATGGGAGAGTTCATTGGGTGGAACTTTTTAGAAAAAATTCTTAATATTAAAAAAATGTGTGTGTGTATGTGCATGTGCACACATGAGGGTGTGTCTGTATACAATGCAAGGACATGCTTTTTTTCAAGGTTTGAATGTTGTATGTGTATATGGAAAAAAAGTCTGAAACTATTGGAAACTTATGCTACCAGGCAAGAACAGTGGATGAATTCCTGCATCCTAGAAAGGCAGGGGAGAAAGGTAGGAGCTGGGGTCTCTCTGTTCTGAACCTTCTCTTAATTTCTTGTGAGGTAATGATCTTAATTTTTCAGTTCATTGTTTACATGGCCTCTGAAACAGTTAGAATAATCTTAACTAATTCAAACTGTAATCAGATTTCAAAGATTTCTTCCTTTCTGTAGGACTTAATCCAGGAGAGTGATGAACATGTCACTAAGGTAAATACACTGCCAAGGTCACCTTGCCCTGGGAGCTGCTTCATTTGAAGGACAGCAACTCTACTCACACACTACAAGTGCTTTACAACAACAACTTAGTGCTTTGCTAAGATTTGAATAAGATTTGGAATTAATTTAAATATATATTTATTTGAATAAGATTTGGAATTAATTTAAATATACATTTATTTGAATAAGATTTGGAATTAATTTAAATATATATCACTATAGAAATAGTTTATTATATTTTAAAATTGTATTTATTTGCTTGTGTATATGTGTGTGTACACACACAGGGTGATGCATGCCATGGTGCATGTATGGAGGTTAGAGGACAACTTGTGGGAGTCAGTTCCCTCCTTCAAGCACTTTTACTAACTGAGCTGTTATATATACTTTTAGTAGATAATGGACTGCTATACAACACAACAATTAAAAACATCAAGATAGAATGATGTGGAGTTATTTTGAAAAAAAAACCACCTCAGTATGTGTTTTTTATGGAAAAGCCCAAGTAGTAAACATATTATATACATAATATATAATTTCACATTTGTGTGTATACATGTATGAGTACATATATTTATTTATATTACCTTTTATTTATATTGCTTTATCAACGAAAAAAATTAAGAAATCTGGTGGCTGGAGAGATGGTTCAGTGGTTAAGAGCACTGAATGTGCTTGCAGAGGACCCAGGTTTGGTTCCTGGCACCCACATGGTAGCTAACAACCATCCATAACTCCAGTTCCAGGGGATGTTACCCCTCTTCTGACCTCCGTGGGCACTGAAGGACACAGATGCACTTACACACATGCAGGCAATACCCTCATACACATAAAATTAAAATAATACATAAAATATTTTTTAAAATTAAGAAATGGCTAGTGGAAGTTGCTTTTGGGAAAGAATCAAGATTGGGATTGTAAAGGGCATTTTATGATTTTACTATAGTATTTAAATAGTACATGAAGTTTCACTTAATGATATACTCATGTGCTACTTATATAAATAAAAGAATTTAAGGTCATATTAAAATATTTATAATTTCTTTCAATCTTATGATGATCACTTTCCACCTAATGCTTTAAACAAAAATATAGACATATAATTTGCTTTCTTATATTGTTTTAGCACAATATTATCTTCCCCCTCTGGCTCCGGCCCTTCCTCTTCATCCGGTTCTTCTTCCTCATCCCACTTCCCCACTCCGCTCATAAAATTTTGTTCTGGGGCTCCATGGCTAGGCTTTTTGGTAGACTACCCTGTTACAATGTGCAGCCTCCAAAATTCTCTGAGTTTTAGCCACTCTTCATGACCAGTTCTGAGAGATCGGGGTGTGATGTCCTTCCCAAATATTCGTTTTGCTGATTGGCTTCGGATTAGGCTAAAATTGCTTGCAGCCAAGAACTGATTGAAGCGATTCTGAGAGGAGCAGCAGTCAGTACGAACATCCCACGGGAGAAGCTACAGACCGTGTGTCCACAACCAAGTTTAATTTGTGATTTCTGTAACAGTGAAGCAGCTCTGGGTCTTTCTCTGTTTAATCACCATACAGATGATGTATAGCGTCTCCGCACGCCTCGGGCTGCTTTCACTCTTGGAGACAGAACAGAATTCCTGCAGACAAAATGAATTGAATTGTTTTTCAACGGGAGTTTGACACTTTAAAAAAATTCTATTTGTAACTTGATTTACCGCCGTAAATTGTGGACTTACAGAATGACTGTCATTGAATTTCATGCACAAAAGGAGCTTAGTAATTATGGGAACGTGCTTTCATTTCGTGGCATAGAAACAGAAACTACAAGTAGGTAAGAGTCTTACCTTAAATCATATAGCCATTTAAAGAATTAGGCTTAAAAAAAAATCAAGATTTAGGAATCCTAGTACAAAGATTTTATAATTACAGAAAAGAAAGAAGCAGAAGTTAAAAGGCCACCTTGCCTTGAAAATGAGGATAAATTATAATGCTTTACAGACTGTGGCTGAACAATATGGCCAAGGATATCTAGATAGCTAAGGATCTTAGTTAACAGTACCACTTATTTTTATTATTATTATTATCATTATTATTATTATTGTTATTGTATGTAAAGTAACTAAGATACCTTAAAATGAACATAATAATATATGGTACTGTTAACTAAGATGTGCCTCACTTGCTACTTTTTCTTGGATTTAAAAAAATGTATTTTCTCTTAATTAAAAGATAATGTTTATATATATTTATGGCATATAGTATAATGTTTTCATTTATGTATACATTTTTTGTGATGATCACTTCAAGATAATCAACGCATCTCAAATATTTCTTATTTCTTTGTGGTGAGAACTTCAGAAACTTCCCTGACTTTTGAGATAAGTAAGGCATTGTGTTAACAGCAGTAACCTTGCAGGAGGTAGAACGCTGGAACTATCGGGCTGTAGCTTTGTACCCATTCACCAGCACTGCCCTTTTCTCCATTGATTCCCTTGTGTTAGTCTCTGGTAACTGACATTCTATTCTCTACTTTTAAGCATTCAGCTTTCATGAATTCAACTATTATATGTGGCCATATGGTATTTGTTTATGTCTGACATATGCCACTTAACATAATGTCCTCTAGGTTTATCCATATTGTTACAAATGAGATTTTCTTTTACATGGCTGAACAGTATTCCATTGTGTGTATATGGCATATTATAAAAAACCCACTCATCCATTGATAGAGACTTCAATTGTTTTTTTTTTTTTTGTCTTGGATGTTGTAAACAATATGGCAATAAATGTGCTAATGCACACATATTAACATGGTGATTTTAATTCCTTTGGGCATATTCCTACTAGTGGAATTGTTGAACTATACATTAATTCAAGTTTTAGTGTTTTGGGGAAACTTCATGCTGTTTTCCAAAATGGGCATAATAATATACGGTACCATTAACTAGTACCAATGAGGTCTCTTTTCTCTACACCCTCCCATAGTGTTATATCTCACTGTGGTTTTAATTTGTATTTATTTGATTAGTGATGTCAAGAGGTTTTTCTGTATATGTGCTGGCCATTTATGTTTTCTTTGGAGAAATATTTATTAGGCCTTTTGTCTGTTAAAAAAGTTGTGTTATTATTATTGAGTAGTATGAGCTCCTTAAATATTTTGGATATTAATCCCTTTCCTGACATATGATTTATAACTATCTTGTATCAGTTCATGGACTGTCTCTTTAATATTGCCTTTGCTGTTCCAAGCCTTTTCATTAGATGAAAACGCACTTACCAAGTTTTGCTTTTGTGATTTGTACTTTTTCAGCTTGCATCCAAAAGTGTCTTCCCGAACCAATGGCGTGTTTCCCTTCGGTGTTGGCTTTTATTCATTTTGCAGTTTTAGTCTTGTGTTTAAGGTTGTCATTAATTTGAACTGATTTTTGTATAAAGTCTGAGATAAAGGCTGTTTCCTCCCTTCTGTTTAGACAGCTATCCAGTGTTCTCCATGCCATTTACTGGAGAGGCCTTCTCCACTGTTTTTCCCTGGCATGCTTGTCAAAAATTAGCTAACTACATATGCATGTTTGTATTTCTTGGCTCTGTATCTCATTGGTTAAGGTGTCTGTCTTCATGGCAATCCCAGGCTGTTTTGATGACTATAGATTTGCAATATATTTTGAGTATAGCACTATGATGTCTCCAGCTTTCTTCATTTTGTTCAATATATTTTGTGATTTCATACAAATATATTTTTCACATTTTTGTAAAAATGCAATTGGAAGTTCCACAGGAATTTTATTATATATATGTGTATATGTTATTTTCAAATGTATGGTATTTTAATAATATCCATTTCTAGCTCACAACACAGGTTGTCTTTCCATTTATTTGTGTAATCTTTGATTTCTTCTACCAGTGTTTTGTGGGTTTTAAGATACAGATCTTTTGTTTTTCTGGTTAAATTTACTCTTAACAGTTTCTTATATTTTATTGCTATCATAAATGGAATATTTTCTTAATTTCTTTCTTTGTTGTTGTTTTTTAAAAAAATTACAAAAACTTTATTGAGAATTTCATACATGTGTATAAAGTGTTTTGATCAAATCCATGCCTACTCCTTCCCCTCCAACATTCCCCCCTCTGAAGAGGTAACCCTAATACAGAAATGCTATCGATTTTTGTACATCGATTTTTATTCTGTGAATTTGCTGAATTGATTTATCGATTATTACAATTTTGGTGGAATATTTTGGATTTTCCATGTATAAGCAGAAAAAGTTTTGATTTATTCTGAGTAGAATGCCCTTTGTTTATCTTGCCTAATGGTTCTGACTGGGCCTTCCAGTGCTAAGTCAAAAACAGTGGAGCGAATGGGCATTTTTGTCTTATTCCTGATTTTATCAGAAAACACTTCAGTTTCTTAGCACTGAATGTGATGTAGCTATGGGTTATCTGTGGTCTGCATTTTTGTGATCTATATTTCTTTTATACATATTTGTGCTGTATAGCTTCAGTTGTCAACTTGACACCTGGGTAGAGGGAACCTCAACTAAAGAATTTCCTCCACTGGCTGGCCTATGGCCTTATCTGTGTGGTATTTTCTTGATTGTTGAGTGATGTGGGAGGGCCCAGCACACTGGGGATGATGCCAGCTCTGGACAAGCAGTCCTTGGTTGTAGAAGGAAACAGGCTGAGCAGGCCATGTTCCTCTGTGACCTGTGCCTCAGTTCCAGCTTTCTGCCCGAGTTCTCACCCTGACTTCCTCTGATGCTGGGTTGTGACCTGGGTTACAAACTGAAATAAGCCCTTTCCTTCCCAAGTTGCTTTTGGTCACTGTTTTTTTTTTTTTTTTTTTTTTTCATAGGAGAGGAAGCCTAGGAAAATACAGCAATAGACCAAGCAAGAAAAATATTTTTTCAGAGTCCTAAAAATATGTGTGGTGGATGTAATGTCCACACATATGTGTGTGTGTGTGTGTGTGTGTGTGCATGTGTGGAAGCCGGAGATCCACGTTGGGTGCCTTCTTCTAAAAATCTCTACCTAATTTTTTGACAGAATGTCTTTCACTGAACCTGGAGCTCACCAATTTGGCTAGACTACCTGACCAAGGACCTACCAGGAGTCCCTGGTCCCCATTTCCCAGAAGTAGGGTTATAAGCACAGGCCTCATGCCCAGCTTTTTATGTGGGTGCTGGAGATCTGAATTCAGCTCCTCATGCTTGCATTGTAGGTACTTTATCCACTGAGCCATCTCCCCAGAACCCTAAAGTGGTTTTTAATCAAGGGAAGATGTATTTTACCAAATTTTTTACTTATTAAGATGGCCATGTAGTTTGTCTTTTATTCTATCATATGGTGAATCAGATATATGAATTTGTATATATTAAACAAATCCTGTATCCCACTGGTAAATACTACTTTATAGTGTTGAATAGTCCTTTTTATGCAATGCTCAATAAAATTTGTCAGTGTTTTGTTAAATATCAGCAGTGATATTAGTCTGTGTTTTTCTCCTATTGCCTTAGCCTGGCTTTAGTATAGGTTAATTCTGCCTTCACAAAATGAGTTTGGAAGTATTTCTTCTTTCCTACCATCTTTGAAGACTCTGAGAAAATGGATATTGGTTCTCCTTGAGAATTCAGCCATAAATCCATCTGATATTGGGCTAATCTTTGATAGTAGACTTTTACTTACTAATTCCATCTTCTTACTCATTATTGGTGTGTTCTGATTTCTTTATCTTTCAGTCTTAGCAGATTATATCTTTCCATGAATTTACCAATCTTTCTACATTGTAAAGTTCATTGACCTCTGACAATTCATAGTAGTCTTTTACACATTTATTTTTATTTTATGCGTATGCGTTTTACCAGGATGTTTGTATATGCATCACTTACATGCAGGGCCTGATGGCATCAGATCCCCTGGAAGTAGAGTTACAGAGGGTTGTGAGCAGCGATGTGGGTGATGGGAACCAAATTTGGTTCCTCTGCAAGAATAGCAAGTACTCCTAGCTGCTGAGCCATGACTGCAGCTGTTCATAATGCAGGAGTTCATAATGTGCTTTTGTCCTGTGTATTTTAAAATATTTTATTATTATTGTATGTGTATTATGTGTGTGTATGTGTTTGAGTGTGTGGCCTGTATATGGAGGTCCATGGCACAAGTGTTGCCTGGGTCCCCACAGAGAGCAGCTGTCTGGAACAGTTTTCCTGTTCTGGGGATAGTTGTCACATTTCAGGTTTGTTACCTCATAATGTTTTCCCTTTATGTATGTGTTTCCCCTTAAATGAGACTTTTTTTTCCTCATAGGGTTTTTAGCAAATGAGTTTTTATGACTTGATTTACATTTAACAAACATGCTGAGCATATATAATGTGTTGGCTGTGAGAAGAATTAGTGAGCTAGATAAAGGAAAGTCTTTGCTCTCAGGAAACCCAGATTCTATTTGGAGTAATGTACATTTTAAAATGGCAGATGATAAGAAAAAAAGTAGAGTACTGAGCTCTCTTAAAAATCTGCTATATCCCAATTCTTCTGCACATTTGGAACAATGATAATAAGTACACTTGTAAAAATTGACAATATCCTCAAGACCCCACCAGCAGCCTGTGCAAGTGACTGTACTGATAAATAAGACAAAAACATATGCAGTCATATGAATAACAAAACTATACCAACACCATAAACTGGTCATTTAATTTGTGGTTTTCCAAAGATAGAAGGAATGTAGTCACCCTTTCATACCTGTGGGGAGAAATTACTTCCAGGAGCCCTCCCAGACACCTGAACACACAAATGCCCAAGACATGTACATAAAAGTGAACATCATTACATATATTCTCCTGCACATTTTATATCTCCTCTGGTTTACATACAATACTTAGCACACTATGGATAGAATGTAAGTACTTATTATACCTTGTTAGTTAAACAATAATAACAAAAATATCTATATATGATCAACACAGACAATTTTTTCCTACAATACTGTATTTTCAACTTGCAATTGGTTGAATCCACAGATATGGAAGCCCTAGCTATGGATGGCTGAGTATATATATTTACCAGCAAATAGATGGTGATAAATGGGCTCACAGCTCTATAGAGATTTAGAGTGGGTAATATAACATTTGTGGAGTAATAATAAGGCTGATGTCTTAGCAATGATGTTGAAAGGCTGTGTGGATTTTATTGGCATACATTCACTTATTCAGCAGCTCTATTTTGAGCCTGACATTTTTATTGGCAAATATTGTTCTAGGGAGTTTAGATATGTCAGAATAGACACTTGACCTGTGGACTTCATTATTTTTTAATTTTGATTAATTATTTTTTATGTGTATGAATGTTTTGCCTGCATGTATCTAAGTGCATTATATGCACGTAATGGCCATGGAGGCCAGAAGGGGGCACTGGATCCCCAGGAACTGGAGTCACAGATCTTGCTAGCTGCCATGTAGGTGCTGGGAACAGAATCCAGTTCCTCTGCAAGAGCAGCCGGTGTTCTTATCTGTTGAGCATCTCTCCAGCCCTGGATGTCCTCTCTGGACAGGAGGTGCAGGAGATAAGAAAAAGCATACATTTGGGAGTGATGTAGAATGCTGAAGATGTGAGTCAAAAAATAGGAAGGAAATATGGGCACAGGGAGGCAGCAGTGCAGGAGGGCGGGCTGCTGGCAGTTAACGGTTGTTCAGGGAAAGCAGTGTCACTTTCTTTGGTGGTGTAGCCACTAATAAATTGCCCATGCTCCATTAAATAACTTCCACCCAAGCTTTGGGTGAAAACTCTAATTAAACGCACTGGGTGGCACACCCAAAAAAGGTGTGACAGTAGGAGAGGGGCTTGTTGGGAGGGATGTTTTAGAGGAAGAGAAGCGAGATGAGAAAGGGGACTGGGCATTGGAAATAACTGAAATGTGTTGTACGACTATCTGAAACTGCAAAACAATTCTTAAAGTGTTCAGCATAAGCAAGTGACATTTGAGTCAGGGAAGTCACATTGAAAAGAGCAGCTGGAAAAAATACCTTCAAATAA
Organism: Nannospalax galili; assembly: GCF_000622305.1. Classification (NCBI taxonomy): domain Eukaryota; kingdom Metazoa; phylum Chordata; class Mammalia; order Rodentia; family Spalacidae; genus Nannospalax; species Nannospalax galili. Next base: position 1,294,276 of record NW_008338112.1, read on the forward strand.
GTTATTATTTTTTAACCAATGTAAAAAATTGTATATTTTAGTATTCAGAATATATACATATATATGATTATGACATTTAATATATTTTTAATATATTTTTGGGAGGAGAGAAATGGATGGTGGCCCAGCATAAGACTGAGAACTGTTGGAAACTGATTGCTACTGGGTTATGGAGAATATGTTTTACATATGGTCACCAGATGGGCTGACTAGACTCCTGTGGATGAATTTACACTGAAGAACATTGGGTGCAAATGCTTGATTGGATAGGACTTGACATGTCCTATCCAGTGGGGGAATGAGCAAGGCAAGGATGGGGAAGGGGGTCTAAATTTGATTAAGAATGCCTGTATGAAATTACAAAAGCTTGATAAAAAGCTATTAAAAAAACTATGTCATTATTTGTGTGTGTATGTGTGTGTGGTGTGCATGTGTGTGATGTATGTATGGGTACATGGTACCACTGCACATGTACACAGGTCAGAGAACAACATTTAGGAGCTGTTTCTCTCCTTCACATGGGTTCCAGGGATAGAACTCAGGTCATCAAGTTTGCATGGCAAGCACTTTACTTGTTGAGCCATATCAATGGCCTGGAGCTATTTTAAATTACATTTATTTCCTTTTATTTTTACTTTTTTGAAAGAAAAAGAGAAGGAATGTGTTATATAGGATTTATTTTTAAACAAGAAATCTGTGTAAGTTCTGAGTATATCTCCCTGCACAAGATCAATATCTTATTTGCAACAATGCAGAATTTTGACACAATAGTTACTAAATCATTCGACTAGATAACAGAATTCCTTAGTGCTATTGCCAGGCCTGCAGGCCATTTCTATCACTAAAGGGTCACCATAGTCAGAAACAATACAGGGAATGGAAAGGGAGGTCTGGAATGACGGGAAAGACTGTGTATGTGACTCGGGGGATCAGAGGTGGAAATTATTAGAGGACACCGACTGATATCGTACCAAATTATGATTATGCACTATCTCAAATGCAGATGGGGTTGACATGCTTAATGCTGCATCCAATATCTTCCACACACAAGGTTTAAAAACTCACCTGAACGGCAGTACGAAGTCATAGCATTGATCCCTGAGGCCCATTCAGTGTTCTCTGCCTCAGCTTAAGATTTTTGTCAGGTGGGAAGCACCAGTGGCACAAGTTCTGGAGACCGTGTTTTCAGAAAGTTCCATCTTAGAAGACTAAGTGGTGCTTATGGTTTTATTCCAGAACTGTTTCTTTCAGTGGCAGAGGTGATGGGTAGGTAAAGGAAGAAGGAAAGTGCTTCAAGGTAGAGCAGCTTTCCTAAAATAAACATTTTAAGATACACACAATTTAAAAATTTTTACTTATTTTTATTTTATGTGTATGAGTGTTTTGTCTGCATATATGTAAGTGCACCACATGTTTGCAACGCCATGGAGACCAGAAGATGGTGTCAACCTCTCTGGAACTGTAGTTACAGGCTTGTGAGCCACCATCTGGGTGCTGGAAATTAAACCCCGGTCCTTTGCAAAAGCAACCACTGCTCTTAACCTCTGAGCCATCTCTGCATCTCCCAAAATAGACTCAAATTTTAAATTACATTTCAGAACACACAGTTTGCACACAATATATTAAGTGGCTTCAGAAGGAATTTGAACATTTGGTAACATGGCTTCTGTAACCTGGATGTGGAGCTTTGCCTTAGATTAGTTAGCTTGTTACCTACAAAAAATTTAGTTACTGGAAACAGAAAAGCAATGCTCACATGGCTGACTGATTCTTTCCTAAGTGACTAGGCAACAGAAACAAACACATGAAAGAACTGTTTTCAAACATTGGACACCTGGCAGACAGGACTACGGTCCATAAGCAGAGGGAATTAGATGAAGAAAGCCCTGTGCTTTCTACCTGGAGGCATTTCCGGATCATATGTTGAAAAGTGGTCAGTTAGAACACAGTGATCTCAGAAGGAAAAGATGAGTTGAGAAAGGCTGAAGTGTCTAGAACTTGCAGCATGAAATTGCAGAAAAATAATGTTAGAAGTTGTTAATTATTCTTTTGTTTATATTACCAAATACTAAGACAAAGAAGAGGAAGAGAAAGAAAAATGATTCTGGTGAGAAGGAAATAGGGGGCGTGAGGAAGAGGAGGAGGAGGAGGAGGAGGAGGAGGAGGAGGAGGAGGAGGAGGATGCTATGAGCTATGGGAACTGCTTCAGCTGTCATGGAGACTGTGCTCCAAGAAGCCATAGTTGAGTCTTTCCTGAATACTCAGGGTTTCAAAAGAGACTCAAATATCATATACTGGGTCTCACAAACCTCAGAATGACCAAGGGGATGATTTGCAAGTAACTTAACCACTGAACAGTAAAATGTTCAGCACTTTTTATAGGGAGAATTTAGCAAAGCCAGGCAATCATCATCATAAAATTCAGTGCCTAGAAAATGACTAAAAAAATCACAAATATAAAGAAGAAAATGTGCCTCATTGCCAGGAGAAAAAATCAGTTGCCACACACAGATTTAGAATTACTAGAAGTGTGAAATTAGAAGACTAAGGCATTAGAAGATAGACTTGAGTTCCTCAAGGAAGTACAGCATAGTGAGTGTTGTATGGCAGCGTCCTCAGAACTGAAGCACAACCTTCAAGAGGGAGGGGAGGCTTGGGAGACTCTGAGGGAAGCAAAAGGTCACATGTCTGGGAAAGCAGAAGATTTTGGAAGGCCCTTCCCCAGCTTTATAAATAGAATAAACAACTGCTGGGGGAGGAGACTGGACCAGACGCGGAGTTGAGAGAGATTGTCCCCCAGTTCCCTGTAAGCAGGGTAGAGAGCTCCAGAATCATGTATTTGAGTCCTCATCTGTGTTGGGTGTGCCCCTCAGCGAGTCATCTCTGTTCATGGTAGTAAGCCCTCATCCATACTCCAGTTAATTACTGCAATAAAGACTCACTGGTTCACAAAGTTGGACATTGGTGCAATCATTATTTTGGTCTGTTGTGGGTTCCTTTTCTGGAATGAGTCTCTCTCTCTCTCTCTCTCTCTCTCTCTCTCTCTCTCTCTCCCTCTGTGTTTGTGTGTGTTGATCTCTCAAGGAAAGGTTTGTCTCACATAACAAGAGGGAATAAAAGTAAAATTCCCAAATGGGAACAGTGGAACTGAAAAATAATATCAAAAATGAAAAATGCAATGGATGATATTAGAGTAGGCAAACATGATAGGAAAAGAACCAATTATATATATATATAATATGTGTATATAGGTAC
>NW_008338112.1:1297582-1308828 GCF_000622305.1 Nannospalax galili
TAAACAGTTGAATTAACAAAGGATTAAAAATTTTAAATCTCATGGAAATTACTAATGTATAGATGCAATAAGTTTAGTGAACTCTGACGATAAACACATATCAAAGTCAAATAGCCAAAAACCTGGAATAAAAAGAAAGAAAAAGAGTAAACAAAAATTCACAGAAGACTATAGAAAAGCAGTGTACTATTACAGACTTCCCTTCACGGAAGTGGTGTGAAACACTGCACGAGCATCTTTGAATTTCCAAAGTAAAACTTGATTTTTCTAATACTCTTTATCCAGTGAAGAAGTTTTTTTTTTTTTTTTTTTTTTTTTTTTGCAAAAAAACAAAAAAAAGAATCTCCCAAAAAAAAAATTAAAAAAAAAAAATTTTTTTTTTTTTTTGGCAAAGACACAGCAACAGCATGCTCCAACAAACAAGTTGAAAGCAATTTGTCACCAACAGAAGGAAAGTTCAATAGATTATGTAGATGCTATTATAAGATTGTAGAAATTGAAGTTGTAGATTAAGTGAACTGGAAAAGCAGGGTAAGGGACTTAGAATATTGAATGACGTAGTGAGTGATAATGAACCGGTTTATTTTTAGGAGCAGAGAAGTAGAATTTAACAGAAGTTAAAATGTTTACTTGAAGAAATAACATACAACTAAGTGAAATGTATTCACAGAGACCTAATTTTGGTTATGAGGAAAAAGAGGTGACCCTGCCCTTTTTCAACTACTAGAGGTGATATTCCTTAGAAGTTCTGTCTGCATTTTTTTTTCCTGGTGTGACTTTTATTTTCTGTTTCAGGTTCAAGGTCAATAGTTGACCATCTTCCAGTTTTGATTTCCATGTAACTGTTTCCCAACTAATGATGAGCTTGGAAAATAACGTAAAACAGAATTCTGTATCACTAGTTTAACTGTACTACTGTTAAAATATTTTCAGAAAGAGAGAAGACAGACATGACAGCAGCCTTAAGAGAACTGTTGGGGGCAATTGCAGTTCCAATCAGACACAAAGGCTATCATCCCAGCAAACCTGTGACCAGCTGCTAGAATGTTTTGCCACCAGGGACATGGTTGTCACTCTAAGTGTACAGAGTGACTTCTCTTCACGTGCAGGTCACTGTGACTTGTTTTCTGAGAAACTGATGGTTGTTAGCATTGACCAAAACAGGTGAATGTTGGCGTCATGTGTTTCTCTATTAAATGTCCCTGACGTTTTCTACGTTCACAGTAATTATCCTTAGATCGCCTCAGGATTCATGTACGTACACCTTTTCTAAGTGAATTAGCCACACAACATAGTCAGATTCTGTTAGGTTAAAAAAAACGGAGCTGAATTAGCTAGAATAGAATTTAAGAATAGATTTCAAATTAATCAAGTCAACCAATTTCCTGAAGACTATGATTCAAATGCCTCTGAAAGGATTTTTTAAAAAATAAAAATGGGATAAATTGTCAGATGGGCCTCTTTTCAGTGGCTGGCAGGTAGTTCCTTCTAAATGTGAAGAATATAAAATCTACCCTGCTCTTAAAAGATTGCTCAAATATAATGACATCATTAAATTAAACCCATGTATGACTCTTGCAGTTTTTGGCAAGAGTGAGAACATCAACAATGCTCAAAGCTTACCACACAGAAAATTTTGGACTCATTTTCTCCTGTTTTTTTTCTATTTGTCTGGCTTTCAGACTTGCTCCCTGGTGTATTAGTTTTCTCTCTCCTACTTGAAGATGGTAGCCCTAAGACACAGCTGCATCTAATTCTAGTTGGGCACCATAATTGTAATTCAAATGTACATAATTCACTGATGAGAAATCTCTGATGGTGATATGGCATTAGTGCTAACAGATAGCTGACCCAATTGTAAGTTCTTTTAAGGAAAAAACACTACGGCTCATGTAATTGTTTAACTTGTAAGTCTCTACTGATCCATGATGAGTTGACACTTTTAAACAAATATTTATCTGTTAGACACCATAGGAAGCACTTCGAGATATAGGGACATAAGAAATAATACCTGATGTCAAGGACATTTTCCCTGGAGGAGAGACAGCAGATAAAAAGAAACTTTTAGCATGCAATATGTGTTAATTCCAGGGTGCTATGGCAACTCAGAAGAGATAGAGGCATGGTTTGAAGGTCAGGAGGGTCTTCTGAATGGAACGACAATTTGAGATAGCGAGGGCCTAAAGGATGAGTATGGGTTAGAAGGATCTTTGTAACAAATGAAGAGAATGTGCAAAAAATGTAAATTTAGATAGAACAGTATTTTCTTTCAGAAATTAGAAATAGCTTGTTTGGAAATTAGAATAAGAATGTGAAGAATGGGAACAAATAGCAGAACTTTGTATATTGTGCTGATGTTGGATTTTATCCTGAACATATATAGAATAAGTTGAAGCACCTTTCTTTTTTCAATTCTTTATTTTTATTTTCTATATATGAGTGTTTTGACTGCATGTATGTAAGTGCACCATGTGCATGCAATGCCCGTGGAGGTCAGAAGAGGGAAATGGATTTCCTGGAACTGGAGTTATGGATGGTTGTTAGCTGCCATGTGGATGCTGGGAACCAAACCTGTGTCCTCTGCAAGAGCATCCAGTGCTCTTAATCACTGAGCCACCTCCCCAGTTCCTGGAGTATCTTTTTTCTTAAAAAATATATATTTATTATTTTTATGTGTATGTGTGTATTGCCTGCATGTAGGTAAGTGCACCTGTGTCGTGCAATGCCCGCGGAAAACAGAAGAGGCTGTCGGGTCCCCTGGGACTGGAGTTAAGGACAGTTGTTAGCTGCCATGTGTGTGCTGGGATTCGAACCTGGGTCTTCTGCAAGAACAGCCAGTGTTCTTAACTGCCGAGCCATCTCTCCAGCCCCAAAGTATCTTTCTTAAGACATCAGCATGGTCCTGTCATATGAAGAATATTCTAGATGTTGTTCAGCAGACTGGAGGAGGGGCACAAGGGTGTGGGGTAGCAGTGAGGAGGCTGAAGCACATCTATTTGCGCCCACATTAAATATGTCTGAAGTCTGGACTCATCTAATCATTAATAAAATACCACAAGATGCCTGGGAGTTTTTATCCTATTTCTAGTCATTCAAAACCTAAAAATGGAGTTTATAAAGAATAGCAACTTGAATTCAAGGAAATAAAGCCAGGAATCATTAGGGTCTTGTCTAAAACGGTAGCTGAGGAGGAGTTGAGAAGTGGATATGAAGCCAGAATCTGATAACATGGCATTTGGGAACATGAATTTGAGGAAAATTTGCTGATGATTTTATCTTCCATAAGAATTCAGAAGTGTCTGTGGCAGTGGGTAGGGAAAGGTATGTGACTGGGGAGCAGATAGAGTGCAGTTCGCACATAGTGAAGGTTCTGAGGAAATTTGGGGGTGGAACATTGTTAGTGAATCTTGGTTTTCTATTTTGAGACTGACTCTTGTTATGTAGGCCAGGCTGGTCATGAACTCACTGTGAAGCTTGGACTACAGTGAGGGCTAGACCTTGAGATCCTCCTCTTTCAGCCTGGGATCATAGGTAGATGCCACTGTATCCAGCTTGCATTAGTGATATTATACCTCTGCTCATGAAAAACTTCTAAATGAGAAATGTAGGTTCTCCTGAGATGTTTATTTACTAGCCCATGGGCTGCCAGGTAAACAGCTTCAAAGGTCATACCATCTCTGTCTTATTGCTTCTATATTAGAACACCAACTCTAATGGTGACTCCTCCATCCTCCCCATGCCTGCTAGGCCTCCCTTAGGAAAAGTCCAAGTCCAGTTTTCTCTTTCCTGTGTCCCATACATATTTTACATACCATTCATTTCAAGGACAACATCACAACTTATGGAAAAGTCAGATGCACACTCGCCCTGAGTTCCAGAACCCAGTTTTAGAATTATTCAGCTTTACTTTTCATAGTATTAAGATGAGAACCAATGTATCAGTTACTGTCACATTGCTGTGACCAAACAGTTCACAAAAAAACAGCTTAGAGAGGAAGAATTTACTTTGGCTTGCAGTTTGAAGGCGTAGTTCATCATATCAGGGAATGCATACAGACTAGATGTGCTATAGCTGTGGCCGAAGGAACATGGGGCAGCTGGTCACGTTGTGTCTGTGCCAGGAAGCAGAAAGGTGAGTGCTGGTGTTCAACTTGCCTTCTTTGCTTTCTTCATTTTTTCCTTCCTCCCTCCCTCCCTCCCTCCCTTCCTTCCTCCCTTCCTCCCTTCTTCCCTTCCTTCCTTCTTTCCTTCCTCCTTCCTTCCTACTTCCTCCTTCCCCTCCCTCCCTCCCTCCCTTCCCTCCTTCTTTCTTTCCTTCCTTCCTTCCTTCCTTCCTTCCTTCCTTCCTTCCTTCCTCAGTCTGGGACTCCAGCACCGGAAGGGTGCAGGGGACATTCATTGTGGGTTTTGCCTCCTCAGTTAAACCTCTCAAGAAACATCCTCACAGATACACCCAGAGGTGTATCTCTTAGGAGATTCTAAATCTTGTTAAATTAAAAATGAAGTTTAACTGTCACATTCAAGGCACATAATTGTTTGTGAACAGTGAAAGATGATAGAAGAGTAGAACAGAAGATGAGCTTGTCACCACTCTTTCTATAAATTCTCTTGGACCACAGCATCAGTCACCTCCTGAATAGGGACTTACCAAGAGCTCTGCCAGGTGCTGGCCGTTTGTGTCGTGCAGTGAGACTGATAACCACTGAAGGTACCCCTAGGGTACACACATACGCCTCATTGTGGGATACTGGGGAGCTTTTGGACTGGTCTCCTTGTAGAACAGTTGTATAGAGAGGCAGGGACAGTTGTGCCAGGAAGTAGAGTTTATTTTATGCTGGCATACTCAGTGAGTTCAAGACTGAACCTTGTATCCAGGGGGCATTCTCTTACATGTCTTGTTATACTCTAGTTTCCTTGTTGCCCCTATATGGAAATGTACATTGCATATGTTCTGATTGGGTTGCAATAGGGTTTCAGACTTGCAGATGTATACATGTACACACTGTTAAATGCCCTGATCCCTCCCTTTGTCTGGGTCATCTTGGCTCCAGAGTCAAGCCTCCTTGCTTCCTGCTTTCTGCTTAGTACCTCTCCTTAGTACTCTGGGGGCATAGGGCAGAGGGCTGGCTCCCCTCAGCCTTCTACCACATCTTGGTACCTGAGGGCTTTATGGCTTTGCAGTAAGAATAGGAAAATATGGCCTGACTGTGAGGGGATGCTTCTCTTCCGTTCAACTGGCATGGCATTTATAGTTTATTGGATACTTTTTTGTATAGTATCTTATTTGTTCCTCATAAGTACTCAGTGATAGGTTAGACACTATTAGACAAATTACATCTCCATTGAGGAGCTTGAGTTTCAGAAGACAGAAAGTTCAGAGCCAGGTAAATACCTGGCTGTTTTAGAACTCAGGACTCTTGACTTATGGTTACAACCTCTTCTCACTAGATTGGGGAGGCTGCTATCTTAGCTTTCTATTGCTGTGATAAAAACACTGACCCAAACCAACTTGGGGAGGAAAGGGTTTATTTTATCATACATCTCTTGGGTCACAGGGTCACAGTTCATCACTGAGAAAGCCCAGGGTAGGAACTCAGGGCAGGAACCTGGAGGCAGAGCTGAAGCACAGACCATGGAAAAGTGTGTGCTGGCTTGCTCCTCTGGCTGGTGCTCAGCCTGCTTTCTTATGCTACACAGGACAACCTGCAAGGGGACGGGCTGGCACTGCCTACAGTGGGCTGGGCCCTCCCACATCACTCTGCAATAAAAAAATGCTCCACATGGCCACAGGCCAGTCTAATGGAAGCTGTTCCCCAATCGAGTGTCCCTCTTCCCAGGTGTGTCAAGTTGACAACTCAAGCTACTCACCACAGCTACTGAGATGGGAGAGTATTTGTTAATTCACTTTAGCTGGTGTACAATGGAGGTTCCTTAAGATTTGAAATCTAGGGTTCTCTTAGAAGTCAAGAGCCATTTCAGAACAGTCCAATGCACCTTAAATTAGTGATGATACGGAGAGTACCTTTATCACTGCTGCTATTTACTTCAGAGGAACAGTGCAGGGCTGTGGAAGCTTCCTAGATGGTGAGGAGGTAATAGTTTATTCTTAGAAGCCAGCAGACATCCTGTGGTTTAGCCCTTTGATTCTGAGCTTAGCGTGTGTCTTACCTATTCTTTCAGAGTCTCCGTAAAATAATCCACCTAAAAGAAGCTGAGTATTAGTCATTACCTTGAGCATTGTGTGTAGAATGATTTGGCTCCTATGAACTGTAGTTCTGGACACCAAGAATTTACACCTAGGGTTTGCAGTTAGAGTGTGTTGAGCCCCTTGTGACAGTCAGCTCTGTGAAGGGAGATCACAGAGTTCACAGAGTTCAACAACAGAGTATGTTAGAAAGAGAACACTTCCTGTTGTGTCGAAACACGCCCTTCAGCAAATCTGTTAACTTCATTTTAACCTAGACCTTTTCTTCTTGAATGTAATTAAAGTCTCTGAAATGACTACACTTGGCAAGAGGGTCTCTCCTGTCATTTACAGCAGCACAAAATTCACAGAGTAAATGAATTACTCTAGTTTTCAATAAAAATGTTAATATCTCCCTTAGAAATGAACAAAGGACAATGCCTTTCAATAATGAGATTAACAAATCTACATTGCAGAGAGAAAGAAATAGAGAGACAGACAGACACACACACAGAGAGAGAGAGAGAGAGAGAGAGAGAGAGAGAGAGAGAGAGAGAGACTCATAGCACTTGACAGCAATTCAAACTATGCAAAATGGGATTAAGAAGACAGCAAATCAAGCAGCTCTCGTTTGACAATAACAAATAGTACCAAGCTAGCATTTTCCTCCAGGAGTAAGGAATGGCAGCCTGTGTCTTTTGCTGTATGTTTTTCTATTTATTTCTCTCCATATATTTCTATTTTTTTTTCTATTTAGAGAATCATGATGTCTTCTGGAAATTCTTTCTGATCCCTCTTTCAGTGATGATGGGTGGAACTTTAGAAAACAACTTTGTTTCTCCTCTAGTTACATAAAGTACAGGTAGCCTTTATAGAAAAGCAACAATTAGGGAACTGTTCTCACCTATCAGCAGTATGTTATTTTGTATTTCAAGACTCAAAATGCCCACCACCAAAACCCACAAAGATCATATCTACCCTGTTAATGAGATAGCACAGAGACTTGTCTGTACATGATTCTGATGAAACATTAAAAAAAAGAAACTTTTTTTAACACAGTGTTATTACTAATATCATTTAAGTAGCATGTGATATGCACAAGACACAATTTTAAAAACAGCTGCATCCATTTTTTCTTTCTTCTTTTCTTTTCTTTGTTTTTTTTTTTTTTGAGACAGTGTATCCCTGTATCTCTAGCTGGCCTGGAACTCACTATACAGAACTGGCTGGCCTTGATCCTGTAGAGACCCTTCTGCCTCCTGAAATCTAGAATTAAAGGCGGGTGCCATCATGCATGACCTGTAAGTACCCTATTTTATTGATACATGAATTGAGGCTTAGAAGAGTTAAGTAACTTACCACAATATGAGGAAGCATTCATGGAGTAATTTCACAGTAAATGATATTTTCAGACTCCTAAAGGCCAGGAATAAGCAATCCTAGAACTTCAATTCATCATTCTGTGTAGTGATAGATCTGAGTACGCAAATGTTTGGGATCTTTAAATATCTACTTCCTCTTAGAATTTGTTCAGTTTTCTGAAAAAAAAAAAAAAAAAAGCTCGTGTGTGTGTGTGTGTGTGTGTGTGTGTGTGTGTGTGTGTGTAGATTCTGTGTTTGGGTATGTGTGGGTTGAGATTACAGAATGAACCTTTGATGCTGGTCTTCAGGAATCTTCTGCCTTTGGTTTGTTCTCTCACTGTCTTGGAACTCCACTGCTGGCCGCCGAGCTTCCAGGGATCTGTGCATCTCCACATGCTAGCTCACTGCCACTGGGAATACAGGTGTGCACACTGTGCCAGGCTTTTTACATGGATTCTGGGGAATCTCAGCTCAGGTGCTCATGTTTATAAGGCAAGAGCTTTGCCAACTGAACCATCTCTCCAACCAAGAAAACAGTTTTTTTTTTTTTTTTTTTTTTTTTTTTTTTTTTTTTTAAAAAAAAAAAAAAAGCTCTGAAAGAGCTCTTGCTCATGGAACCTGTGCACATTTTCTTCTTTTCTCTATTTGAAATACATGGCCTCCTTCAGTTTCTGTAGTTTTCAAGGGAATCTATGTAGCACTTATATTTGTAAATAAATACAAATTATTAGATATCCTAAAATAATTTCCTACAGAAAGGCTAGCAATAGGTTAATTTACTCATTATCATCGTTATTTTTACCATATTCTAAAGAAATTTCTGAATCAGAAATGTTCTGAGATGGTGTCTATTGTGCTCCAGGGCTGACTTGAACTTCATAATTCTAATTGGTCTTAAATTAATTCGGTGACTGCAGAGAAAATAGGGGAGCAATAGGATGTTCATGCCCTTGTGAGCATCCATACTCCAGACATGCTTTCCATGCTCTGCTCCGAACAGGTGGCTGCCGCATTAACATGTGTATTAGTCAGGGTTCTCCAAAGAAACAGAACCAGTAGAATGAATGTATAGAGAACTATCAGCTTAGCTCATAGGACAGGGTCCAAGGGGTCCAACAATGGCTGCACCACACTGGAGAGGCTGAGAATCCATAGTCGCTCAGTCCATGAGGCTGGATGTCTCAGTAGACCCAATCTCGTGCTGAAGGTCTGACGAATTCCAAAAGATCAGCTAGTCTTCAGTCTACAGCAGCAAGATGAACTCACCAGCGAGAGAGAAGGCAAGCAGCAAGAAGCCAGGCATTCTCTTCTGCCATGGCCTTTTATACCGGCTGCCATCAGAAGGTAACACCCCCGTTTAGGGCGTGTCTTCCAGCTTCAGATGATCCAATCAAAAATCTCTCTCTCTTTTCGGTTAATCCCAGATCCAGTCAAGTTGGCAGTCAGGATTAGCCATCACACCATGCCATATTATAGACCTAAATAAATAGCCTGACTCTTAACTTCAGTTTTCAGAAGTGGGCTCAAACTTGGAGGTACCCATTCCTCCAACTGTCTTCTGGAACTGTGCTGCTGAGTCAGGTCTCATCCATTATTTTATTCACACTGTTTCTCCAGCTTCAGTTGGGGAACTACAAGCTTGAATCCACCCTTATGAAACAATCTTGCCCTTTCATCCTTAGGCCTAAAAAATCTCATACATACAATGTCAAACATTCTTCTTACCAGTCATTATTTTCAATGAAGATGCAACTGTGTTTCAGTGCTTTGATTTAGTTATTTTTTTAACCCTTATAAGACATAAAATTAAATGAGGTTTTAAACTTTAAAAAAGATCTCCATTTCATTACTAAAATACAGTTTCATAAGGAAAATTAATTTTTAGTACAATTGACACTATGATGCACATGTGTTTCTAATCTCTATATATCTGATTATTACTAGTCACAGTCGGCTACTTTCTGAGCTCCTTGGCATCTGAGCATGGATATAAAGTCATCAGGTAGATTTCAATGGTAATGTTTTTCACATCTACTAATTATTAAGGAGAAAATTTTTATGCTTTAAAGAATTATTTTTTTTCTTTTTTATTTATTTATACACCCACTTCCCAGGTCGCACCTTCCCATAGCCTCCCTCCCTCCACTAGAACACTTATACTCTGATATCCCTGCTACTGTCTGCTGTGTTGTCGGCACCCCCGGCCATTCCCCACTACTTGCCCTTCTGGTGAATCTAGTCAGCCTATCTAGATAGAGGTCTTTGTTTTAGGAGGGTCAGCTGTTCTTCATCCAGTGGTAATCAGTTGTCTATATTCCTTTGGATAAGATTGGGGTCTGCTGTTCATTTTCCCAGTTCAATGCTGGGTTACTATCTGGGAATCCCTTTGGCCACACTGGCCATCAACTCGAAAGAAGGTATCACTTGTCTGGCATTGTTGCTTGTTGTATAGCCTTTAGCTATACATATGGGCTCTTATGAAATTATGTTGGCTCATTTAATCTTTGGTTATACCTTCCTTTTGGGTGCTTGAGGCCATACAATTGGTCCAGATAAAACCGATTTTTTTACTCTTAAGGTCGCTTGAGGATCTGTTCCTCAGGGGTCACATGGGCTTGGGAGGAGCCCCTGGCTCCTTCCTTTTACCATTTCTACCTACATGAAGGTTAAGTCAAAGGTCCTACTCAACCATGGTTGGCTTCGCTTGGAAGCATGGAGGAAATGATTCCTCTGTGTTGACCCTCATTTTTATAGGCCCCCATCTAGTGGGGTCTCCTTGGCCTCCTTGATGAAGACGACAGGTGACCCACCAAAATTATAGGACATTTTGAGAGATGCTCATAGTCCCCTGGAACTAGTCGACTTAGGAGGGCAAGGAGCAAAAAGTGTCCTTTATGTCCCTCTGACCAAATTACAAGAAGGTTAGTTCCACCAGTCTGGTATTTTTAATTACTGTGTGTCATGTAGATAAATCTTGGGCAAAGATCAGTTGTTCTCAGATAAACCTTACCTAGACATATATTTCTTGATCTGCTATGTATAATTTGTCAGTAGGTTGTAGGAGTGATATGGTTCTCTCTGGTTTTCAAAACTAGCTAGGCATTGTTTATCTCTCACATTGTCTCACCCCTCCATCACTGTTTTCCCACTTAAGGTGCCCCCATTTCCACCCTTCCTCCCCTCCTAATATGCTTCTCTTGTGGTCCTACCTCTCTTGAGCTCCTTCTTTCCCTTTATCCCCTAGGTTCCTTGTAAACCTTTCCCTCCCCGCTCCCTTAAACTAGCCCAATTTTTATCCATATCTCCCTTATTAAGGCCTGTTTCCTACTGTTCTTCTTTTTCAGGTTATTTGTTTTACTTTACCTCCCTGGTTCCTTTCCATTACCTTGATTCCTGTAGTTATGTCTGGTTGCATACTTATTTATCAGAGTCTGGTTCTAGGATCCACACACAAAGGAGAACATATTTCAATTTTTTTGTGAGTCTGTGTTACTTCACTTAATATAACAGTTTCTAGTTCCATCCATTTACCTGCAAATTTCATGATTTCATCTCTCTTTACTGCTGAGTAAAACTCTGTTGTATAAATGAACCACATTTTCATTATCCACTCATCAATTGAGGGACACTTAGGTTGCTTCCATCTCTTAGCTATTGTGAAAAGAGCAGCAACAAACATGGATGTACAAGTGTCTCTGCAA
>NW_008338112.1:1309184-1310205 GCF_000622305.1 Nannospalax galili
GGTCCCATTTGTTGATTCTTGACCTTGTTTCCTGAGCAATTCATGTCCGGTTTAGAAAATCATTTCCCACACCTATATCTTGTAGGTTTTTACCAATGTTTTCTTCTAACAGTTTCAGAGTTTCAGTCTTTACATTGAGGTCTTTGATCCATTTGGAATTGACTTTTGTGCAGGGTGAAAGATAAGGGTTTAGTTTCATTCTTTCACAGGTACAGATCCAGTTTGGCCAGCACCATTTGCTGAATATGCTGTCTTTCCTCCAGTGAATATTCTTGTCCACTTTGTCAAATATCAGGTGGCTGAAATTGCATTTGCTCATATTTGGGTCTTCAATTTTGTTCCATTGGTCCGTGGGTCTATTTTTGTGCCAGTACCATGTTGTTTTTATGACTATAGCTCTGTAATACAGCTTGAAATCTGGTATAGTAAACCCCCCGGCATCGCTATTAGTGCTCAGGGTTGTTTTGGCTATGCGAGGTCTTTTGTGCTTCCATATGAATCTTAGGATAGTTTTTTCCAATTCTGTGAAAAATGTCATAGGGATTTCGATTGGCATTGCATTGGTATCTACATATGACTTTTTCACAATATTAATTCTTCCAGTCCATGAGCATGGGAGGTCCTTCCATCTTTGGATGTCTAACTCAATTTCTTTCTTTAAAGATTTAAAATTGTAATTGTAGAGCACTTTAATGTGTTTCGTCAGGTTTACTCTGAGATATTTTACTTTTTTTGCAGCTATTGTGAACATGAGTGTTTCCATATGCTCTTTCTCTGACTGCTTGTTATTGGATATATTGAAAGGCTATAGACTTTTGTAGGTTAATTTTGTAACCTGCCACTTTACAGAATGTGTTAATAATTTCTAGGAGTTTTGTGTGGAATTTTTCACATCCTTTAGATATAATATCATATCATCTGCAAAAAGGGATAATTTGAGCTCTTCTTTTCCAATTATTACTCCTTTAATTTCCTTCTCTTGTCTTATTGCTCTTGCAAGAGTTTCAAGTACTATGTTAAA
>NW_008338112.1:1310308-1338428 GCF_000622305.1 Nannospalax galili
ATACGGTTTTAATTATGTTGAGGTATGTTCCCTCCAGTCCAATTCTCTCTAGGACTTTGAACATAAATGTATGCTGAATTTTGTCAAAGGCCTTCTCTGCATCTATTGAGATGACCATGTGTTTCTTGTCTTTGAGTCCATTTATATGATTTATGATGTTTATTGACTTATGTATATTAAACCATCCCTGCATCTCTGGGATAAAGCCGACTTGTTCATGGTGGATGATCTTTTTGATGTATGTCTGTATGTGGCTTGCAAGTATCTTGCTGAGAATTTTTGTATGTATGTTCATTAAGGATATGGGTCTATAGTTTTTTTTTTGGTTGTATCTTTCCCTGGCTTTTGTATTAAAGTGATGCTGCCTTCATAGAAGGAATTTGGAAGTTCTCTCAACATTTCAATTTTTTTTGAATAAATTAAGTAGTATTGGATGCAGATCTTCTTTAAATGTCTGATAGAATTCTGCTGTCAGTCCATCTGATCCTGGGCTTTTTCTAGTCAGGAAGTTTTGTATTACTGTTTCATTTTCCTTTTGTGTTATGGGTCTGTTTAAGCTGTTAATCTCTTCTTGGTTTAATTTTGGTAGTTCCTATGCCTTTAGATATCTGTCCATTTCTTTTAGGTTTCCATATTTACTAGCATATAGGTTTTTAAAGTATTCCCTTGTAATGTTCTTTATCTTTCTGGTGTCTGTTGTGATGTTTCCCCTTCTCTGATTTTGTTGATTTGGAGGTGCTCTTTCTTTGCTCTTTCTTTCTTTTGGTTAACTGGGATAGTGGTCTGTCAATGTTTTTTATCTTTTCAAAGAACCAGCTCTTGGAATTGTCAATTTTTGTATTGTTTTGTTTCAATTTCATTAATTTCTGCCATGATTTTTGTTATTTCTTCTTGTCCTCTGGGTTTGGGTTTCGTTTGCTGTTCCTTTTCAAGTGTGTTGAGTTGCAATGTTAAATCATTTATTTGTGTTCTTTCCAATTTTTCGGTGTAGGCACTTAGAGCTATAAACTTCCCTCTTAGGACCACTTTCAGCGTGTCCAGTGGTTTTGTAGTGTTGTGTTGTCTTTTTCATTTAATTACAGAAATAATTTTATTTCTTTCTTAATTTCTCTTTTGACCCATTCATCCTTTAGATGTGTGTTGTTTAATCTCCATGTGTTCATGTGGTGATTAGGGCTTCTTCAGGTGTTGATTGTAAGCTTTATTGCACTATGGTCTGATAGAATGCATGGAATTATTTCAATCTATTTGTATTTGTTGAGGTTTGTTTTGTGCCACAGTATGTGGTTGATTTTGGAGACGGTTCCATGGGCCACTGATCAGGAAGTATGTCCTTTGGTGCTTGGGTGGAATACTCGGTAGATGTCTGTTAAGTCCATTTGATTTATGGTATTGTTTAATTCAGATATCTCTCTGTTAACTCTCTGCCACTTTGACCTATCTAATGGAGACAGTGGGGTATTGAAGTCGCCTACTATTAATGAGTTGGGGTTAATCTGGGTCTTAAAGTCCTGTAGTATTGTTTTTACGAAGTTGGGTGCACCAGAGTTTGGTGAATATATGTTCATGATTGTAATATCTTCTTGATTCATTGTTCCTTTGATCAAAATGAAATAGCCCTCTTTGTCTTTTCTGGTTAGTTTCAGTTTAAAGTCTATTTTGTCCGATATTAGGATTGCTACGCCTGCTTTTTTCTTAGTGCCATTTGCTTGGTATATTTTTTCCCATCTTTTCACTTTGAGATAGTGTCTCTCCTTGAAAGTGAGATGAGATTCTTGCAGACAACAAAAAGATGGGTTTTGTTTCTTAATCCCTTCACATAGTCTGTGTCTTTTGATTGGGGAGTTCAGTCCATTAATATTTAAAGTTATTAATGAAAGATGAGTATTGCATCCTATCACTTTTATTTCTGTTTACATTCTTGATATAGCTATACCTTTACCCAGTTATACCTTCATTGGATTTTTTCTGCAACCCCTTGGGTATAGTCATTCCTTTCCTCAGCTTCCAGAACTCTCTGAAGGGCTGGTTTTGTGGACATGAATTCCTTCAGCCTATTTATGTCATGGAAGATTTTTCTTTCCCCTTCCATTATAATAGACATTTTGGTTTGGTATATTAATCTGGGTTGTGGTCATTTGAACCTGGGAATACTTTGGTCCAGGCTCTTCTGGCTTTCATAGTTTGCACTGAAAAGTCAGCTGTAATCCTAATGGGTATTCCTTTATATGTGACTTGTTTCTCTTTTGCAGGTTTCAGAATTTTCTCTTTGTTTTGTATGTGTAGTCTTCTTACTATGATATGCTGTGGAGAGTCTTTTCTGGTCCTGTCTGCTTGGTGTTTTATATGATTCTTGTATTTGTATGGGCATGTCTTTCTTTAATTTTGGGAAATATTTCCACGATTCTGTTGAAGATCTGTTCCATACCATTATCTTGGGATTCTTCTCCTCCTGTATGCCTATGATTCGTAAGTTTGGTCTTTTTTATGATGGCACAAAATTCTTGCATATTCCATTCTTGTGATTTCTTAAATTTTTCATAATCTTTGAGTGGTCTAGTTCGTCCACTTTATCTTCCAGTCTTGATACTCTGTTTTCCATGTCGTTCATCCTATTGGTGAGGCTTTCTTCTGTCATTTCTAATTGGCTTACTGAGTGTTTCACTTCCTTCTTCATTTCACCTGAGTATTCTTCAATATTTGTAACTTCTTTCTGAATTCATTCAGAAGTTTATCCCTATCTTCCTTCAGTTCTTTGATTTCTTTTTGTGTTTGTGTGTTCTTTAAATTCACTAAATTCTTTTATCATGTTTATAATTGTTCTTTTGAGTTCCATGTCCTGCATTATCTCTAGGGGGTTCTCACTGTACTCCTCTAGAGGACTACTGGTATTTGGTGGGGATATGTTATTTTGGTTTTTCATGTTATTATTTTTTCTTTGTGATTTTGACATGTGAATTTCTTTTGAGGTTTCTGATTCTTGTATGAGACTCAGGCCTTCAATTTTATTTTTTATGAACTTTATGTGTCTTTGTGGTTTACTTTTTGGGCATGAAAAGCTGGTTCATCTAAGCTTCCGGTTCTCTTTTTTGATTTTTATATTGGAGTGGCCAGATTGCTTTTGTGCTCAGGAGTTTTCACAGAGGCCCAGTTCAGGTGAGGGTCAGATGTTTTCATGCTTTCTCCTAAGGTCTGGGTCCCTCTAGGAATGATTTTGGCCTCAGGATTTGGGGGGTTGGACTGGCCTGGGAGCCTGGCCCAGGAAAGATGCTGGTCTAGGGCAGCTGGTGGTCATGCCACTGAGAGATGCAAAGGCAGATGGGGCAGGAAGAGGCTCCAAGGCCTCCTGGTTACTCCACTGTTGAGCTGGGTTGGTCTGGATGCAAAGGATCAGGAAGAGGAAAGGTCAGCCCCAGTGTCCCAGAAAGAGACTGGAGTGTAGTGAAGGCCCAGGGAAGCAGAGGGAGGTGAGGGCAGGGCCAGGCCCTGAAGTAGTGCTCTGGGGCCCAGAGAAGGCACTAAGTTGGTCTGGATGAAAAGAATCAGGGAGCAGTATTGGTTCCTCAGGTGTCTGGGGCCCCAAGACAAGGAATGGGGCAGGGCCCAAACTGGGAGGAGAGAAAGGTGGCAGAGATGAGAGGGTGAATGAGGCTGGGGGGAGTCAAGGCCTGGAGGGCACAATGGACTTACCCTGGAGAGAGTCCTGCAGGTAGGAGAGAGGCTTGTGGTGGGTCCTGCAGGCCCAGGGAAACTGCTTTGATTTATTAATTCTCAAACATACCCACATTCACCTTCTGTATTTGGGTGGAATGGCAAATTGCACTCATGGTTCAGTGAGTTTGTCCATTTTATAAAAGTTGTTCCTACAGGAGACTGCCACCTTTTTACTGCCAAAGCTTCAAAAAATAACATTATAAACAACCCCAACACCATGAACCTCCCTGAAAGTTTATATCCAGATGTTAAATTGAATATTTTTAGGTAATTTCTGGAAGCATGGGCTTTTACGTGTGTTTTAAAACTGTCCCTATTAGTGAATGGAACTTATTGTACGATCATCTAAGTACTTTTCATTAACAAAACTATTTTGCTAACTGATCCCTAACTACCAATTGGAAGGTTAGTCAATGTTACCACCCTGTTCTCTCTTCCAGATGCTGATTTTGTCCCATCTGTAAGGAGGTAATAATAAGTTATTTTATCATATCAGTTAGGACTTTCCCAAGGGGAAAAGGACACAAAGGTCTTGTAAGCAGCTCTTTAGTTATATGTAAAAATAAAAGGCTAACGAAAGGCAAATCTGTTTTCCACTTGAAGGAGATTGTGTATCAGAAATGCATGGTGGAAACTGAGAGGGCTAAGGGCTCATGTAGAGAAATAGTTTCTATTACCATAGCCTTCTTTAGAACTCTCAGTTGCATCTCTCCATTGTTACTACAAAGCGAAAAGGTAAAATTTTCATCATATCATGACCCTGTTGTTTCAGGTAATAATGCATAGGATCAGAAGGGCATACTTAGAAGGGATAAGAGAGAAATTGTGGGCTGTGGGACTATTTCTGGATGAAACTGAGGACCATAATTTAATGCAAAGACCCTTTTTAATGGTATTACTTTTTAAATTGAATTTTGAAAATTTCATACAGTAAGTTTGATCAGATGTAGATCCTTTACCATATCTGTACACCCCTTATTAAACCCTTCACAAAATTTCTGTACTCTGCACTCTACTACTATTTGATATCTATCTATCTATCATCTATCTGTCTATCTATCTATCTATCTATCTATCTATCTATCTATCTATCTATCATCTATCTATCAATCATCTATCTATCTATCATCTATTTCTATCTATCAATCATCTATCATCTATCTCTATCTATCTAGCTATCATCTATCATTTATCTATATCTATCATCTCTAATCTCTATCTTTAATCTTTATCTCTATCTCTATCTCCATCCCTCTCTATCTCTGTCTCTGTCTCTGTCTATTTCTATCTCCCAAATGTCCTTTTCTGTAGTTTCATCCACTGGAGCCTGGTCAAATTACTGAGTCTCATCCTCAAAGGAGACTAAATCTCTCCTTGTCAGCAGCTGTCAGTTGCCAATAGTCCTCAGGCAGAGTTGGGATTTCTCATCTAATTCTCCATATCTATGCTGGAATTTTTCTCTGACATGAACTTAGCTGGGACTTGTCCATGCTGTCAACATTACTGTGAGTTAATGTGAATAGCTGACCAGCTGTCTGCAAAGACCTTATTGATTACCTGCTGCTTTAATTAAAAAAAAAACACCTTATGTTTGTAAATTTAATCTACTCCTGAGATAACCATGTCAAGCTATACAAATCTGCATACTAGCCTATCTGTTTCTGTCTCTGATCATGGACCCTTCCCTCCCTTTGGGCATTAATCATCAATCATTTTTGTGCTTCCTGTAGATGTCACATGTCACTTCAGAGATTTAAGTTAACCTGTTTGTTTTGGAAAATATGTGGAAACACAGGGTCGCTTTCTTCTTTATTTCATTTCTTAACTATAATAATGTCTTTGAGATATTTCCATAAGAGTAATAAACTTTGCTATTTTAAAATTTATAGTAGCTGGGCCTGATAGCTCACACCTCAATTCCAGCACTTGGAAGGCAGAAGTATGCAGTTCTCTGTGAGATCCAGTCTGTTTTCCATTGTGAGTTCCAGGCAAGCTGGGGCTGCAGAAAGATCCTGTCTCAAAAAAGGCAAAAAATTTATAATGGTGTAAAAGTTCATATCTACATACATATAAATGTATATTTAATATATATGATACATTTTGGGTCATATGAAATTTGTGTTAACTCAATTTTTTGCTGTTTCTTTGGTTTTTGATTTTTAAAAAATCTTTTTAATAATTATTGTATGTGTATTTGTGTGAGTGCAAATTTAGCTGCATGGACTGGAAGATAAAATAGACTAATTAGACCACTCAAGCAAAGATTATGAAAAATTTAAGAAAACACAAGAATGGAATATGCAGGAACTGTGTGACACCATAAAAAGACCAAACTTATGCATCACAGATGTAGAGGAAGGAGAAGAATCTCGGGATAATGGTATGGACCAGATCTTCGACAGGACTGTAAAAGAAAATTTCCCCAAATTAAAGAAAGACATGGCTATACAAATACAAAAAGCACATAGAACACCAAATAAACAGGGCCAGAAAAGGAACTCTCCATGACACATCATAGTAAAAACACTAAACATATAGAACAAAGAGAGAATACTGAAAGCTGCAAAAGAGAAACAACAAGTCACATATAAAGGAAAACCTATCAGGATTACAGCTGACTTTTCAGTGTAAACCATGAGAGCCAGAGGAGCCTGAACCAAAGTATTCCCAGTTCTAAATGACCACAGATGTGGGTCAAAGGAGAAATTAAGAAAGAAATAAAAGTATTCCTGGAACTAAATGAAAAGGACAACACAACAAAACCTTTGGGATACGTTGAAAATGATCCTTAGAGGGACGTTTGTAGCTTTAAGTGCCTACATTAAAAAAATCAGAAAGAACACAAATAAATGACGACTTTCAGAAAGTTCTTGAAACAGTACAAAGAGCTGAAGAAAGGAATGACTCTACCCAAGGGATAACAGAAAGAAACTTAATGAAGGTATAAATGTGGAAATGTACAGTTACAGCAAGAATGCTAAGAGAATCAAAACAAAAGGAATCAATACACATCTTTCATTAGTAACTTTAAATATCAATGGACTAAACTTCTCATTCAAAAGACACAGAATAGTTGAATGGATTAAGAAACAAAACCCATCTTTTTTGTTGTCCGCAAGAAACCCATCTTTCTTTCAAGGGCAGGCACTACCTTAAGGTGAAAGGATGGAAAAAAATAATCCAAACAAATGGTATTAAGAAAAAAGCAGGAGTTGCAACTTTAATATCTGACAAAATAGATTTCAAATTAAAACTAATCAGAAGAGATAATGAGGGCCATGTCATTCTGAGCAAAGGAAAAATTGACCAAGAAGATATTCCAATCACAAACATATATTCACCAAACTCTGGTACCCCCAACTTTATAAAAACAGTTCTACAGGACTTTGAGACTCAGATTAATCCCAACTCATTAATAGTAGGGGAGTTCAACACACCATTTTCTCCATTAGATAGGTCAACAGGACAGAGAACTAACAGAGAGACATCTGAATTAATCAATAACATACATCAAATGGCCCTAACAGACATTTACCAAATATTCTACCCAAACACCAAAGAATATACTTTCTGTGCAGCGCTCCATGGAACTTTCTCCAAAATCAATCATTTACTGGGGCACAAAACAAGCCTTAACAAATACAAAAAGATCGAAATAACTCCATGCATTCTGTCAGATCACAATGCAATAAAGCTTAAAATCAATACTGGAAGAACCCTAGTAGCACAGTCCTGAATGATGAATGGGTCAAAGGAGAAATTAAGAAAGAAATAAAAGTATTCCTGGAACTAAATGAAAAGGACAACACAACAAAACCTTTGGGATACGTTGAAAATGATCCTTAGAGGGACGTTTGTAGCTTTAAGTGCCTACATTAAAAAAATCAGAAAGAACACAAATAAATGACTTAATATTGCAACTCAAGACACTTGAAAAACAGCAAAAAATGAAACACAAACCCAGCAGATAAGAAGAAATAACAAAATTCAGAGCAGAAATTAATGAAATAGAAACAAAGAAAACAATACAAAGAATCAGTGAATCCAAGAGCTGGTTCTTTGAAAAGATAAACAAGATTGACAGACCCTTAGCCCAGTTAACCAAAGGAAAGAGCACCTCTAAAACAACAAAATCAGAGATGAAATGGGAAATATCACAATAGACACCAAAAAGATCCAGAACATTATAAGGGGATACTTTAAAAACCTATATGCTACTAAATCTGAAATCTAAATGAAATGGACAGTATCTAAAAGCATTGGAACCACCAAAACTAAACCAAAAAAAGATCAACAGTTTAAACAGACCCATAACACATAAAGAAATTGAAACAGTAATACAAAACCTCACAACTAAAAAAAGCCCAGGACCAGATCGATTTACAGCAGAATTCTACCAGACATTTGAAGAAGATCTACATCCAATACTACTTAATTTATTCAAAAAGATAGAAATGGAGGAGAACTTCTAAATTCCTTCTATGAAGCCAGCATCACTGTAATACAGAAACCAGGTAAAGATAGAACCAAAAAGAAAACTATAGACCCATATCCTTAATAAACACAGATGCAAAAATTCTCAACAAAATACTTGCAAACTGCATACAGACAGACATCAAAAGGATAATAAACCATGATCAAGTCAGCTTTATTCCAGAGATGCAGGGAAGGTTCAATATACGTAAGTCAATAAACATCATGAATCATATAAATGGATTCCCAACAGACTTTCTTATTTCCATTTGAGACCAAGAACCACATAGTCATCTCAATAGATGCAGAGAAGGCCTTTGACAAAATTCAACATGCATTTATGTTCAAAGTCCTAGAGGGAATTGGACTATAGGGAACATACCTCAACATAATTAAAGGTATAAACAACAAACCCACAGTCATCATCATTCTAAATGGGAGAAAAACTGGACACATTCCCATTGAAATCAGGAACCAGAGAAGGCTGTCAACTTATCTCCACTCCTTTTCAACATCGTGCTTGAAACTCTTGCAAGAACAATAAGACAAGAGAAGGAAATTAAAGGAGTAATAATTGGAAAAGAAGAGCTCAAATTATCCCTTTTTGCAGATGATATGATATTATATCTAAGAGATGCCAAAAATTCCACTAGAAAATTCCTAGAAATGATCAAGAATTTCAGTAGTGGCAGGTGACAAAATTAACCTTCAAAAGTCTGTAGCCTTTCTATATGCCAATACCAAGCAATCAGAGAAAGGATACATGGAAACACTCCCTTTCACAAGAGTCTAAAAAAAAATATTGGAATAAACCTGACCAAAGGCATTAAAGACCTCTACAATGAAAATTTTAAATCTTTAAAGAAAGTAATTGAGGAAGACATCAGAAGATGGAAGGACCGCCCATGCTCATGGATTGGAAGAATTAATATTGTGAAAATGACCATCCTACCAAGAGTCATATATAGATTCAATGCAATGCCAATCAAAATCCCCATGACATTTTTCACAGAATTGGAAAAAAAAATACTAAGAGTCATATGGAAGCACAAAAGACCTCAGATAGCCAAAGCAATGCTGAGCACCAAGAGCAATGCAGGGGGTATTACCATACCAGATTTTAAACTATATTACAGAGCTATAGTCATAAAAACAACATGGTACTGGAACAAAAATAGATCCTTAGATCAATGGAACAAAACTGAAGACCCAATTTCATGCAATTTCAGCCACCTGATATTTGATAAAGGGGCCATGGATATTCATTGGAGGAATGAATAAATCTGTAGAAGAATGAAACTAAACCCCTACCTTTCACCTTGCACAAAAGTCAGCTCCAAGTGGATCAAACAAGCCATTTATATATTCAATGTAATGCCAATCAAAATCTGCATGACATTTTTCACAGAATTGGAAAAAAAAATACTAAGAGTCATATGGAAGCACAAAAGACCTCAGATAGCCAAAGCAATGCTGAGCACCAAGAGCAATGCAGGGGGTATTACCATACCAGATTTTAAACTATATTACAGAGCTATAGTCATAAAAACAACATGGTACTGGCACACAAATAAACCCATAGATCAATGGAACAAAATTTGACAAAGGTGTCAAGAATACACACTGGAGGAAAGACAACATCTTCAGCAAATGGTGCTGGCAAAACTGGAATCTCCACCTGTAGAGGAATGAAACTAGACCCTTATCTTTCACCCTGTACAAAAGTCAACACTAAATGGATCAAAGACCTCAATGTGAAGCCTGAGACTCTGAAACTGTTAGAAGAAAACACTGGCAATAACCTACAAGTTAAAGGTGTAGGAAAGGATTTTCTAACCCGAACATCAATTACTCAGGAAACAAGGTCAAGAATCAACAAATGTGACCTCATTAAACTAAAAAGCTTCTGTAGAACAAAGAAGCAACCAGGGAAGTGAAGAGAAAACCCACAGAATTGGAGAAAGTCTTCCCCAGTGACACATCCGAAAGAGTTTTAACACTGAGAGTATATGAAGAATTCAAAAAACAAAGAATCAAGAAAGGAAGCAACACAATTAAAAATGGGCTAAGGAGCTGAACAGAAAGTTCTCAAAAGAAGAAATAAAGATGGATCAGAAGCATCTTAAAAGGTGTTCGACATCATTAGTAATCAGAGAAATGCAAATTAAAACCACTTTAAGATTTCATCTTACCCCAGTCAGACTTGCTAAGATCAAGAGAACAAATGATACCACATGTTGGAGGGGATGTGGGGAAAGGGGAACACTCATCCACTGCTGGTGGGGCTGCAAACTGGTTCAATCCCTATGGAAAGCAGTGTGGAGGACCCTTAAAAAACTAAAAATTAACCCACCATTTGACTCAGTTATACCACTCCTTGGCATATACCCAAAGAACTCATCCTATTGCAGAGACACTTGTACATCCACGTTTGTTGCTGCTCTTTTCACAATAGCCAAGAGACGGAAGCAACCTAAGTGTCCCTCAACTGATGAGTGGATAATGAAAATGTTGTTCTTTTATATAAAGGAGTTCTACTCAGCAGTAAAGAAAGATGAAATCATGAAATTAGTAGGTAAATGGATGGAACTAGAAATTATTATACTAAGTGAAGGAACACAGACTCAGAAAAACAAATGACGTATGTTCTCCCTTGTATGTGGATCCTAGCACCAAATCTTTATAAGTTAGTATGTATCCAGACATAATGACAGGAACCAGGATAATGAAAAAGAACCAGGTAGGTAAAGGAAAAGAAAGAACCAGGGAGAGAAGAATGGTAGGAAGTAGGTGTTACTGAGGGAGATATGGGTAAAAATGTGGTTATTTTAATGGGACTGTGGAGGGAGGGTCATACAAAGAAACTTGGGGATAAAGGAAAAGAGCTCAAGAGAGGCGGAACCATAGGAGAGGGTTTTATTAAGGGAGAAAGGGGAAAAATGGGGGCACTTAAAATGGGGAAACCATGGGGGAAATATTAGACAGTGAAAGAGATAAATAATGCCTAGCTAGCTAAAAAAAAAAAAAAGTCAGCGGGAACCATGTTAGTCCAACAACCTACTGATAAATTACACATACAACTAGCTCAAGGAACAAAATATATGGCTAGTCAAGGTTTATCTGAGAATGTTTGGTTTTTGCCAAAGCTTTATCTATAGCACATGGTAATTAGAAGTACCAGACTGGTGGAACTAAACTTAACAGCCATACTTTAAGGCCTATACTAATCTGGCCAGAGGGACTTAAAGGACAGTTTTTGCTCCTTGCTCTTCAAGGTAGACTAAGTTCCAAGGGACTATGGAGTATCTCTCAAAATGTCCTGTAACTGTGGTGAGTCACCTGTCCTCTTGATCAAGGAGGCCATGGAGACCCCACTAGATATTCTTGAACTAGTGTCCACTCTACAAAGAGGAGGGTCAACACAGAGGAAGCATTTCCTCCATGCTTCCAACTGAAGCCAGACATGGTCAAGTGGGACCTTTTACTTATCTTCACATAGATGGAACTTGTAAAAAAAGGAACCAGGGGCTCCTCCAAAGCCCATGTGACTCCTGAGGAACAGATCCTCAATAGACCTTAAGAGTGAAAATAAATTGGTTTATTTGTACCAACTGTATGGTCTTAAACACCCAAAAGGAAAGTATAATAAAAGATTAAAGTAATCAATATAATTCTTTGAGTCCATGTGTATAGCTAAAAGCTGCATAACAAGCAACAATGCCAGACAGGAGGTATGTTCCTTTGAGTTGTTGGTCAGGATGGCCCACAAAACTCCCAGACAATAACCCAGCATAGAACTGTGAAAATGAACAGCAGACCCCAATCTTATCTAAAGGAATGTTGGCAACTGATTGCTGCTGGATGAGGAATAGCTGACCTTCCCAAAACAAGGATCTCTAAATAGGCTGACTAGACTGAGCAGATGCACTTGCACTGGGGAACAGCTGGAGGCACTGACAACACAGTTGACAGTAAGAGGAATGACAGAGTATATGGGCTCCAGTGGTGGTGGTGGGGTCTATGGGAGGGTGCCATTTGGGATGAGGGTATAAAGTTGAATAAGATTGTTTTGGAGGTTCTGTATGAAATACACACAAAAAAAATCAATAAATAAAAAAATGAGTCATATTTGAGGAAGAAGCATAAAAATTTTCATGTTAATTAGTAGGTATGAAAAATATTACTGTTGAAATCTACCTGATGAATTTATATCCATGCTCAGATGCCAAGGATCCCAGAAAGTACCGATTGTGACTAGTAATAATCAGATATACAGAGAATAGAGATGCATGTGCAAACACCTGTTATTTGCATTAAAAATGAGTTTTTCTGTATGTAACAGTGTATTCTAACATGAAATGGAGACCCTTTTTTAAAGTTTAAAACCTCATTCAATTTATGCCTTACAGGGTTTATACTGAGTACAATATAACTGTATTAATTCAACACTGTGAACCTAAAAATTACAGCCAGTTTTGAAAAAGATACATCTTTGCCCTGAAAACTGTTATTGACTATGTCAATGCTGTGGTAATGAAATGCTTCTATTATTTATGTGGCTATTAAATAAATTTTAAAAATTAATTGAATTTTTGTGTATTTAATATAGAACATCTTAATCATCTTCATACTCCCTTCCCTATCAGAACTCTCCCATAACCCCCACTGGATTTCATGCATTTTGTCATTTATGTTAAGGCCTATCATGTCAAGTTAGTAGCAAGATGTGACTCAGTGCACAGCCATCCACCAGTGTCCAGTCAGTTTATCTAGAATCATTTCATTGTAGAAGATCAGTTCTCCCTCACCCAGCAGAGATCAGGTACCAATAGTTTTTCTGCTAAGATTGGGGCCTGCTGCCCATTTCCACAGTTCTATGCTGCGGTTTTGTCTGCTTGTATTTGCATGGATCTTGTGCATGCTGATACCATTGCTGTAGGTTCATATGAGAAAGGTTCTCAGATCCTGTAAGACTCTGTGTCTCACTTAATCTTAATAACTCTTTGAAGTGGATACATAGAAGACACTGAGAAATAGAGAGCTGACTCTGGGTTCCAGAGCTTGGAAGTGGTGGCACT
Source organism: Nannospalax galili (assembly GCF_000622305.1). Classification (NCBI taxonomy): domain Eukaryota; kingdom Metazoa; phylum Chordata; class Mammalia; order Rodentia; family Spalacidae; genus Nannospalax; species Nannospalax galili. Next base: position 1,323,574 of record NW_008338112.1, read on the forward strand.
GCCCAGATATTACCCCAGGCAGAGGCATCTCAATGTGCATGCCCACCTAACCACCCACATTGATATTGAGGTTGCTTCCAGTGTGTGTTTTTGTAGATGCAAGCTGCTTTAAAGCATGTTTTGAATATTCATGTGTAGATTTATGTGTAGGAAAAAATTCCTAAAGATCAGATTTCTAAGTTGGAGAGTTTACCCAATTTTGGTTTTCATAAATATTGTCAAATTGCCTTCTAAAGTATTTGGGACAATGTGCACAGTAGCTGCCAGCATGTAATAGTTTTATTTTTCTCACAGCCTTGCCAAGCTTGTATACTGTTGGCAGCTAAAGCATGCTATCTTTATTTTGCCTTATTTTCATATCTTTCATGAAAAGAATTGGGCACCCTTCCATGTGTGTTACACCATATGTGCTTATTTTTTCTGCAAATATGCCTATTGTGTTTTCCTAAAGGATTTTAGTATTTTTCTTATTGATTTTAAGAGAATTCTATATTTTAAGGAACATAGAATTCCATTTTTATGTACTTTCATTCTTTTGATTGAATTTTTGTGGATTTCATACAGTATATTTTGATCTTATTTAGATCATCTCCCCTATCTGCACCCCTTACTAGACCCTGCCCAGGTTCATCCCCACCCCTCTTTCTCCTATCACACTTACCTCAAGACAGACAGAGACAGATATAGAAAGGGAAAGAGAGATGATTATAGAATCAAATTTCTGTCCCCAATTTTCCTTCAGTGTGGACTCATCCACTGGAGCCTAGTTAACCTACCAAGAGTCACATCCTTAAAGAAGACTGACACTCCCCTTCCCAGCAGTAATCAGTTTCCAAAAGTTCCTCAGGTAGGGTTGGGCTTTCTTACTTACCCCTGTCTATGCTGGAATTTGTACAGCTTGAATTTACATGGTACTTGTGCATGCTGTCATCATTGCTCTGAGTTCATATGAGTAACTACCCAGCTGTCTAAAAAATTCTGTTTTCTTGTGGTTATCTATCACCTCTGGCTCTTACAGTCTTTCTGTCTCCTCTTCCACAATGATCCCTGAGCCTCTGGAAGAAGAAATTTTATATAGGTGTCCAATTCAGGAATAATCACTCTGCAGTCTCTTATTCTCTGCATGTTGATCAGGTGTGGGTTTCTGTGTTAATCAACATCTGCTACATTAAGAAGCTTTTCTGGTGAGAGTTGAGAGATGCATAAATATATGGGCATAACTATAAGTTATTAGGAGCTGCTTGAGTGTTATATCCATTTAGCAGTGTAATAGCATTGGGCTCTCCTCTATGGACTGTGACCTGTCTTGTCATATGTTTCGAGGCCTGATATGAATGTCAGCTATGGGCTCTGTCTTATGAAGTGGATCTTAAATCCAATCAGGAAGTAATTGTTTACTCCCATAATATTTGTACCACTATTGTACCAGAGGTCATAGCTTGCCAGACCAGTTGTTGGAACATGCAGGATTCAACAGCTGGGTAAGATTGATGCTTATTTTTTCCTTCTGGTGTCACTTGTAGCACCTTCTGGCACTATGAATGCTAACCAGTAGAGATGAGACTCTCATGTCAGCACCAACTTGATTTCTCTTTTTTTGTTGTGCAGCTCATATATGTAGAGTCTTCAGCAATATGGTTGGTAACCAAAAGCAGGGACAATGGCCAGTATTGTTTGAGGGTCTAAGGGACCCCTGGTCAACAACTTCAAAGGGGGAGTCATTATGTTCATATTTCTACTTGGTTTGAAATTTATTATTATTTATTTGGCATATATCTGTGTGCACGCACACACACGAGTGTGCATCATGGCATGCATGTGGAGGTCAGAGGATACCTTTTGGGAATCTGTCTCTGCCTTCCACCTTGTTGAAGCAGGTGTCTCTTGTTTCTGCTTCACTGCATACTCCAGGATTGGTGCCTGTGGGCTTCCAGGAGATTCTTCTCAGTCCACTTCCCATCTTGCTGTAGGAGTGCTTGGAGTATGGATATCTGCTACTGCACTTGGCTTTTATGTGAGTTTCTGGCCTTGAGCTGAGCTAGCCATATCCCTGGACCTACACTTGTTTTAACAATGCTGACATTTCAAATTTTCACAGAAGCTAATTTATGAACATACTCATGGCTACTGGATTCTAAATATTGGTTTAGAAAGTCAATTTTTGAAAAATTGATATATATTTTTTGTGTACGATCATGGTTTCAGTATTAGTCCTTCAAAATTTAATATAGTCAGAATTACTTTGGTAATAAGAGTAAGGGAGGAACTCACTTTGCTTTTAGTTAAAATGGCTAACTGGCTGCATCATAAAGAGTTTTTGAATAATCTAGCCTTTCCCCACTTTTTGTAAGATTAGATTTTTGTACCCATTTGTACATATTCTAAACTCTTGGACATCAGTATCTCCCTCTGCTCATCTGACTGCTGCATTTCTTTTATGTTCCAGAAATTTCTGAGAAACACAGTTTCAATGTTTTTCAATTAAACTTAGAACAAAATCATTTGCCTTCTTAATAATCACACTAGGTGTTTTAGATTAATATACAGGGTACAAAGACATTCCTACAAAATATTCTTTTTTAATAAAAAATGTATTTACTTAGAAGCATTCAGAATGTCAAAAAACAGCTGATTTTTTTTGCAATTGCAGAATGGTATTCAGTTAATAGAGCAACAATTATTTTCGTAGAAAAATAAGAGGCAACTGATGATGAATAAAACTACCGTCCCCTTACATAACTAATCTGTGCTGTTAGCCAACCAGAACCTGCCTTAAATTCCCATGCCAGTTTACAGCCCCCGTACTGACCAGGCAAGGTCAGTGGCTATTCAAAATACCACGACAGGGCTATCTGCAGACACATTCGGTAGTGTGTTAACTATACAAAAAAAGACACTGTACAGTTTAAAAACAAATCTTACACAGCCTTACACTTCAATTTTTTTCTTTAAAAGGAGTTGTGCACAGAGGGATTAAATGCTTTATAGACAAGAAAAAAATTGCACTGGAACAAACTTATTCCTCTTCCTCATCTTCTTCATCTTCTTCCTCTTCCTTCTTTTTTGCTCTTTCCCGCCTTGACAACCCTCTTTTTTCAGCATCAGATTTTCCTTTAGCTCGGTGGGTGGGCAGCAATATGCCTTTCATTTTTCTCCTTCGGCTCAGTGTCCTTCTTCTCCTAAGGCTGCTTGTCCTCTGCAGCAGTGTTGTTCCACATCCCTCCCAGTTTCTTTGCAATGTCACCAATAGATCAGCCAGGATGCTCTCCTTTGATTTGGGGGTGATACTCAGAACAGAAGAAGAAGAAAACCAAAGGAGGCCTCTTGGGTGCGTTGGGATCTTTGAACTTTTTTGTTTCCCCTCTGGGAGGGATATAGGTTTCATTTCATTTCATCAAAAGCCTTGTCAGCCTTTGCAATGTCTCCAAACTTTCCTTTTTCTTTAGCAGTCATCGTCTTCCACCTCTCTGAACACTTCTTGGAAACCTCTGAGATGCTGATGGAAGCATCAGGGTGCTTCTTGTGCTCCTCCAGGCAAGTTTGCACAAAGAATGCATATGATGACATTTTGCCTCTCAGCTTCTTAGGATCTCCTTTGCCCATGTTTAGTTGTTTTTCCTCAGTGAGGCACAGAATTGCCCAGTGCCCATCAGGCTCTCACTTGTGCTGGCACTGTCTCTATGGAGCTCAAGGTACTGCAATGGCTCTGAATATTCTTAAGAATAATGTATATATTTCCAGTAGATGGATCGATCTTTTTGGTAAACAGGACCATCTCTCACATTTTTTAATTCATTACAGTCTTTAGATAGCAAAGCTAAACATTTTAGGACACATTTTTTTTCTTTTTCTTTTTGTCCTTTTGTTGGTTTTTTTTTGACAGGGTCTCCCTAGTCATAGCCCACCTGGAAGTCACAGTGTGAACCAGGGTGGCCTCGAGATCTCACAGAGATCCACCTGCCTCTGCCTCCTGAGGGCTGGGATTAAAGGCTTATGCCACCCTGCCGAGCAGGACACTAATTTTGAAACAGAGAGCTGACTAAATTGTTTGTGGTACTTTTCCTCCCTTCCTTGCTTCTTTGCCTGGTTCCCTGACCATGTTTATTTTTCAGTTGCATCATAACCATTGTATTCTTAGAATTACTTTCTTTTTTTATTGACAGCTGTGGGGACCTAAAGGACCCACCTTGCATAGGTCCAAAAAGAAGTTACTGGGGGTGCAGCCTGGCTTGCTTTGAAAGTCTGAAGAATACTTCCTCACTTCTGAGGAGTCCATGAGAAGTGTGTGACCATTCTTAAGATACACCCTCGGGGGGGGGATTTCCAGGTGCCTTTATAAGCTCTGTAATACCTGTAATAAATGAGTCCCTGCTTGACTAGGCTCCCCGTTGCGCCTGAGTGTCCCCGGTACTGGGGGCAGTGTGGGCTGGCGAATGGCATGCTTACTCATCCCTGACCATCACTGTGCCAGGGGTCGTTGGTTCAAATCCCTGGGAACTGGTGCCTAGCCTGGTGCTCAAAGGAAGGTGAAAAGGGGAAAAGAAAGAAAGAAGAAAAACGGACTGGGGCCAATCAGAAGTTCGGGGTAAGCGACACCCGAAATATGGGTAATGAAATCAATAAGCTTGAGGACCCGTTGCTTAAAGCACTGAGAGATATGCTTAAAAGCAGGGGATTGGATCTGTCAGATCTGGTAGCTAAAAAGGTTTGGGCAGAGGCGATTCATTTGGCTCCCTGGCTACTTGGGGCTAATGTTTTTACTGGGGATACATGGGAAATCATGGGAAGAGTTTGAGGAAGAATGCAGAAATGCAACAGAAGTGAAACCAAAAGTGGCCAAAGTAACAAGCAGCACCTCAGGCGTGCCCTGGCCAGCTTCAGAGCCCCCCCACCCTTGACCCATGAAAACAGGACCCATGGATGCCTTTTTAAGAAGGGCAGGGCGGAGCAGAGTGCACGGGGTCAGCAGTGAAAGCCACCCACCCCACCTGCCTTGAACTAACGGGTGCATGAGTCAGGGGCTTGTGGGAAAGCTGGGAGGGGAACTGCCCCCGGCCAGCAACCTGTGCGGGACAGGGGCTCACGTGAAAGCCAAGAGGGGACTGCCCCCTGGCCAGCGACCAGCAGCATCCACTGGGCGCATTTAAAAAAATAAAATAAATAAAATAAAAAACCACCTTTGACAGTGCACTGTGACTGGCGGGTTGGCTGGGAAGGCCTGGTTGGGGAAGGTGGCTTGTGGGGGAGGGGCCTGTCCTGTCCTTTTTGCCAGCAGATGGGGATCCACCCTGCCCTTGAGTATTACAGCCCCATGGGCAGCTGCACTTACTGAATCCCAGGCCAAGGGAGTCCTTAGTAAAAGCCTACAATGTTTTCACTGACTGGGGCAGATGTGGAGAAACCAAAAAGCAGCTCAATTCAAGGAACTCATGGCCATTGCTTTCTGACAGTTTTCAGACTTGTACGCTCCCTCAAGAGAGAAAAGCACCTATTTTCTTACAGCATCTTAGGGGGCACCAAGGATTGCCTGGGCTTTTATCCCAAGGCAATGCAGAGGCAGACAAGATGGCTTATTGTGTACAGGTACCACCTCTGCAACAGCCGGGGTAAACCCCAGGGGACTCAAGCCCAATTCCTTGTGGCAAATGGACATCACACACTATGCTCCTTTTGGAAAGCTTAAGTATATTTTTGTGTCCATCACCACATTCTCACATGCCTGTTGGGCTACTGCTCATGCAGGAGAGACGTCTAAACATGCTCAGTCTCATTTTCTCCAGTGCTTTGCTATGTTGGGACTGCCCCAAAGAATTAAAACTGATAATGGACCATGTTTTGTGAGCAAAAATTTACAAGATTTCTTCTCACTTTGGGGAATTCAACACAATACAGGAATTCCCTACAATCCCCAAGGTCAAGCCATTATAGAACGCAACCATCAAAACCTAAAAATTCAATTACAAAAACAAAAAGGGGGAATAAGGCCCCACCAACAGCTGGATATGGCCTTATTCATTATTAATGTTCTTAATTTTCAAAAAAATCAGTTGGAATCCTGGTTTCAGAAGCATTGGGGATGACAGGAGCAGAAACCTGAGGTACAGGTAAGATGGAAGGATCTCATCACCGGGCAATGGAAAGGACCAGATCCATTGCTAACCATGAGTCGAGGCTTTGGGTGTATCTACCCTACAGGAGATTCAAACCCCATATGAGTGCCTGCGAAAAACCTTAAGTGGGTAGGCCAGGATCTGACTGACTAGCATGATGGTCCATTGACAATAGTTCGTGAGACAAAATTCCTCTCTTTATTTGTATCCATCTGAGGTAAAGGACTCAGTTCCTTGGCTTCATTGCCAGTTAGCCTCTACAACTGGCTAATTTGCTGAAAGGTACATGGTCTCAGAAATATTTCAACTTGTCCTACTCCATGACTTGCTTTGTTTCTCTTGATAATGCTTATCTTTAAGTGTCTTTATTAGATAATTTGGCAACAGAGGACCCTTGGAACTTCCATGGCCTACCTCTTCATGATTATGGACTCCCCCAGGAATATACCCTGTCCGGTTGCCCACATTTGGCTAACCAAGTTAGGCAGAGACTAAGACTGTCACAGGCTGGCATTACCTATGAGGCTGTCCTTAATCATGACACATTTTTAGCCAAGGACGGGTAAGATGTCCCATGACAAGTACTCCTAAGACAGGACATGCACATGGCCAGGTGCATGATCCAATGACGGGCAAGGCTTGGTCAGAAGTGACACAACTTAAGACAGGCAAAAATGCATAAGATTAGAGGAAGGAGATAGCCATCTCTCCTCAGGGAGCCGTCTATGAGGTGGGTAACCCAGGAAATAAAGTCAGTCCCGCCTTAAAAATAAAAAGGGGAATATGTGGGACCTAAGGCCCCACTTTGCATAGGTCCAAAAGGAAGTTACTTGGGGGCATGGCCTGGCTTGCTTTGAAAGTCTGAAGAATACTTCCTCACTGCTGAGGAGTGCACAATCAGCGCGTGATCATCCTTAAGATAAACCCTCGTGGGGGAGGGGGGATTTCCAGGTGCCTTTATAAGCTCTGTAATACCTGTAATAAATGAGTCCCTGCTTCACTAGGCTCCCCATTGCGTCTGAGTGTCCCCAGTACTGGGGGTGGCATGGGCTGGCAAACGGCATGCTTACTCATCCCCAATTATCACTGCATGGGTTTCGCTGGTTTGAACCCCCGGCAGATAGCCTTACAACTCTGTCATGGTTAAGAAGCACTGTCAGTTTTTACTTTATCCTGTTCATTTATTTTAAAGGAGATCATTTCCAGTTTTTTTAGTCTCTTCTCACTTCAAAAATTCTACCACAAAATGTATTGCTGCACACTAATTCATGACCAGTTTGTTGTTTTGTTTCAGTGCAGATTGCTCGCCTTTTGTCTTGTTTTCTCATCTCCTTTTCTCTGTGCTTTTCTCCATTCTCATCTTCCTTTCCAGCCACACATACAACAAGCTCATGTGTACATGTGCGTGTATGTCCAGATACACACAACTTGTCAGCATTCCTTTATGTCATGAGTGAGGAGGTATGGTGAGAATGAATGTCATCCTGTATGTGCTGTGTGTCACACTTCCAAACTTGATCTAAAGCAATTTTTCTCTCTAAGGAAAGCTTTGAGCTTTTCAGACTTCTATTCACATTTTCTCAGATTTGAGAAATACATGCAAGGAAAATTTAAGTATATAGCAAAAATGTGTTTGTGAGGTAAATGGAAATTAGGGTCTGTTGAAATTTCCCAGGGGCAGAAAATGTAGGGTCAAACATCTTACAAAACTACAAAATATATTTCAGGTTTCATTTTTCTCCTTCCTCGTAAAGATTTCAAATGATCATGAAGACCCATGACACAAGGATTAACAGGAAAGGTGAAGGAAAAGGATTCAAACAAAGCAAACTGGTCTAGCAGTCCTTAGAAAACCAGGATAATGAAATGCATTTTTCCCTCTAATGGCCTCCATTTCAGGATTCTATGTGGTTTTTCCCTGAAAATGTGATAAATTCTTGCTGTACAAATCATCTTGAATTCCTCTTGCTGTCACACCCTGTCTAATTTTGCTGAGTTATTGGCAGTGCACTGCACACAGTGATGGAGAATTATTGCCACCAATATTATCAAGAATCAGATTTTCTGGTTTTATGACTTTAAATCATATCTTTCACTAAGAATTCTGTGACTTAATTTTCCTGCAACATAATTGATAAAATTTAAAAACACTAGGAAATGACGTGCTCATTGACATGGTTGTGAATGCTTAGTAGAGAATCTTCTCAGAGCAGGCACTCAGCAATTACTGATTTGCTATTGGATGACAAATGCCAGGAGCACAGGAAAGTGATTTGTAGAATAATTACGAGGGTTTGGACTCATTAGAAAGGACAATTTATGGCCACAATGATTGAGTAATTTCTTTCCTGGTTGTTTGGCCTAGGTCTAAAACACAGCACTGTTGCAACTTATATATCTTTGCATGGAGTCCAAGCAGCTGTATTCCTCTGCATGGAGAAAGCCCATGTGGCCAAAGATTCAGATGTGTACACATGCATCCACATCTGAGTCACGCATACAAGGTCACAGCCAGGTGGAATGCCTCAATGACTTACATTCCAGTTGTCCTTTATATTATACTCTTGCTGAGGAAAATGGGTCAACTCCCATTTTCTTGTTCATTAACAGCTGACTGCAGCTTGTAGCTAAAGGAGTAGCTTTCAGGCAGTCACTTCAAAGTTTAGAGAGTTATTTGGGATTTATGCAAAGTAAGATTTATTTATTTATTCTGAAGATTGGATGTTTTTCTATATGACTTAGTCCCATCCAGCCCAAAATGTGATTAGAAATATAACAAGGTTACCAATTCCTCATTTCATTAAACCTCTTCATGTCAACAAAAAAACAGAATTGTTGGACTGAAAAAAATTAAAACTATTTTGTAGCATGGGTTCTGGTAATCTAGCAACATCTAGAAAGTGAAAGTTATAAGCAAGTATAGCACACATTGTTTTATTTTATTTAAATTTTTCATTTTCCCCAAAGCTTAGTTTGGAAAGTCAGGGATTGTGGAGATTTTTCTGTATTTTTATTTAAAATGAATTTAAATGTAATTGGACTGGGAAAGAGAAAATGAATACCTTGAATGAAGCCTGTTTGAAGCAGAAGATTTATTCTATTGGTTAATTTGATATCATAGCAGAATGCAAATCACTTTGGTTCTTTTAAAGAGATAGAAACAATTGAAATGATATTCAGAATGGAGATAATGAACTACATTCTTTTAAAAAATTATGAATTATTTTTATTTTATGCACATGAGTGTATTGTCTGCATGTGTGTAAGTGCACCCATGTCATGCAGTGCCCACGGAGGTCAGAAGAGGGCGTTGGATTCCCTTGGAACCGGAATTACAGTTACCATGTGGGTGCACGGAATCAAACCTGGGTCCTCTGCAAGAGCAGCCAATGCTCTCAACCACTGAGCCATCTCTCCAGTCCCCTAAACTACCTTCTTATAAAGGGAAACATCTTTAGGGTGGACCAAGACATTCCTTGGCCACAAATAGCTAGTCTTGCTCTGAGGACTGCAGTTTTATGCCATACACAAAATTCATCCAATAAGAGCTGCTAACTTAACTTTTTTGGTTTATTTAATTTTATTTTATGTGTATGAGTGTTTTGCCTGCAATTAAGTGTACTTGTGTCATGCAATGTCTGTGGAGGTCAGAAGAGGGCATGAAATCCACTGGAACTGGAGCCATGAATGGTAATTGTTAGCAGCCATGTGGGGGCTGTGAACTGAGTCCAGGTCCTCTGTAAGAACAGCCAGTACTCTTAGTGGCTGAGCAGGTCCTAATTTAACACTAAATGTTTAGGATGGTAGCAATCACGCCCCATGATTTCAAGGTTAACTCTCCCCCACTAACTTCATAGATTTTAATATTAGAATTTAAGCTGGTACACTATAGTGATTTTCTTAAAGTTCGAGTGTTGAACTTTGCAAATCTCCAAAAGTACTGAAAAGTCTGAAAGACTACAACAACATGTATTCACTAACAAGATTAAAGCACATGACATTTTGCTGTTTGCTTCATTTCAGATCTTTTTTCTTTGCTTTTTTTCTGCACTTTTAAAATTGAATTTTTGTGATTTTCATATAATTTGATGGCATTTAGATCTAAAGCTCTCTCTACCTCTCCCTACTTCCCCAACCAAAATTAATGAACTCTCATATATACATCATATATATGATATTTCATATATATGCATATATATAAAATAGGGCTTATAGAGTATGATTTGTGTCCCCCAATGTCCTTCAGCATGGATTCATTCACTGGGTCCACCAAGAGTCCCAGCTCTGTAAGATACTGTCTTTTTCCCCTCCCGGCAACCATCAATTGCTAAAAGTTCCTTTGGTTGGGTTGGGATTTCTCATCTACTTCCCCATATCTGGGCTGAGATTTTGTCTGAGTTGAGCTTGCATAGGACTTGTACATGCTGTTGCCATTGCTGTGAGTTCATATGAGTAACTGACCAGATGTCTGGAAGACTGTTTCCTTGTGGTCATCCAGCACCTCTGGCTCTTACAATCTTTCTGCCAGAGATTTGAAATAGCTGTCCTGTTCAGGGATAAGTACTCTGTGGCCACTTATTCTAATTATGGGTCTCTGTGTTAATCACCATCTAGCACATGAAGAAACTTCTCTGGTGAGAGTTAAGAGACACATTCATCCGAAGTATAGAGGTTGCATTGAAAATGTGTTACGTAGGGCTAAGCATCTCACAGACAGTTATTCTCTACTTCTTACCAGTTCTGGAATTCTGAAGTAGTCTCCACTTGTTGCAAACCAATCTATTTCTCTCTCTCTCTCTCTCTCTATCTCTCTCTCTCTCTCTCTCTCTCTCAATACAAAAACAAAGCAGGTATGGTGAAGCATGTGTGTAATTCTAGCACTTGGGAGGCTAAGGCAGGAGGATTGCTGCAAGTTCAAGGCCAGCCTAGGTTACACTAAGACTCTTATCATCACCAAAACCAAATCACCTGATTCTCTTCTTCCTTCTTTCAATTCTTTTATGTATTTTTCATCCCAGCAGTAACCTTGAACTTGAAATGCATCCAGGTATTCTTATTTTTCCTATAAATGTATTTATTAAATAAGATTAAATGTTTTTATGTGTTTAGAATTTATATAAATGATATCATATTTAAAAGTAGTTTGTAAATTGCTTTCTCATTCACCATTGATTTCTGAGGTTTGCCCATGTTAGTAAATGTAGACTTATTCCATCCATCTTAACTGCTTCTATTCTTCCCTTGTATGAAGTAGACATGTTTGAGTGATGATAAAGTAGTTTCTTATTGTCCTGATCAGAGCTGCAGTGGGCACACCTTCCCATGCTTCTCCAAGATTAAGAACATGAACCTTGAGGTGGAATTTCTAGGTCTTACACTATATACACCTCAGGTTGTCTTGACTTTTATTCTGTTACTTTAGATGTTTGTACAAAATTATACTCATAAGAGATGTTGCCTTCTGGTCAATAGTTTGTGCTCTCAAATTTATTATAATTATCATTATTATTTGTTTATTTGATGAGTATGAAATGCTCTCTCTTTCTAAAAAATTATTTTTAAAAATTTCATACATGTGTACACTGTATCTTGATCATATCAACCCCCATTTCCTCCTTTTATCACCCCACAACATATCTCTCCCCCAACTCATGTTCTTTTTTTTTAAACCCACTGTTCTAGTTTGCTTCTGTGTTGCTTTGATAAAAGACTGACCAAAAGTAACTTGAGTTTATGTCATATTACACTTCACAGTTCACCATGGAGGGAAGACAAGGCAGGAATCTATAGACAGGAACTAACGCAGACACCATGGAGGAACTCTTGCTTCCTGGTGCAGTTTCAGCTACCTTTCTTCTGTAGTCCAAGCCCATCTTCCCAGGGATGGCACTATCTACAGTGGACTGGGCCCTCTACATCAGGAAATGCCCCACAGACATGCTCATAGGCCAGCTCGGTGGAGGCAGTTCTTCAGGTGTGTTTCCCTCTTCCCAGGTGTGTTAATGTTAACAACTAAAGCAAAGTATGACATTCTCTCAGTCCAATCAGTGCTGCTCATATGTGCATGTGAAGGGGGCATCCATTGGGGCATGGAATACTTATCAATAACCACCATTTCTGATTTATACTTCTTGTGTCTTTTGAAATTCATACCTTCCCCAGAGTCATAAAATACACATTTTGCTGGAAAAATTTTATATTACTGATTTTTCCTCCATAATACATAGGTACCTATTTTTATAAACAACATGAAGTAAGAATATGTTATTTTCTCTTTCCGTATAAATATCCAATTTTCCAGAAATACTTTTTTTGGGGGGTCTTTTTGAGACAGGGTCTCCCTGTAGTCCCAGCTGGCCTGGAACTCACTATGTAGACCAGGTTGGCCTTGAACTCACAGAGATCCACCTGCCTCTGCCTCCTGAGTGCTGGGATTAAAGGTGTGTGCCACCACACCTGGCCAAAAATACTTATTGAATGGTTCATTCGAAGCTCTTGATCAGATGGAAGTGTCCAGACATGAGAAGAGCTGAGCATCTTGCAAATCACACTAATAATTACCCTTAATGGATATAGTGATTTTGTGATATGTTCACAGATTCTTCAATATTCATCAATCTCTCTTCTTTCCTGGATGGTGGGATTGATTCATATCTAATGACAGAAGTGTCAATGCACAGCCTCTTGGATGAAGTCAGAGGACACACTGTTACTTCCTCCTTGCTTTCTTTTGAATCTAGCTATGACTTTTGAAAACTCTTGACCCACTGAAATTGTGTGAGGTAATAAATGTTTATTGCTTTAAACCAATATGTTTTGGCATAGTTTGTCAAGTAACAATGGAGAAAGAATAAATTTAGTGTCACCAAATCTAAAGCCTTGATCACATTTGATTCAATGTGATATAAAGACAGCCTATATCATCTAAGCCATCTCTAACTTGATGATTTCATGACATCACCTCAAAGAAACTTATTTACCAGAAAGATTTAACAATGGACAACTGGATCCCTGGGATGGCATCTATGACCCTTTAATGACTTTGGACAAGAAAACAAAACAATACAGTATTAAAAACTAATTAGAAGCTCAACTATAAAGTTAAAACTTGAGTCTCCAATCCACAGTGACTTGTTTTTCATCTCCTTGCATGGGTAACTGCAGGGGTCATGCCTTAAGATGAGATGGGATTTATTTATTTATTTAACATCACACATCTATGAATGTGTTTATGCCTTAATAAAGAAATACCTTGACTCTTAACAGTCATAAACCCCAGAGTGGACCTGAACTACTGAGTACCTATTCCTTCAGAAATCTCTTGTAACTGTGATCACCAGCTCAGGTCCACTCTTTGCCTTATGAATACTGAGTTGAGCTCTTTCTTTACTAAGGCATAACCTTAACCTGACTTAGAAACACCACATTTTGTTACCTTGTGTGAGGACCAGACTCTCTAAGCTCACAAACCAGTAGCTGGAGAAGTTCCAAGGACAAAGGGAAATATAGGATGTTCCAGTCATACACTGTAAGCTACATGACATTGAGTGCAAGACTGTTTTTGATAGCACATGCTGGAGTGCTAACTCATGGATCTTCCTAGAAAATCCTGAGTGTGTGGACCTAAAACCCGCCATGCATATGTCAGAAAAGAAGTTACTGGGGGTGCAGCCTGGCTTGCTTTGAAAGTCTGAAGAATACTTCTGCACTGCTGAGGAGTGCATGATCAGCATGTGACCATCCTTAAGATACACCCTCGGGGCGGAGGGGGGAGTTCCAGGTGCCTTTATAAGCTTTGGAACGCTTGCAATAAATGAGTCCCAGCTTGACTAGGCTCCCCATTGCGTCTGAGTGTCTCCGGGTAATGGGGGCAGCATGGGCTGGCGAACAGCATGCTTACTCATGCCCAATCTTCACCTAGCTGGGGGTTGTGGGTTCGAACCCCTGGCATCTGGCGCTCAATGTGGTGCTCGAAGGAAGGTGAAAAGAAGAAAAGAAAGAAGTAAGAAGAAGAAAAAACGGATTGGGGCCAATCGAGGAGGTTCAGGGTAAGCAAGACCCTAAAAATGGGTAACGCAATTCTTAAGTTTGAAGACCCAGCGCTTAAAGCACTGAGAGATATGCTTAAAAGCAGGGGATTGGATTTGTCAGATGCTGTAGCTCAAAAGGTTTGGGGAGAGGCCATTCATTTGGCTCCCTGGCTACTTGGGGCTAATGTTTTTACTGGGGTACATGGGAACACATGGAACGTCTAGCTCGATAAAGGGAGGTTCAATTGGGGGTTGATCTGCTGATAGAGTTCTACCCTATTATTTCAGCCTTAAAGGCATGCTTTCGGCCTGAGAGCCCTAAGCCCTCGGCGCCACCTCCTGACGAGCCTTCAAAAACCACGGCATGGGAATTATGGGAAGGGTTTGAGGAAGAAGGCAGAAATGCAACAGAAGTGATTCCAAAAGCAGCCAAAGTATCAAACAGCACCTTGGGTGTGCCCTGACCAGCTTCAGGGCTTCCTGAAACCCATGAAAACCGTCCTCATTTCCAGGATTCTGGCCCCGCTCAGGAGGCTTCTGTGAGGCCATGGGTAAAAGCGTATCCTATTAATGTAAACCCAGGAGGTGTGAACACTGACCCCTGGTATCCCTGGGAGGTGAAGGATTTGAAGGAATTAAAAAAGGCAGTGGCTGAGGATGGCCCGGGATCACCCTGGGTAGATACTCTCCTCCAAGGCTTGGTTCATCCGCAGTG
>NW_008338112.1:1338521-1341044 GCF_000622305.1 Nannospalax galili
AGGAGGAATGCAGGATACAGGCTGAGAGGAATGCAAGTGCCAAGCCACCGGTCCCCATTCCTTTTGGGATCTTGACTGTTTCAAGTGACCGTTATGCCACAGGGGAGCAACAGTTGGGCATTCCAGCCCCATATACAGAACAGGTCAGGGTCATAGGATTAAATGCTTGGAGAAAATTGGATGAGGGGCCTACCGAATCCCCCCTTGCAGGAATTAATCAAAAGCCTGGTGAACCCCTGTACAAGTTTATAGACAGAGTGGAGAAGAGCTTAAAACGAAAATTACCCCAAGGCCCATTGAGGGAACAATTCACTAAACTCTTGGTATGGGATGTAATGGATGCTGATCACAAGATAGCCTGTGCTGGCCTTAAGGACAGGTCCAAGGAACAATGGGCAATTGCCTCCAAGGAGGTGGAAACCCAGAGGGGGCAAACAAAAGCCATGGCTCCTGTCTTACAGACACAAACAGAGCCTCGACCCATGCCTTAACCCAGGCATTTAATTCACTTAATTTGGGTCAGCAGGTAACATTGGGGCCTAGAGAGATAGAAGGCCCATGTTTTGGCTGTAGCCAGACTGGCCATATTAAAAGAAATTGCCCTGAGCAAGAGAACTGGCCTAAGCGTGGAGGTGGGGTATCAAAAAGACCGCCATCTATGCCCTGTCCCTGGTGTCACAAAGGGCTCCATTGGCAAAAGGAATGTAAATCCTGATTTGATATTGAAGGAAAGCCTTATTTAAACTAAGTGGGGGGCAGCCTCCAGCCCCATTGACAAAAGGAGGACTTCCCCATGATCAGCTACATTTACAATGCCCTCGGGGAAGGATCAGGAGAGGAGAAAAACCTATGGCGAATTGGACAGTCCCTATTATCCCTGTTGTAAGGCCCAAGATGGATCTTGAAACAGGTGGCAGGATGTTTCGCTGCCTAGTAGACACGGGGGCTGATAGAATCGTTCTTAGAAAGGAGGAGGTCCCATCACGATGGCACCTAGTTTCTGGACCCCGAATCCTAGGTGTGGGAGGATACACCCCATCAGAGGAGGCTCGAGAATGGCTCATCTGGCAGGATGCAGATGAAGCTAAAGGGGAGGTGTGACCCCTGGTGGTGACAGGGTTATCCACCAACCTCATAGGACAAGATATTTTGGGGGATGCACAGGCCTGCATAACCACTGATAGCAAGGCCTTTTATGATGACCTTTTGGATCTTGAAGAATCTGATAGGCTTCCTGAGTCAGCAACTAAAGGGTTGTCTCACCATATTAATTACAGGGGGGACCCAAAGAAAGAGCATCAGGTTCACCCCCAATTCTAAGGGCCACTGCCCCTCAGGTTCTGGCTATCTTGTGGTCCTCTGGGGGCTGGTATGGGTGGAGCAGTGGCCATTACCTGAAACAAAGCTACAGGTTTTAAAGGAAATTGTGCAGGAACAATTATGGTTGGGGCACATCTGGCCTTCTTTAAGTCCATGGAAGACACCTGCTTTGTTATTAAGAAAGCCTCTGGCAAATGGAGAATGTTGCAAGAGTTGCATAAAGTCAATGCTAGAATGACCCTAGTGGGTACACCCTTAAGGTGGCTGCCCTGGATCCCTGCTATTTCCTCAGATTTATTTCTTATAGTTATATACATTAAAGATTGTTTTTTCTCTATCCCTCTACAACCCTAGGATTGTGAAAAATTTGCTTTCTCTGTACCTTCCACCAACTTTAAAATGCCTGATGAGAGGTATGAATGACTATTTTACCCCAAGGTATGGCCAATAGCCCAGCATTCTGCCAAAGCTATATGAAGACCCTTTTGGGGCTTGCTCACTTGCTACCACATGCCACTGTGTACATTTATATGGATGATATAATCTTGGGAACTCCAAGCCCCCAACAATGAGAAGAGTTATATAAGTTTACTCAAAAATGTCTACAGACAGGTAGACTCCATGTATCTGCTGATAAAATACAGACTATTACTCCCTTTAAAATTCTGGGAACCATACCCTTTTTGGAAGGAGTAAGTCCTTTAAAACCACAACTGGCTGTCAAGCCCACCATAACCCTGACAGAGCTACAAAAATTATTAGGAAAAATTAATTGGCTACGAGCCTGGATGCCTATTCCCACTGAGACTTTTAGACCACTGTTTCAGTTGCTAGTAGGGAAAAGCCTTCAGAACTAATTCACCTGGCTCCTCAACACCTGGACATCTTACATGAGGTCCAGGATGCCCTGGACCAAGCCCAACTTTCCCGGTACATGCCTAGTAAAGATCTTGAGTTATGGGTACTCTCCGGTGAGACCCTGATGACATCCGTCCTTATACAAGGCAGGAAGCCCCTTCAGTGGGTGCATGCCTCTCTGGGAGGCATACCACGGGTTTACACACCCATGGACCAATTGGCTGACCTGATCAAGAAGGGACGTGAGACAGCTCTGAGGCATTATGGCATAGATGCTCTTAAAATTGTCATCCCCTATTGGCTTAGGGATTTTGAATGGCTCTGCAGAAATAATAATCATGTGGC
>NW_008338112.1:1341453-1345640 GCF_000622305.1 Nannospalax galili
TGCAGAGGCATAAAAGGTGGCTTCCACCCAGGTCCTGTCAGCAGGCCTGAATGAAGCCCAGGGGTTACATAACCTCACTCATGTAAACTGGTGGGGACTGCATAAGAGGTTTCCTCAAGTTCCCATCAAGGACCTAAAAAAGATTGTACATACCTGTAAGTCTTGTCAGCCCTTTCTACAGGTACTGCCTCTGCAACAGCCAGGGGTAAACCCCAGGGGACTCAAGCCAATTCCTTGTGGCAAACGGACGTCACACACTATGTTCCTTTTGGAAAGCTTAAGCATATTTTTGTGTCCATCAACACATTCTCACATGTCTGTTGGGCTACCGCTCATACAGGAGAGAAGTCGAAACATGCTCAGTCTCATTTTCTCCAGTGCTTTGCCATGTTGGGATTGCCCCAACGAATTAAAACTGTTAATGTTTTGTGAGTAAAAATTTACAAGATTTCTTCTCACTTTGGGGAATTCAACACAATACAGGAATTCCCTACAATCCGCAAGGTCAAGCCATTATAGAATGCAACTCAAAACCTAAAAATTCAATTACAAAAACAAAAAGGGGGACTGAGCCCCACCAACAGTTGGGTATGGCCTTATTCACTATTAATGTTCTTAATTTTCAAAAAAATCAGTTGGAATCCCAGTTTCAGAAGCATTGGGGATGACAGGAGCAGAGACCTGAGGTACGGGTAAGATGGAAATATCCCATCACCAGGTAGTGGAAAGGACCAGATCCATTGCTAACCATGGGTCGAGGCTTTGGGTGTGTATACCCCACAGGATATTCAAACCCCATATGGGTGCCTGCAAAAAACCTTAAGTGGGTAGGCCAGGATCCAACTGGCTAGCATGATGGTCCATGGACAATGGTTCATGAGAAAAAATTCCTCTCTTTATTTATATCCATCTGAGGTAAAGGACCTTAGCTTCATTGCCAGTCAGCCTCTACAACTGGCTAATTGGCTAAAAGGTACATGGTCTCAGAAGTATTTCAACTTGTCTTACGCCATGACTTGCTTTGTTTCTCTTGATAATGCTTGTCTTTACCAGATAATTTGGTGACAGAGGACCCTTGGAACTGCCACGGCCCACCTCCTCATGATTACGGACTTCCCCAGGACCCCCTCCGATTACTCGTGCTTGGCTAACTGAGTTAGGCAGAGACTAAGACTGTCATGGGCTGGCATTACCCACGTGGCTGCCCTTAATCATGATGCATTTTTAGCCAAAGATGGGTTAGATATCCCATGACAAGTACTCCCAAGACAGGACATGCACATGGCCAGGTACATGATCCAATGACAGGCAAGTCTTGATCAGAGGTGACACAACCTAAGACAGGCAAAAATGCATAAGATTAGAGGAAGGAGATAGCCATCTCTCCTCAGGGAGCTGCCTATGAAGTGGGTAACCCATGAAATAAAGTTAGTCCAGCCTTAAAATAAAAATAAAAAGGGGGATATGTGGGGACCCAAAAGCCCCACCTTGCTTAGGTCTGAAAGGAAGTTACTGGGGGTGTGGCCTGGCTTGCTTTGAAAGTCTGAAGAATACTTCAGCACTCCTAAGGAGTGCATGATCAGTGTGTGACCATCCTTAAGATACACCCTCAGCGGGGGAGGGGGGAGTTCCAGGTGCCTTTATAAGCTTTGGAACACTTGCAATAAATGAGTCCCAACTTGACTAGGCTCTCCGTTGCGTCTGAGTGTCCCCAGGTAATGGGGGCAGTGTAGGCTGGCAAATGGCATGCTTACTCATCCCCAATCCTCACTTTGCTAGGGGTCATGGGTTCAAGTCCCTGGCACCTAAGAAAAAGGGAATTATTGGCCCTTCCCTGTCACATACAAGGTTATATGACAAGCACAAGATTTTCTTGATGGCTTGCATTGTCAAGCTTTAATAATTCTTTATATACTTTGTGCTTTTATCGCCCCCATTTTTCCCCCCAGGCCTTAACTGCAAGGAACTATGCTCCCAAGCCTGGGCTTTGCTCATTCTTTTATCAAGACAGTATCTCCAGCATGAAATGGGAGATTGTTTGCAATGATAAAACCACACTGCTCTCTGTGCTTGGATTTGTGAAGTGTGTAGGCATATATTTTTATACTTTCTATACACTACCTTTGGTAGAAGGCAAAGAAGGGTCCAGAAGGATTAAGGTCATATGCTTAGGTCACAATGGGAGCATATGAACATTGAGTTTGTTTTCTTTACAAACATTGATTTTTGGTTGCAAGGCTAGGTAAAAGTCTTTAGTTCAAATTACATCCATATTGTAAAAGCCATTCCTACAGTTCAGGACCCCGGTCCATGGAATGGTGCTGCCTATTTTAGGGTGGGTCTTCCCAACTTAGCTAAAGATTTAGAAGCTCCCTCATATACAGTCATGGAAGTTTATCTCCTAGGTCATTCTAGATCTTAAGTTTATAAACAAGATTAACCATCACTGAGAGACAAAATCTTAGCTAGATTTTCCATACATATGTAGCCTCCATACTCCATGATTTTGGGAAAATCAAAGTAAATAACATGAAAAAATATTTTTATGAACACAGACACACACACACACACACACACACACACACATACACAGAGGAAAAAAAAACCCACCCACCATGCATATGAATCACTAGGATTTAAGTGACATCAGAAAAGGGTTTGCTACTGTAAGGGGAACTTGAGAGTCTTAAGGATTCACAAACTCCCAGGTTATATTTTTGCTCATGTTTGCTGGCTTCATGTTTGTTTCTTTACACTAGGCCTTAGAAAACAGCACGCTGTAACAAGAGCGAAGAAATATGACAGGAGAGTCATGGAATACTTCTGGAAGGTTGCTTACCAGTTTGGTGAGTTACTAAATGGATTCACAGGACTGAACAGTACAAGATCATTTAGTGATGTTTTACAGCACATGGATAAAAGCAGAAAGAGGAAGATCTAGAGGAATCCAAGTACAAAGCACTACCACAAGATGTGCTCCAGGTGTGACTGCATGTGTCAACTGTTGCCTAACACAGAACCCCATGAGAGAGTTACTGCCAGGATATTTACTGGGAGTTGGCCCTGCAGACATCCTCTTTCTAGCATACCCAAATTATGAACTCCCAGAAGGAAGCATGCACTCAACTGACCAGTCTTGCACAAGGATCCTCAGGTCTGTTATGCCAACTCTTTCTGTGCTGACACCCAGCATGTCTGCTCACACTTCATTGCACAGAGCAGGTCACATGACCAAAGATGATACCAAAGCCTGAGAAGACAATCTTCCTGCAGAGAGCAGAGTGTGTTTGAATTACAATACAGTCTAGTGCTAATTGTTACCTGTCAAACCTTTGAATGAAACACAAAAACAGGAAAGAATCCATGGTCTTCTGCACTTGTATATATATGTATCTGTCACATGTTTTCATGGTCTAAGTTCATTATTTAAGCTGAATTCTATATTTATATATTGGCATGAAGCAGCAGCAAGTATTAGAGACAATGAGTACTATTTAATAAAAGAGCAATTATTTTTGCTATATGGTGTATTTGCTATTTTTAAAATTATCTTTTTGAGACAGGGTCTCCCTGTAGACCCAGCTGACCTGGAACTTGCTATGTAGACCAGGCCGGCCTTGAAATCACGGAGATATACCTTCCCTTGCCTCTCAAGTGCTGGGATTCAAGGTGTGCATCAACATGCCCAGGCAATGATAATATTTTCTTTTAGCTTGCTTTTGCTGATCAAGTAGATCTCTGATTCCTCTTTTGGACTCAAGCATTTTACTTGGTTTTTGACTTTTTCTAAAGAAGTGTTATATTCCTTTAAATCTTCTCTGGCTTTGATCAGAGCCCTGAAGAGCTTTCATGGCCTTTGCTGTGTTTTCTTATCACTACACCTTTTAAGTGTTCAACTATTTTTCAAGTTCTTCCTGTGCATGGCCCTCAGCATAAATCCCATCTGCAAAGTGGTTTACTACAATGCTTTCCTTGACCTTGGGTTGCTTTGATGTTTCTTTTGATTATCTTTCCTCAGCTCTTGTACTTTTTTGTTCATTAGCTCAAACAACATGAATACAGATTTTTAATTATGGCTAAAGGTTGAGTCACAAAAACAGGAAAAGTGGTTGGCTTTTTGATATGATATATATATATATATATATATATATTCACTTTTATAATTCTTAGATAGCATTTTTTTCTTC
>NW_008338112.1:1345722-1380897 GCF_000622305.1 Nannospalax galili
GGGGATTAAACACAGCTTTAACCTATACTGTTTCCATCAAAAGACTGAGTATTTCAAAGTAAAGACTAATAATGTATTGGAAGGAGCTATATTTGCAACATAGCTTTAGAAGATAATATCTCCATTTTCAATGAGTAGAGGAATTTATATGGGTCTCTTCTTTATGGTTAGATGAAAGAATGTTGTATTGATATTTATAAAAACCTGCATTGAAAGAATGCAATATTGGTGCACCTACCCCAATTGTGATCAATTTTAAAACTGTCTTCAAATGGCTGAAAATTTTTAAGAATCTGCCAAAAAGAAAAATTGGGATTACAATCCAAATGACTTAACTATAGTAAGAGATGATGTAGAGCTCTTGAGATCTCACCAACACCTATTTAAAAGTCTCCTTCCCTCCTCCTCCCTCCCTCTCTTCCCCTTTATCTCTTTCAGCTTTCAGATGAACTCACATTTCTTCAATTTTTTTTTACTTTTGATTATAAGTTAATTTTAGTTAGTGTACAATCTAATTTTTTAGTTAGCAATGGGCTTCATTGTCACACTTTCCTAACGATGCATCATTGTACTTTATTCTCATTGTTCCCCTTCTCTTCTGCTCTCCTCAGTGTCCCCTGCCCTGTTAAACAGTAACAGCAGCAGCACCAGACACATCTGAATTCTAGCTCCTCTGCCTCATGATTGAGAAGCCTGCTACTGAACATGCAAGCTCTTTCACCCACGTCAGAGGAGGCACCAGTCTGAGGTGGCATCTGATTTCAATCTGAGTGCAGTTGTCAGTAGGCCTCCATTAATACACTCATTCCTCATCCAATAAAATGTTTGGAGATGTCTTTTGAGTTTTGTTGTTGTTTTGTTTTGGTAAATATCTCAGTAAATCCTTAAAAAGCAAAGAGATGCTTGACTTTCCCAATGGAGAAAGATTACAGACCACATGAACTGAGAGCTGCCGCACACTGAACTTGACATCCTACTGACAACTCCATGAGTCAGGACAGTTGTTACCATCCAATAGATGGAAAAGCAGAAGCACCTAGTGTTGAGTACCTTGTTCAAACACACACAAGCAGGAGACATTGCTGATTGCTTCCTTTCTGGAATTCCAGATGTGTCCATCTTTGGGGATAAGTGGTACATTTATCTAAGATGCCAACCTTCAGGTTATGGGTGTGTTCTCTAAGAAGTTCCTGAGGTTGCCAAGAATCCTCACCTGCTCTCCTGTCATCTGGCATTTTATCAGAGTGGCTTCTGATTTTAGGCTAAGCATGAGAGTCATGCCTGGCCTTCATCCTGACCCTTTGGCTCAGAATCTCAAGGAGGAATGTGGTGTCTGTGCTTTGTGGTGGCTCCCTCAAGTGATCTGATATGCAAAGCTGACCATTTCTGTCTTTCTCCTGAGCATCTTGCTTCCTGCTGCCTTTATTCTGTTGTAATCTCTTCTGAATGAAGGAGAGAGTGCACTTAAAATAGCGAAATAGTTGATAATCACCTTTCCTATGAAAATGTTACTGGGAATAATTCTTATGACCATGTTTGATTCTTTTACTGAAAAATAAGCACAACTCTACCTGATTAAATTCATAATGTACAGAATTGTGAGCTGATTTTAAGAACTCCATTACTTCTCTGAATACTAGAAAAAAATGATTCATAATTCCTCAAGCAGTTTCTAGTCAAAAATTCACTCAAATCTTGGGAATATTTAGTGAAACATTGTTGGCATTCAGTTTCTGTAATAATCACAGTTGTGTGCCATGTACAAGTAGTTTTATGGAAAAATAATGAACTCTTTAATATATTATTTATTGATTTTAATTCCTTTTTATTTTTAAAATGTATTTGAAAATATTAAGCTACTGGATGTGCAAGATGTCAGGAAAGGGGTTTCCCTGTGATTATCGACTTAGCTCACACTCTGAGAAACAAAATGCCAAAACTAATTTAAAAAGAAAAAAGGTTTTTTTTTTTTTTTTTTTTTTTTTTCCACAAAGCATCTCTGATTTCATTAATGTTAATGGTAATGTGGGAAATGCCCATGAATAGTTTTTATCTTTTTTAGTTTATTGTAGGGGGACACTCATCAGAAATTACTGAGTATCAGGCTTCATGCTCAGAGCAGATGTATTTCTAAGGTTTACGACACTAATGGGAATCTTCTGGTAGCAGTACAATCCATTTTGCTGATATACAGGAAGCAGATACAACTCTAATTTCCTGTTATATAATTCCAAGGACTGAAAAAAAAACCAAGATCTTAATTAGCATAGAAATGAGAGATGTGGAAGCCCTCAGTCCCTGAATGAACTAAGTAAGTCCTATAATAGAGTCATATATAAAAGAATTAGGCCTGATGGTCCTTAAGGAAAAGATTGAGACAAATTCTCACACTTTATATGTGACATAACTTTATCAAAGGACATCAGAATACAAACCCTTTTGCAATTTTTAAAATGCAATGTCTATTTTGTCAGATAAAAATCATGACCTGGAAAACAACCATATGTGTAGATTTAGACTTAGGCAGGAATAATTCATCTTTAAAAGATGGGTCTGAAATATGAATCTTTCCAAAATTAAAGAACGTAGGACTCAAATCAAATTGAATTTCAATCCCAGTTTCCCTGTTAACTCACTATGTAAACTTGGGCCAATTATGTGATCTTTTGGGGCTTTGACTTCTTTGGTAGATCTCAAAAGACTTTTCCAACCCAGTCATTTTATGTGTTTAGATTTTCTGTAGTAACAGCTAGTAAGTTGGAACTGTAATGCAGGGAGCTGTTCTTCCACATTGGAAAAAAACCCCACTGTAGGTCAACAGCTTCTATAAAATCGCACACAAGTCAGGGTCTCTAAAAATATTTTATTTACTATTTTTTATTTTATGCTTATGAATGTAATTGTCTGCATGTAAGTGCACCCATGTCATGCAAAGCCATGGAGGTCAGAAGAAGGTGTTGGATTTGGTAGCCCAAACATTACTCATTCCTCTGAAAAGAGTAAGCCAGCCAGGGGAAAGAGGAGGAGCACCCTGGGAAGAGGGGTAGAGCTCCGTGGAGACAGAGAGGTAGCTGCAGAGAGTTAGCTCGGCCACTTTTTTTTTTTTTTTTTTTTTGTCTTTCTGAGACAGGGTCTCCTCGTAGGTCCAGCTGTCCTGAAACTCACTACATAGACCAGGCTGGCCTCGAACTCACAAAGACTTGCCTCTCAATTGCTGGGATTAAAGGTGTGCACCACCATGCCAGGCCTAACTCGGCCATTTTTTGGAACTCTGGGAGTGAGGCCTGCAGCCCAGGAAGAGTGGCAGCAAGATTGGAACTGAGAAAGCATGTGGAGCAAACAGCAGCATCCCATGAGGTATGGACTGGCAATGGGACACTTAAGACTTTGGGTGCAGAGCATGAATGCTAATGGATACTGCAGGTGGGCTTGAATGATGCGTGGGTCCTGAGAAGCCATTTCCTTGTAAGTCACTTCATCCCAAATGTCATAAAATGCTACAAAATCTAAACTAAAAATGTCTTATGTTAGTCCATGAGCTCTGTGGCCTCAGAGGGAGCTTTTGTGAGAGCTTCCAAAGATGGGAAAAGGGAAAAAAATTTAGTGCAACAGATTCCCTAGAACTGGAGTTACAGATGGTTGTTAGCTACCATGTCCTTATTTGGATTTGAATCCAGGTTCTCTGCAAGAGCAGCCAGAGCTCTTAACCTCTGAGCCATCTCTCCAGCCCCCTCCATTGTTATTCTCATAAGTACTCATCAGCTGTATCAGATTAGATCCCACACTTCGGACCACACTCAACCTTTATCACCGCCTCACAGGGCTTGTTCTAAATAGTTGCATTATGCTGAGTGTTCAGTATGCAAGGTTGGGGAGACACACTCCAGTCCTCAGCACCACATAAGAAAACTCTTCATAAGCATCTAATTTTCTACTACTGTGGAGATAACAGCAGCAAAACTGCAACAAGCTATTCAGAGATTGTATCCAGTGTTAGTAGAGCTACTCAAAAATACAGTGTTGGGTGGACTATTTTGCAATATCTAATAAAATTAGTGTTTACAGCTTTTTGAGCCAGTATTTGCTCTTTAAAAATGTGTACTTCCAGGAGGTATAAAGAAGACTAAGATGTGTATGAAATACACAATAATTCATTAAAAATATATTTAAATATATATTTACCTTATACTTTACTTGCTTTGCTTTTCTAGTTTTTTTCTTTCTCAAACCTTTCCTTCAAGGTTATAAAATTACTTTCAATATGGTCAAACACATAAATTTATTCTATTTTGGTTAGTTTTATTTCTCTTTACCATTCAGAAAAGTAGTAAGTAGTAATGTGTGGACAGCTAGGACTTCTGAATCTAAACAATTTCATCTTTTCCTTTTTTTTTCATTTTTGTTTCTTCCCTCATTGCAAGTTTCCTTGTGGGTCCAGCCCACGAGGGACTGCAGGGAATGAGAGTTCTGGCCAAGGTGGGGGTGAGTGGCACAGAATCAACACACAGACTCCAGGAGTCGTGTGAGAGCAGGCACTAGGCGAGGTGCTGCAGACTCGTTTATTGCTGGGAAGGGTAAGTCTTATATACATCTCCCCCTGCCCCCAGTGTCCCATAAGTTGGTGTGTTGCTTCCTGAAAGATCCCCTCATCTGGGCAGATCATAGGTTGGCTATTTTGCAGAAGTGCGGGCTGCACTCTCAAAGCAGAAGCTGTGTTTTCTAGTGAAGCCTGTGCTTAAGCCTGGCACTTCCTCTCCTACATGTCCATCCTTTTTTATTATAGAAAGGTCAGTGGAAGCTGAGGTTCTTTGCCTCTACATAGTTGACCCCACCTCAGATGACACCCAGCTTGATGGACTGTGCCTGTCTTAGGTTGTCCTGACCATCAGGATCTTACCCATCATTGACTACTATCCCTCAAAGGGTGTGACCGCTGGCACGACCATGTGAGGGAGGAGGAGGGCAAGAAATTACACAGCCACTTCTTGGATGTCAGCAAGCCAGACCTTCTGGACTGTGGGGGGGGGGCTGTCGAAATCTGGGTCCTCGAGTGTTTTGAAAACCTGATACACCGAGTAATTTACTTGGTTCTGTCTGCAGAAGCATAGAGCAAGGCATTTTATGAGCAAGAAAAGAATTAAAACTATGATACCCAAGAGCAAATAAGTAACTATCTATGAAGGGTCAAACAAAGCTTTTAAGTTCGACCAAAGTTTGTTGAGGAACCCAGAGTTTATATCTAATGTCTGAGCCCATGTATAATTTAGGGAGATGATCTGGTCAGTGAGCAAGGTGGAGTAGTTGAGAAACTTTTGGCTCCAGTGGCCATGGATGTACTGTGAGAGTTCCATCCTGGCCCTAGCGAGGTTATCTACTTTGTAAGGTGTGATACACAGGGCTTTGAACCATGGGTCACAGGCCACTAGCGTCATCTGTTTGATGATCACCATCTCTTCGCTGAGGTCTACCTGCTGTTGGATGACAGAAATGGCCTGGAAGAGGTGTTGATTAATAAGAGATTGAGTGTAAAGCCACAGAGGTTTTGGATACGATCTCATTGAGTGTTTCCACAGTAGTGGAAGATTGAGTGATAGCAACAGCAGCAGTGGCTGCAGCCCCCAAGGAAAGGATAATGGCAGTGATTATTGCCATGGTAATACCAAAATCTCTCTTGACCTGGGGGAAGTGTTGGAGAGCCATCTGTTTCATGAGGGTGATAACATGGAAGTGAGTGGCATTGGGAACTGGAATCCAGATTGCTGTGGGTTCATGCACATAGAGAATGAGAGAGGCAGGGAAAATCCAGCATGCTGAGAGAGTGCAGTTAGTGAGGGAGCAGTTAAGTGTATCCTCCGGGTCGCTTGTGACATTAGCAAGAAGCAAACGTAGGATGAACACAAATGGGTGAGGAGAACAAAAAATAGATGTTAACAGAAACTTCATTCAGTGTCCGAGTTGGGACTGCAACACCCGAGGAACCTGTCTCTGAGTTCTTGCCCATGTGTGTACCATTAAAGATGGCTCCATCTAGTACAAAGAAGAGAGTATGCAAATCCAGGCAAGCCGCCAGCCCGCAGATCTCCCAGGCCCCCTTGACAGTGTCTTTATGCCTGGGGTCAGGGTAAACATAGGAATAAGATTTCGTAGAGATAAGGTGTCTCCAGGCTGTCAGGGAGGAGATCTGGGGAGACCAAGGAAGCCTGTGGGCTACCATCGTAATCTGTAGTAAAGAGGCGCATACTTCCAGGAGTGAGTGGGAGGCATTTTTCCCATGGAATAGGAAAGCACAATGTGGTGGGAAGTTTGTAGGTGGGAGGGCACCAGGTCCATGCAGGATGCCTGACCCTTGGGGGGGAGGTGTGGTGGCCCCAGAGGGGACAAAGAACACTGTAGTCTCTGAAGTGTCTTTTACTAAGGGAGACCAAATTTTGAGGCCCCATAAGGAGCCCTGGCTTCGGTTTCCACGAAAGTCACCTGTTGTGATGTTAAAGAGGGAGTGACAGTGAGAGACATTAGGGGAGGAGGGGTTAAGGACTGGCCTGAAGCAGAGAAATTCTGCAAGGGACCATGTGCCATTTATGGGAACTGAAGCATGAATCAATTCCATAGTGGGGAGACCAAGGGATTCATTAGTAGTAAAGACAACCAGGAAAGTGGGTGGTAAGGGGACCAGTGCCCAGAGATCTGAAACCTGGGAAGAAGCACAGCCAAAGGACAAAAGGGTGCCAAAGATAACGAAGCTGGAAAAGGATGTCATGGCTTATTAAACTCACAGTTGGGCTGGTCTCCAGATGGGTTTCCATAGCTGGTTGGATGTCTTTCGATGGAACCCAGATGAGGGTTGTAGCGTCCTGTGGAAAAATCCTCGTGTCAGGATGGGGGCTGGTTTCTGCCACAGGGATGAAATCGGATCCCTCCACCTGACTAGTGGCAGAGGCATAGCCTGAGGCAAAGAGGACCAATGTTTGTATGCTGGACTGAGACCCCGGTTGTCAAACATGAGGAAATTAAGTGGAACAAAGCCTCAGTAAGAGCCAGGTGAGGGTCACATTTGGCTTCAGCCAAGGGGCTTTTAGCCAGTAGGGACTTAAGTGTCCTGTTGGTCCTTTTGACAATGGCTTGTCCTTGTGGGTTATAGGGAATACCAAAGGTATGTTTGATTTGCCAGGAGGAAAAAAATTTATTGAATTTTTGAGAGGAATAAGCTGGCCCATTATCAGTCTTAAGCACCCAGGGTATGCCCATGATTAACATGGTGGACTTTATAGCTTTAATTGCATGTATAGTCTTTTCCCCTGAGAGAGCTAAAGCATAAGTAAAGGAGGAGCATGTGTCAACTATAACGTGAACGAATCTCAATTTTCCTAAAGGGGGGTAGTGAGTAACATCCATCTGCCAAATGGCATTGGGTAGCAAACCATGGGGATTCACTCCTCCCCTGTTAAGGGGCCTGAGAGGCATAAGTGGGCCATAGGTAGCACATTAGCAAACAAGGTGCTTGCATTGGGACACAGGGATTTCTGGAGTGAGTTTATGAATACTCTGAGGGGACAGGTAGAATTGTTGATGTAAATCTCTTGCTTGTTCTAATGGGCTAGATTGGACTGTCATGATCAGGGCATCTGTGGTGGCATTCCCCTGAGCTAGGATTCTGGGAAGTGTGGTATGTGAGTGGACATGTGAGATGTACCATGGGTAACTTCTATTTTGTAGGCATTCCTGTAGCTTGACCATAGTGAGGTGGAGTGGGGTGGAGGAGAAAAGGCAAGGACTTTAGCGACCTAAACAGCATAGGCGCTATCAGAAAAGAGATTTAGGGGTTCATCATAGCACTCTGCTAAAGCTTTAAGTATAGCAAGAAGTTCTCCCAATTGGACAGAGCCAGGATTATGGATGATGTGGGTGATGTCCTTTTTTCCAGGATGATGTATCAGGACCCCAAAGTTCTTTTTAGGGCCCAAAAAGGCAATGGTCGCTTGGGGAATTGGGGAAGAAGAAGGAGTGCTGTGGGGCTTAACTTCAAGTGGCAATGTGAGAAGGGCCTGAATTCTTTTGTCTTGGGGCAGGTGATTGTCAGTGGTGCCAGGGAAGCCTGACGTCATGGTCTGAAAACTTATGGAATTGGTCCAGAGGTAGGCTGCAGAGGTGAAAGGAGAGCATGATAGTGTCGGGTTCTCTATTGAAGGTTCTTCGAGCTTGAGTGCTCAGTTTGACTGCCAAGTTAAAGACCAGATCAAACTTGGAGGAAACCTGCTGGAGCTCTGAGTATGAGAGATGGACCCAGATAAGTGTCCCAGTCTGCCAAAGGGCACCAAGGAAGCCAGAAGAAGTCACTAGCACTAAAGCCTGTAGGGATTTTAAGGGCTCATACCTGTCGAGGGTTGTCGATGAGAGTAACTCAATGATCTTTTGCAATAAGGCAATGGCTGGGGGAGTTAAGTTAATCTTTGCTGAAGGGCAGGTGGGGCCCTCCAAAAGACAAAACAGCACCCTCAATTCATCTGAGCGAATGAGCAAGAATGGTTTAAGCCAATTTATGGTGCCACAGAGTTGTTGAAAATCAACTAGTGTATAGACCAGCTTTGAATTAAAGGCAGGGGCCAATGGGTGTATGCCAGCTGAAATGGTATGCCCCCAAAAGGCATAAGGAGGCACCTCCTGTAGCTTATTTAAGGTGATAGACAAGCCAAGGGACAATAGGCGGGAGAGTAAATCTCTGGTTACCTTGCAGAGATATTGTGGGTTAGGGTGGGACAACAGAATGTCATCCATATAGTGAATAAATTGTACTCTATGAGGGATGGTTGAAGTGGCTTGTGAGACAAAAAGCTGACAAATAGTAGGACTGTTTTTCATTCCCTGGGGAAGGACTTTCCATTGATATCTGAGGGCCAGCTTGTGGAAGTTCGGTTCCCAAACCATAAAGGCAAAGTGATCATGACCTTGGGGGGCCAGTGGGATTGAGAAGAAGCAATCTTTAATATCAAGTGTTGTGATATAATAAGAAGGAGGAATAGCACCAGGGTAGGGCAAGCCAGTCTATGTCGAGCCCATTTTTTTCCATTTGGTCATTAATGGCACATAAGTCCTGAAGCAATCTAAAACAGCCATTTTTCTTTTTTTATAATGAATACTGGAGTATTATATTTACTAGTGGATGGTTCCAAATATCCAAGGTCCAGCTGTTCCTGGACCAAATTTTTGAGGACAGACAATTTAGGTTCTATAATAGGCCACTGCTCCTCCCAGATCACATCTATTGAGAACCAGGTAAGCACAATCTGTGTGGGAGACTCCTTAGGGGATGTCCCAGGGAGGGCAGTGGCCCTTAGAATTGAGGGTGCTGGTGAGGGCTCTGATTTCCCCCAGAGAGGCCAAGTTTATCATGGGTTATGACATCATCATAAAAGGCCTGATCGTTTGTGGTAAGAACCACACCCATGTCTTCCAGGACATCTTGACCCCACAAGGTGCGGGGGACTTCAGCCACTATGGGAGTGAATATGCCCTTATTCCCATCTAAGTCCTTCCAGTGTACTGGGCTGATGACCAGCTTTGTGTCCTGGCTGCCCCCCACTCCCTTAATGGGCAGGCCAGGCCGATATTTCCAATGGGGGAACAGAAGAGACTTGTTCTAGGTGATAATGGTAATATTGGCTCTCATGTCCATTAGGCCCTTCAATCCCATAAGGTCATTGGGGGGGTGATTAAGAATCACAAGGGTCCATAAAATCTTACTTGCAGGGCTGAGGGGTGCCCCGGGTGGAGTTTAAATGAGCCGAGTCTGATTGGGGCCATGACTTACAATCTTTTGTCCAATGAAATCCCTTTTTGCATTTGGGGCAGCGGGTCTTGGGATGAGCTCTGTTGTTCGGGCAGTCCCTGCGGAGGTGTCCTGTCCTCCTGCAGTTCCAGCAGCCATCTTTTGAATCAGAGGGGTTGGGCCTTCCATGTCATAAGAGCACCTCTAAGGAGGCGGTCAGGGCCTCAGTGGGCCCTGTCCTGGGGTCTAGGTCCCTAGTGGCAAGTACCCATTTATGAATATCATCATTGCGGACAGGTGCAATAGCATTGTAGGTAGGAATATTTAGGCCCTCCCATGCCAGTTGTTTGATAAGCGTATTGCAGGTGGGTCCAGACTCCACCCTCTGTTCCACTGCCCCAGTTACATGGGTGAGGAAGTCCTTGAAGGACTCCCCTGGCTGCTGAATCAAATTGCAGAAGAATACCTGTGGGTCACGGGGGGGGGAGCAACGTTTAAGGGCTTTGAAGGCCAGGTCACTAACTTGTTAGTAGTAAGCATAAAGGCTAATAGTGGACTGGGAAATGGGGTCACTATATTATCCATGTCCTGTGAGCATATCCAGAGTAATATTAAGGCCATATTGAAGATTGAGACGTGCCTGATTTTCAGCCTGGTTGTCATAAGCTGACTGCCAGCTCAGGAAGACTGAGGGCTCTAATACCACCTTTAATAAGTTATATCAATTGTAATGGGTCTGTAACTGCATGGCCCATTGGCAGAGGACTTGCTGAAAAAAATGGGGAGTCGGGACTTGATTCATTGGTGGCTTTGTGGATGAGTGCAAGGTCTGTGAGAGGGGTGGGCACCCATGGCTGTTGCACAGCGTTTGGGCTGACATTAAATGGAAAGGTGAACAATGGCAGGCAAGGGGCAGCTAGGGGTGGGCAGGCCATGGGGGGGTATAATGAGTGGGAGGTGCATTGGAGCAGGTGGGACATAGTTCCTTCCAGGGGTACTGGGGTGGTGGTGTCTCCGATTGTTGTGGCTTTAAAGGTGGGGTCTGAGGTAGACGCAAGGGGGCCCCTTCCTCATCTGTATTGACCTCAGGGCTGGTTCCCATATCAAGGTCAGCAGGGGTTGAAGTAACGGCAAGGTCTACACTGGCCTGACCCTGTCAATGCTTATTGTGGGCTGAAATGACTTCTTCAGGGGAGGAGGACTTAAGGCTGGCAATGATGGCTAGAAGGATAGGGACAAACAAGGCAGGGGGAATGACTCCTGATCCTACTTCCCTTTTTCAGGCCAAGAAAAGGACCCGCATCCATAGGTCAGGATCCCACAGATTCTCGGGAGAGACTGAAGGCACCAAGTTAATGTATTCATCCCAGAAATTTTCAATATCTTTTGTTTTAACTTTCAGTCCCTGAGTTCTAAGGAGTGATTTGAGTGCTGCCGTTTGTGGCCCCTTGCACTGTGATGGTAGGTTGCCCATAGTGGGAAGGTCCTGTGAAGGGAAACGTGTCACAAAAGTAAAAGGCACGGGTGACTACCAAGAGGGCACAAATGAAGCAAACAAGGACTGCGAGCCACTCGGATGTAAACCGCTCAGACATGAAAAGGTGTATCAGATCCAAATGTCTTGTGCTTAGTGAGGGACTTCTGAACGCCATGACCCCTTCATCTGTATGCTCACACTGTGTCTCTGGGACAGGCAACAGGATGACCCGAAGTCTGGGCTCTGAGTTTGGGGTGGATCAGCCCTTATGTGAACTCACCAGGACAAGCCGAGAAGGGAAAGGTGCCGATGTGGGCTTCGGAACCATGTGGCAGAGTGTGCCTTCCTGATTTAATAACAAATATGCCAAATAGGGTAGAGGGGACAGAGGAGGGGGGCCACTCACTCACCCTGGAGCAGCCTAATGACAGACAAAACCCGGGGCCTACTCACCAAATGAACCGAAGTTGGGGGCATCACCATTGCTAGGGGGCCGGGAAACTTGTTTGGGCACCAGCTGTTGTAGGTTTCCTCATGAGTCCAGCCCATGAGGGACTGCAGGGAACGAGGGTTCTGGCCTAGGTGGGGGTGAGTGGTGTGGAATCAACACACAGACTCTGGGAGTTGGGTGAGGGCAGGCACTAGGCGAGGTGCTGCAGACTCATTTATTGCTGGGAAGTGCAAGCCTTATATACCTCTCCCCCTGCCCCCAGTGTCCCATAAGTTGGTGTGTCGCTTCCTGATAGATCCCCTCATTCAGGCAGACCATAGGTTGGCTATATTGCGGGAGCGCAGGCTGCACTCTCAAAGCAGAAGCTGTGTTTTCTAGTGCAGCCTGTGCTTAAGCCTGGTGCTTCCTCTCCTACACCCTCTGTGCAGTTTCAAAAAAAACACATGCCAGCAGAAATTGAATAGGGAGTAAGGGAGGGGTCTTTTCCTGATTTTGAGTTTTAAAGCTTATTCACTGAGGAAAAGGAAAAGACTTATAGTAAATTTAAATATTTTAAGTAAGACCTTAGAGTAATAGACAAATGTCTCTATTCTTTTTGCTATATCACATGTCAAAAGGGGTATTAATAAAGACAAGAGTCTGGGATAACTGAGACTGAGGATATAGCAAGGTTGTTATTTACTGACAGGAATTGTCTGTTCCTATGAGCGCTTCAGAATCCTACACCTCAGGAACATGCTAACAGTAGTCTCCTAACATCTTTGTGAACATAACCCTCAAAAGCAGTTGCACACTATCTAAGGAGCACTCCAGGTAAAAGATATGTCTGTCAACACGACCCCATCGATGACACAGCACATTTCAGAACCTCAGTGAGGCTTCCCAGTACTTGCTGGTGTTGAATAAAATGATCCTCACCTCCATGATATAGGTCAGTTTTACAGTACAATACAGAAGGCTGGTCATTAACAGTGAATGGATGAATTTCAGAATAAAAGTTATGAAGAATTCACCTTGTGCCCTGAAGGAAGGAACAAAAAGCTTAAATCCTGGAAGTCACTTAATGTTCTTGATCTGTCATGTGTGAAATGAGGACAATAGCTTTCTACTCCTCAGAGGGACTGCTTGGTGAGGATGTGGCAAAAGAATATTGAAAATTTAAATGTCACCCAATAGTATAAATTTACATAAAGATCAAATATTTGACTTGTACGTTTATTTCTCAATACAACAAGCATAAATGTGGTATAGAAACCAAATTTGAGCAAAGGAACAAGAGTGTATTTTTACAACTAAGCCCATTATTAGAATTATAACATGAAAGAAATTATGCCATTTGCCTCTCCCAGTGATTGCACCTGAGAAAGGTCACTGAAATGTTACATATTAATTCCAAATACTTCTCTGCTGTTTAATTTGCATTTCAAGCCCAGTGCGGACTTGTCAGATATCATCTGTAAACACTGATTAATCCCCCATGATACCACAGCATGCTTGTCACCCACAGAGCAAACTGTGAGACCTTGTCCTGCCATTGGAGAGTCTTCACCTTGACCACAACTGAGTGTTGATTTTAGTCCTGCAGGAATTCTGTGAGTCTAAACGTGAACACTTCAGGATGACCCAAGGGAAAGTATATTATATATTTTTAGGAGTGATGGCTCTCACTGTAGTTTCTTTTTTTTTGACAGTGAAAACAATAGCTAGAGAAGAGGGAATGCTCCCAAGAATTCCAATAAAGTGAATATAAACTGGATGAGGAAAATAGAAAACCATCCTTCAGAATCGGTAATTGTTGCAGGCAAGGTCCACAAATGGGTGATAAAGTTAGTGGGTGAAATTTTGAGGTAAATCTGATAGTATAATATCAAATAGCAAACTGGGTAAGGGGTAGTTGGGGTCTCCATGTAGCCCCAGCTGGCCTGGAACTTGCTATGTAGACCAGCTGACCTTGAACTCACAGAGATCCACCTGCCTCTGCTTTGTGAGTGCTGGGATTAAAGGTATGCACTGCCAGGCCCTGCAAAGATATTGAATTTTATTTTGCAACTTTTATGTAAGCCTGAAGTAATTTCAAAATTAAAAATGTCAAAATATGGATTAAATTTGTATATTAAATTTCTTTATTCAAAAGTCTTTGTTTTCTATATTCTATTTCTAAATATCTGTTCTGTTCCATGTTAACCACCATTACCATTTAAGTTCGTACAAATCTTCCCAGTTTTTACTTTTTGCTCTCCAGTCTTCCCCAGCCACATCCTAGAGCTAGCAAGATATTGCAATTCTTCATTCAAGAAGTGTATCTTGATTACCTACCATTTTAACAGAAGTATGCAAACAATTAAAACACAAAGATGCTGTCCATGGTCTATAGCTTTTCTTGAGGAGAGAACCATGCTGAAGAGATAACAAGTAAGCTCATGAAAGAATGAAATAGCATCGGATGAACTCATGAGATATCATGCTTTATTGCGAGTGTATTAGTTACTAGAATCAATACAGAAAACTGAACCATGAATGAATAAGAGCAAACTAAGCCTAACCGAATACATGGACTTTAGATGGCTAGTGATGTAGGGAGAGTCTACACTCAGGGAGCTGGAGGGAAATGGGAAATATATAGGAGATGCAGTGAATTGAGCTGGAAGTTTCAGATGATAAGAATAGGGCTCTGTATATTTGGGTCAAATCACAGACAGCTGTGAAAGTCAGGGTTAAAGAGCTCAAAATTGGTGCAAGTAGAAAAATGAGGCTAGTTTAAGGGTCTTGTTCCAGCAAATTACATTTCTGGCCCCAATATAAACATGTATGATGAGTCTCAAGCCAGCACCAGATCCATTTTTAAAAATCTAATGATGAACCTTGAGACTCACTTTCTGACATACAAATTGGTTTGTCCTTTACTTTTCAATCTAGTCCAACCTCTTCTGACCTAAAATATCCCGGAGCTCTCTTTTTCCTCATAGGATAAAGGCCATAATGCTTAACAGTCCTCACAGCCCTCCAAGATTAGGTGCATGCTCTTCTACCGCCCTTCTCCGTGCAATTCCGTTGAGAACTTTTCTTTCTTTTGGTGTCAGCAGTGGCCAATGATGAGGACAAAGAAGCATCAAAATCAAGCATACGGGTTCTAGATGTAATATGAGATAGGTTGAGAGAGTGATGGAGAGATGGAAGGGATGATCAGAACACTTTTCAAGACCCTCACAAAGCAAGGAGGACCTGGCGGGAGTGGCAGTCAGACAAGGAGCAGAGATGAGGGAAGCACTCTGAAAGTGGAAATGACAAGGTTAAACCGACATTTCATGGGAACTGGAGTTCAGATCTCATAACTGAAGTTGACTTAGCTAGGAGTAAAAATGGTAATAGGGAGAGGTTATCAACAGCATGTTCATAAAAGTAATCTTAATAAAAATGTGTGCATGTGGTTTTGTTTGTACCTCCTCCTTTCTTCTTCACAAGGTAACGTTTGGGCTGATGCTCTGACTCACAGATGATTCGGGGCAGCACTTCAGGCAGATGAAATCAGACGTGGAAAGGTTTTAAAGCAGGGAATAATTTGGCATTTTCTAAGAATTTTAAAAAAATGAGTTTGAATTAACAATCATAACCTAGGATGGAAAAGGATTTGGATAGATTAGAAATCCACACAGGAACCAGGTCATAGACATCTAATGCACAGAAAGGCTTTGTTGTCAACCTTATGAGAAATGACAAAATTGTATAAGCAGAATAATGATGTCATATGCACATTTAAGAAGTATTAGCCTCTGTTTTCAATATGGAAAAGAAATTAAAAAGTG
The DNA here is from genome assembly GCF_000622305.1 of Nannospalax galili. Classification (NCBI taxonomy): domain Eukaryota; kingdom Metazoa; phylum Chordata; class Mammalia; order Rodentia; family Spalacidae; genus Nannospalax; species Nannospalax galili. The sequence goes on from NW_008338112.1 coordinate 1,361,217, forward strand.
AAAATATTTTGTAAATAGCAAAAGCAGGATTTAAATTAAAATTTTTGAGACTCTAAAGTCAAGGCTTTAACATGTAATGATGTGATGCTGTCTCTCACCTTATAGATTGTAGTCAGGGGCTATTGTCTTAGCAGGCATTGGTGAACCACAAATCGTGTCCTTTCTTGGCCTCTCTCTGTGACTCCCACTTGCTCTCCCACCTTCGCTTTTGTTATATTATATGGAAATCACATAAGCAAAGATTTCCACAGGAGGGAAAATGATGGGCATTAATGCTAGTTTGTAGTTCTTCTTCATTCTCGTCTCCCTTGAACATAACTTCCTATTTCTCCTGTGTTGGCTAATAGTATTTTTTAAGTACATAATTTAAATTAGCTTTCACTGTATGTAATAAGTGTTTGCAGAGGGGATATTTGTTTATAACGTGAATGTATTACAGATTCACCCCAATGATTCTGATTTCACTTTATCTCAGAAATGAAAAAGCACACCAGGGAGTTTTGAAGCAGATGATATAATGACTACACTTCACAAGACATTAGTTTGTGGTGAAAAACTTTTAGCTTTTATCCCAAGCATGATATGATGTCTTGGACACAGCTATTCTATTAAAATTATCAGCATTAGGGCTGGAGAGATGGTTCAGTGGTTAAGAGCACTGGCTACTCTTACAAAGGATCCAAGTTTGGTTCCCAGCATCCACGTGGCAGCTAAAAACTGTAACTCCAATTCCAGGGGAATCTGACGCTCTCTTCTGACTTCTGTAGCATTGGGTGCAATTACATTCATACAGGGTGCATTTACATTCATACAGGCAATACACTCATATACATAAAATAAAAACAATAAATAAAATATGAAAAATTATCAGTATTAGAAGCTATCTATTGCAAATAACCCTAAAATCTGATAGCCTATATATTTTTGGTAGACTTCTCTCCCCAGTGCAATATAATACAATACGCATATAATCAATTTGGCCTCTTTCTTCAGGTAAGAGACAAAAGAATTTATATAAACAATTTCCTTACTGGTCAGTCCCAATGTGAACTAAATGTATCATGCAGATTAATGGTAGAAATATTTTTTTCCAGCTGGGCAGAAGCAGAATATTTCCTCCCCAATATTAGTACATATAAGATTCAAGTAATTATTACCCAATAATTCTCTTGGAGATGGTTTTATAATGCAGGAGCATTTACAAAGAAGTAAATAATAAATGAAAGTGAATCAAACTTCTTTACTACAAGACTTGCACAAACTAATTATTAGTCTATGCAGGTGGTTATCCCAAAAGCAATAACTATAACCAATGAGTCATGATTATAAGTCATTCTGAAAATCAGCAGCCTGATTATATTTTGGGATTATATTCTGGAGAACATTCTTCAATATAGAAGTAATCACCCAGCAGGTTTCAATGGCTGTGCCTTCTATAAAGTGGTTCATATCAGGAGTGACTTTCCTACTACGTCAGCAATGCTTATGGTTAATTATCATGGATAATCAGACTGACCAAACCAATTTTTTTGGAGGAAAGAGTTTATTATATCTTACACTTCAAGTGACAGTCCATTACAGACAGAATTCAGGGCAGGATTATAAGGTGGTAACCTGCAGGCAGGAGCTGAAGCAGAGACTACAGAGGAACACTGCTCCACAGAGGAACTGCTTCCCTGGTTTGCTCAGTTATCCTTCTTATACAGCCTAGGCTCCCCTGCCCACAGTAGGCTGGGCTGTCCTATATCAAGAAAATGCCTCACAGACATGGCCACAGGCCAATGTGATGGGGAAAGTCCTCAGTTGAGTTTCCCTCTTCCAAGCTGTGTCAAGTTGACAACTGAAGCGAATCAGCACAGTGAGGAAATACTGGACCAAAACGAGACCCAACAGGGCAAATACCAAATTCTACAGTTCTGTTTCCCATATATGATGCTCTAACTTCAAAGGGCTTAGATGGCTCAGCCCCTTCAGCTGCGCTGCATACAACATACATCTTCCTCTTAGGCCCATTCCACTCCTTGTATGAAGCTCTCCTTACCAGATGTTTCATGACTCTGGCATTGCCAATATTTTGGGGTCTCCATTGAAATCAGGGTTTCACTTTAATATCTTCATTGGATAGCCTCTCATGGCCTCCTCCCTGCTCAGGGCCTTTATAGGTATTACCCTGCCACAAGTTGCCTGGCCTCAGCAGCTCTCAGCAACTACAAAGGATGAATCCATGACTCACTACCTCTCTCATCTTTTATGTCTCTAAAGCCAGGACCACATGAATAACACTGACAAGTTTGCCTGCCAGCTTACGACCTTGCCTTTTTGAATCACATTTTACAGCAACTTTTGTTGCAGTTGCTTTCTAGGAACAGAAAATTCCTTAGGCCTTTTCCTTTTACAAGTTGGAAGCTTAGATGAGTGGAGTCTTGCCTTGGGGGGATCCTTTCCCATTATACAAGCTCAGATCAGGGGGCCTCTCTTTTAGTGGCTCTTCCCTGATCTCCTTGTGCTTTTTTCTAGTGTGAGCCTTAGCTGACACATCAAGCTCAGTAGTGCTCCTTTTCTCTCCAAATTGTACATTTTTTTTCATTTCTTTCTGCCACATTTTTTGCCTATTTCATTGGAGACCCACATAAGTGATACCAATAATAACAGGCCACAGATTCAATAGTATGTTGTCTTGAAATTTCCTCTACAAAAGAAATTGATTACCTTTTAATTTAGCCTCAAGCACTTGCCTTAGGACAAGGGCAGAAAGCAGCAGATTCCTTACCAAAATACAACACAAATGACCTCTAGCCCAGTTACTTAGAGAGCCCATGTTCCCTTGCTGAGACCTCTTGGGCCAGGCTTCTGCTGTCTGCATTCCTTTCAGTACCACTGTCTGCCAAGTTCCTGCTAGAACGGCCTACGAAGCTCTGCTTACATTCTCAACCACTTCTGGCCTGAAGTTCCTACATAGTCCACTTTCCTCCAAAAGCCAGTCAGTTTTATACTGCAGTAGCTCACTCTCTGGTACCAACTTCAGTATTGGTTATTTTTCTCTTACTGTGATAAAACACCATAACCAAAAGTCATTTATGTAAAAGTTTGTTTATGGTTCCAGAGAGATAAAAGTCCATCTTGTCAGCAGGCACAGCAGCAAGCAGCAAGCATGGCTGCCTTAGCAGACATCATGCAGTGAAGACCAGGCATCATATAGTGCAGAACCATAGCAGTGAATCAGGCCCTCACAGAATTGCTCAAGCCAAATCCAGCCATTCAGATGATCCAACCTGAGAGTCAAAAAGAGCAGAGACGACTCTTCAATGTGCCGTTATACTTTTTTGGTGCACAAAATAATGATCATGGTAAAATTGGTGCTAATGTGTATCTCTAAGCTGTGAGTGCTCTGTTAGATGACTTGCATAGGAAACAAATGGGTAGTTTAGGGAAGAGAATTTACACTGATACATATTCTAAAAGGGCTACTCTAGCTGCTGAGTCTGGTCTAGACTTTGGGGGCAAAAAATGTCAAGCCAGGACCATCAGTTAATCCAATGAAACAGTGGCCTGAATTAAAATAGTGGTACCAGAGAAAAGGAGGAGTCAAATTGAGATGTACTTTGAAGACAAATTGACATTTGTTCACAATCATAGACAGTATCTTTATTTCAATTTTAATTTTGAAAATGTATTAATATATCATGTACTATACTTCCTCAGAAATGCCTTGAACATGTAAACAACCTAAGGCCTAGTAAACAAATGAAAGCATATTGAGTCTTTCTTTGATTTAGAATTTGCTTTTATGTTTGGCAAATCATTATGAACACACAAAAAATTATAGAATTTTGTAGTGATCCATAGCATACCAGGAAGTTTTAGTGAACCCTCTGTCTTTCTGTTGAATTCATTTATTGATATTTAACTTTTCAACAAATTTTTATGAAGAACCTCTTGTGTTTATTTTGCTACATATCTATTGATATAATTTTGAGGAAAAGCAGGCATACATAGTTTCGTTTGATGGAAGGCAGATGTTTTTCATTTGAAGGTAGATTTTTATCAAGAGAATCACAGAACCAAATATAACAAATTCTATATGCATAACCAGGTTTGACTTAGCAAAGTTGAAAAAGGTCATGCTTAAAAAAACTGAAGGATAATTGAAGACCGGAGGCAAAATTAGAGCTACTGTAAACGGAAATGCACAAGCACTCCAGAAAGGCAGGAAATCAGTACAAAATCTCTGTAGAGTCTTGAGCAGGCCACGCTAGTGAAACTCACCTGAAATCAAAGCTCCCCGTCTTAGTCTGTTTGTGGCTATAACAGAATAACATGAGCTGAGTGATTATAAACAATAAACACTTAGCCACAGTTCTAGCATCTGAAAAATCTAAGATCAGGCAAATGACAGTTTGGAGTCTGGTTAGCACCAATACTGGTTCATACATGCCGTGTTTTGTTCTCTGATGTTTTATAAGGGGATAATCTCATTTATGAAGTCTCTACCCTTATAAATTAATAACCTCATACACAACTAACCTAATCCCATTTGGGGGATTATAATTTCACTGTATTAATTTTGGGATCGGTGAAGGGACACAGGCATTCAGACCATGTCAGTTTTAAAAAAATTAAATAGGTGAAGCTGGGCATCGTGGCACAGCACTCAGAAGGCAGAATCAGACAGATCTCTGAGATCAACGCCTGCCTTGTCTACCCACAGAGTTCCAGGCCAGATAGAGCTACAGGGAGACCCTGTCTCAAAACAAACAAAAACAAAACTAAAACTTAAAGAGTATAGATGAAAGAAAAACTTCGAATGCATACAACACCAGCATTTTGCTCATATGAAAACCCTAGTAAGGATGCTATTAGAGGAGAAATCACAGGTCAGTGATCCTGATTAAGACAGACACAACAGCTTTGACCAAAATACAGTAAATTGCTTTTAAGTATCATTCATCATGTGTTGGAGACCACTGCCCTGTTTGAACTCTGCCAAAAACATGCTCGGCATAGATATGTACAAAGTCACCACCAGCCAAGAGTGTCTATGACGGCAAAGCCAGATAGGCATGTGTGCAGAGGTAAGTTCTGAAGTGTAGTGTCCCTTGATTAAATAACAGCAGCAACTATGCATACACTGTTGTGTGAACATTTGCCCTATACCTTGTTAACAAGCAACATTTTGTTGCTAATAGTTTTCTGAGCCCCTGAAGACAAGTGTCCTTTGATCTACCTACCTTTTGTCCCTGAATACCTGCTTAAGCACCTCATCCCTGTCGATAAGAACTTAAGGAGTTGGAAACTTGGGGCTCTTTGTTCTGTGGAACACGGTGTCTTCTGGTCCCCAGTGTTTTAATACAACAATGCCAAAAACTAAAAAAAAAAAAAAAAAATGTATGGAAGGAATGTACATAAATTTCGACCATAAGGGAACTTATGTAAAACAAACGCATAGCTATCATCCTATTCAGTAGAGCAGAACTCTAAGTTTTTCCTTAAAGTGAGGAATATGTCAAGGATGCCCAGGCTTACCACTTAGTACAGAAAGTATACTATCCACATAGCACAAAAAGTCCTAACCACAGTAATTAACAAAGAGAAAGAAATAAAAGGCATGCAAGTTGGAAGTGATCAAGTTCTATGACGGTGACATAGTCTTCCTTGTAGAAAACAGCTAGTCTTCACCAAAATACTTAGAACCGAATAATAAATTGGTAAAGTGGCAAGATACAAAATCCACAGATGGTAGTTGGGTGTTCTGCAGAGGAGGTTGCCGTGGAGCCCAGCCAGAAGTGCACCATCCTGAAGACCCACTTCACCTGGAAACAGGGAGTGGACAATTAGTTCAATTAGCTGGGAGGCGAAAACACACGTTGCCGGTTGACCAGTGCCCAGCCCCATCCAGCTCACAGTGAGGTGTCCAATGGTGAGATGCCATAGGAAGTTCCGAGTTGGCAAGGGCTTCCTCCTGGAAGAGCTCAGGGTAGCCAGTATCCATAAGAAAGTGGCCCAGAACATCAGCATCTCTGTGGACACAGGGAGGCAGAAAAATCCACTGACTCCATATAAGCCAATGTGAATAAGCTGGGGGAGTGTGGTTCCAAGCTCATCTTCTTCCCCAGAAAGCGTTTGTCCCCTAAGAAGGGAGACAGCTCTTCTGAAGAACTCAGACTGGCCATGTAGCTAACAGGACCAGTGATGCCCATCCAGAATGTCTTAATAAAAAAAGGGGAAAGCCAGAGTCCTCACGGAGGAAGAGAACCTGGCTTTTGCCAGTCTTCCCACAGGCTGTGCCAACACGGGGTTTTTGCATTCAAGCAAAAAGAACTAAAGAAACCACAAAGCAAGGTGTTGGAAAGAAAAAGTAATGCTCTGTTGGGGCGCTATTATAATACGTTTTCAGTAAAGCAAACTCTGAATTAAAAAAAAAATCAGCGTTCACAAACACTGAAGTAGAATGGTCTGCACTGAAGATGAGGCTTGAAGGGTGCAGGCAGGAACAGCCACATCTGTAATGTACATCTGTAATGTATTTGGACAGCTTCTTACATGGTTCTGGTCTCACAATTTTTCTCTTTCCATGCCCCAATCTGTCATTTGTTTCCTTAGTACCAACTCATAACTGCTTCCCAAATATCTAAACATCTGTTTTCTTTGTGAATGGTAAATTACCTAACTGCTGAGGTTGAATGTGGAACTCCGCAGTGCAGACGTTGAAATCTAATCCAAAATTCTGTAATACTACACAGTGGGACCTTCAGGAGGGGGTTAGGACATGAGGGTCGACCCTTCTGGAGGGGGTAGGATTAGAAGCCCCTCTCCCGCAAGGGCATTTTTTGCCTCTTTCATTATCCAAGGACACAGCTAAAAGTTGGCATGTCTGAGGAAGAGGGCCTTTAAAAGCAAACATTGATTCTGCCATTGCCTTGGTCTTGAAATTTTCAGCCACCAGAATGTGAGGCAGTAAATTCCGGCGGTTTCTAATCTCCTCTCCTTGGTTTTTGAACCTTGCTTCTGGCAATGTCTTCCATTAGCTCTTGCCCATCTTGAGCTTCTATTTGTGATTTGTACTACTTCCTGTAAGCTTGGTACATTTCCTATCTGAAATAGATATCTTCCAGTTTAGATAGTAAAAGTTTTATCTCCCATCTTTACCTTCACAAACTCTCATCTGCTGTTCAGAAATTCAGCACTATCTCGGAACAGGCTCTTATGTCTTGAAGCCTGTGGTACACCACTTACGTTTTCTAGATTGTTGGTTATATGCCCTGTCAGTCCTTTGACACCTTTTGACACATATGGATCGTTAGTCAAATTCATTCTCATAATTTCTTTTCATCCTGGAGCTTAACCTCCATTCTTAGGTTGCCACTTATCATTTTCCCCCCAAAGACCCCCATGGACAGACTTGTAGTTTATTATTAAATGAATTATTATTATTATTTAATGAATTGTTAACTAACAATTTGGGCTAATAGCAGCAATCATCACATTTTTGTGAAACAAAACAAAACAAAAACTAGCAGAGGTCTCTCTAAGAACAACAGCAGCTTCTTCAGTGAGGAGATTGGAAAGGTAAGAGGAGGGGCTGTGGGAGTGGAGCCACTGAGGCAAGGATTTCATACTGTCTAGTTATGTTGTAGTTTGGATATATTTTGTCTGTGTTAAGAAATACATTTGTGGGGGGTTGTTTATTTGTTTTGGTCTTGATTCGTCATAGACATGGAGTGACCTTGTCTGATGTTAATGTCCTAAGACATTGTTCATGGTTAGAATAGCAAGAGTTCATTGTGACTGCCCCACACAATCCAGCCCCAACTGAGTCCACCAGGCCAATTCATGGATGTCACAAGTTTCTATTTTGTATGTCAAACATTAATTTGCACATTAATTATAAATTAATTTATTCTCTGAGTTACCTTAGTAAAATTTTAATGCTACTAGCTAGCATGCCATTTAATTAAACCAAACTTCATTTTTATTGGATTGTATTTGTACCTGGTCTCCTCAAAAAAGGCAAAAATCACAGATAGGAGCAGGAATCAAAGCTTAGAATTTTAGACCCAGATGTTGGTGTTTAAAATTCTCTTGGTTCAATTTATTCAGTATAGACTTGATATTAAGTTTTTAAATAAAGAACTGAGCTAATGAATGAAAAAGATGAGCACAAATAAAGCTCATTTCAGTTTTTCTATTCTAGAGAATTGAAGAAAAGGGAATCAATTCCTGCTTAAATCAAATCAAATAATGTTTTCCTTTCATACGCCAACTCAAAAAAGTATTGCACTCAAAGTAAAGTTGATCCAGTTGTTGTAAATATTTGAAGGAAGAAAAGGCTTGGTGGTGCATTTGAGACAACAGTAATTTAAATTGTAAGCTAAATACAGTGTATTATTCAATAAAAAATGGAAATTGCTTTTATTTCAAACTTTATGGGATAATTTACTCACCAAGATGAGTTTATTTACCATCTGCACATTATCTTTTAATACTTAACTAAACCTTCAAACTTCTTTATTCTTAAGAAAGTAGCCACTGTTTAATACATTTGTGAATTTCTACTTTGATTAATTCATAGGTGCATAAATTTGATGTTGCATTTTGAGTTACATCATCTTATTTACTTTCATTTTGAATGAGATGCATTCCTAACAATTGCTAATCACTGAAATAAATAAATGTTGTAAGTAGAGCAAAGTAAGTGATAAGATGTCAGCGTTGTCAGCATTCAGATGTTGAACATCTCTGCAAAGAGTTCAACATCTGAATGGTAATACATAAATAGATTTGTTTTTATCTATCAATCCATCTACAGTCATTCTACTTATTCATCCATCCATCCATCCGTCCATCCATCCACCCACCTGTATGTTTCTGCTCTATCATTTATGTATGAGGAGATTTACTCAAGATTGTGTGTGATGGCAAGATTGAAATCCATAGAGCAGGTTGTAACCCAGAAACCCAAATACAATTTGATGCTTCTTGAATGCAGTGGCTGTAAACTCAGGTAGTCTGGAAACAAAAGTTATTCTTCTTTAGGAAACCATAGTCTTTGCTTTTGAAGTTTGTAAGGAATTATCCATATTAAGGAAGGTAATCTGCTACATTTAAAAGCAGCTTATTGCAATTGTTTATAACACATCTGAAAAATATCTTTACAGTGACATCTAGACTGTTTGATCAAGATTATCATAATGTAGCTAAACTGATACAAAAATTGACCATTACAATGTGTTTTCAAATAGATATTTATTAGTCATATACAAATCTTACATTGAAAGTTTTTTTTTCACATTAACATCGTGTAGAATAGTTGATTATTTAAATAAACTCAGTGATGTGCTCATGCTGACATTATCCCTCTGCAGTACAGATAGGCAGATAGAAACATGATATTTTGGAGTTTGTATGACTGATTTGAAATTGCTTCAATAAATGTGATTCAGCTTGTTAATAATGAATAAGACTTAAAGAAAAAAGAACCAAGTTTTTCTTCCCAATCCAGTATATCAAGGTGACCTAGTTCCATGAGATCTTGATATGCATGGCTATTATTCATCTGTTTGGAATGCCCACTTTAGTCACTCACAGATCATAAACACTATCTATCCATAGGACTTTCATGATCATCAATTAGTGACAATTCTTTTTCAAATTAATAAATGCCTCCCTTCTCCTGCATTGTGTAAGCGTAATACTCAATTTCCAATCCATTAATCCTTGCTTCTTACCTATGTCATTGACTCCTTTAATTTACTATCCTTAAAAATTTAGTTTTAAAAAAGAATCAAAGCAAGATAGAGGGCTATAGGAACTGTGTGCCTCTCTCTTCCTCAACTTCTACCTGCGGATTCAACATTGTCTCTAAGATGCTATCAAAAGTCATGTCCCTTGATTTTGAACTTATCATTTATTCAAAGCTTCTTTCGAGCGTGTATCTTGTATTGAGCATTTAGTAACTCGTTAGTTTCTGAGATTAAATTTTCAACTTGTATTGAAACATATCCAAAATTTTAACCTCATGAGATCTTTGATATGATACATATCTGCCTGGCACCTATTTGCTGTTTGATAAATGCTGACTACCTTGCCACCTACTGATGATGCTCTCTATCTTCTTGTGGCCCTTAATATGCCTCTAGCCCATATTCTCTCTTTCCAGATCAAATTGAGGAATGCCATTCTCAACAATTGTTAGGATCAAGGTAATGGAGGATGACAGGGAGAGAGTTGGAACATTTTTTCCACTCCATTGTAAAAAGCCTCCAAGCTAATCCTGAGTGATTATGACAGCTTATGAGAGGATTTTTAATCAAATTATATCACTTAAAGGTGCAGTAGCAGGTTACTGTTGGATGGTAGAAAGGGTCAACTTAAAATGAAAATGAAATAATTAGGAATATAAAAATGAACTCTGAAAACAGTCAGAGTAGAATAAAACTTTCTCAAAGGCAATTGCTTGTACTTTTAAAACTTCATTTGCTAGAAGTGTAATATCTTGGGGTGACAGGTGATGACTCTTTCATGTGCTATTCTTATGTGAAAAACCTAAAATGAAGAAGTTTCATTCTTTTATTTTTCAAATTGGTAAGATATTCTGCTAAATAGCACATTTTTTAGAGTACAAGACATTTGTTATCATGAAATTAGAGTGTTAAGTGGTGCTCTGGTCACCTGATTCCCAACAGTTGTCAAAACCATATCATCCTTAAGTAACATTAATTAGTGAAAAGCTGGATGAGAGTATTTATTGCGATATAAAGCAGTGCGCTTGCTGGTGCATTTGAATATACAAGGAAATTTTCATATTATAAGTTTTGGAAAATCTAATTTTATAATATTTCAGAAATTTTTAATTTTAAAAATAGTGCATATTGGGCATAGTGGCACAGGTCTGTGTTGCTAAGATATTGCTTTTGTTCCAAGTGGAATCATAGTTTATTCTGAACTAAGAATGAGTGGTCATGGGCTAAAAACAGATTCAAGATTCCTTGAGTGACATAGAAGAGGTTACACAAACTTTCATAGTCACAGAACAAAAAATATTATAAATCATTGTGTTTACCAAATATGTTGGTGAGGACATCAGATAAGCAGATTGTAGCAAAGTGGACAAATTTCTGCTGAGAACTTCAGCTGTTATCTGATTAAACTCTCAGCTTTTTGAAAGATGAAAGCTAGGGCTTTGCTAACAATATATTCCAGAAGCTTTACCTAATATCCACAAAATGTTAAATCAGACAGTTTGGTGACAAATGGCTGTCTTTAGACAGTCCAGGGTAATTTTGACTCAATATGTACCATTCCATCTCTCCACAATCATGAAGTTCTATTCAATCAGAATCTTCAACATAGGTGTGATTTTTTTCAGTGAACTTCACAATCACAAATTATTGACAACTTTTTCACGTTAACAAATGTCTTCCTACTCCTGTAATGTGTCAGTGTAATCCTCCAGCTTCAACTGCCCTTCATTGCTCTTCCTGTGGGCCAAGCATTATATTTTGTGCATACAGAAGCCAAATGTTTGAAGTTCCATGGTGCCTGGAAGGCTAATTCTTAGGGTCTGATAAAGATAAGACTGAACAAGCAAGAAAGAAGTTTTTAGGAGAAATAGTCGTTAAAGCTACTAGGGGAAAAAGTCAGTCCCTTGACCATAGTAATGTTACTAACCACCATGATCAGGGTTTGTGGTTTTTTCTTCTTCTGCCCTCTGTACCTGACATAGCATTTACATGTAACATACACTAGCTGTTATACCTAAAGTCAGAATGATCAAGAGCATAGTAGCATTCTGAATTCCTTCCCAGAAATATTGTCTTTTCTTATGTACTAATTATTATTGGCAACTTGGGTGGAGACAAGAGGCTGGACTTGTTTTTGTGTTCTTTAAGGTGGTTGAAGTCTTTGATTATGTTTATGACTGTTCTTTTAAATTCTGCATCTTGGGGTTCCTCTGGGAAGTTCTCATTGTGGTATACGTCTGTAGGACTAGTGAGTTTGAGTGGGGACATATTGTCTTGGTTTTTCATATTATTTGTGTTTTGTGTTGTGGTGTGGACATATAGATTTCTTTTGTTGATTGTATGCCTTGTTTAGTTCAAGTCTGGTTCAGTTCATATTTTGATGTAGCTTGGTTGCTTTTTGGTTGTTTCTGGTAGTTCTGTGCTTCAGGTTCTCATTTTTTATTTTTTATTGGCAGGACAGGATGGTTCCAAAGATGACTAGTCAAGAGCTCACCAACAGGATGAAGGGGCCTAGGTCCAATTTGAGACTATGGGGATCCAGTCACTGGGATCTGGTAGGCCTGGATCAGGAGGGGCCTCAGGCCAAGCTGGGGATGGGTACCACATTGGGAAGAGTCTAGCTAACTAGGCAGAGTAGGTTTGGTCCTGGGAGCAGGAGGATATAGCTGATCTGGGTGCAGGGGGATCAAGATGTAATGGTTGGGGTCTCGCTTAGGAGGTTAATCTTCAGGTCTCAGGTAGGATGAGCAGGAGGGGGCCCAAGACAGGAATGGGGCAGTATGGGGAGGGTGTAACTAGCTAATCAGGGTAGGTGTGGGCCTTGGGGCAAGAGGCTATAGCTGGTCTGGGTGCAGGGGGATCAAGATCAAGAGGACAGACTTGTGAGAATTTTGAAATCTATAGATTTTTAGGATATAAGCAAACTTAGTTCTTAATCAGAAAGGGAACTGAAACTTCAATAGCTACCATTTTTAAATATAACTCATGTATTTTCCATCAGCAAAATATGAATGCTGTTAAACATTTCCCTGCTAACTGTACTATGGTATACCTTGAATAGTCACATGGAGAACATGGACTCTTAAGGTATCTTGGGTTACATTTTCATAATCAAGGCTTTACATAGATTCTTTAGACATTATTAGCTCTAGTCTTTGCAGTAAGAGGCACTGGCCATTTTCCCACAGCTACTTCAGACATGATCTGTATTAATTTTTGTACAGCCAATAACCCTCGCCTATGTAGATTCATTCATCCTTTTGAGTTTGGGAATAGCTTGTCTAGTTTATTAGTATTTTACCTATTTTTGTAATACAAAATTTCCTGTCTGAAGTCTCCCATTTATTTTTCCTTTACCATAATATTTCCTTTATTTTTCCTATGTTTAACAGGAGCCTTTTTCCTAAAGAATGTCTTTCTACATTTTCAATAAGCTCAGGTTGCCTTAAAATTTTAGTACCGATATCTCTAATGAGGTGTTGGTTTAGCTTTTGGTCAGTTTTTATAAATATACAACCAATGCTATTTCAATTGAAGGCTGATTACTTCTGTAAAATTTGGTTAAAAGAGTCAACCTCAAATAGTTGGGTATCTTATATGAAAGTCAGGAGAGAAGTTACTCCACAAGAAAGCAAATGTCTGGGTTCAACATAAGGCGTCCTAAAGCCTTCCATGCCTGGTGGCACCATTCATATCATCTGGAATTTGAGTCCATAAAGTTACTCCTATAAACTCATGTGGTTGATTGCTATGGTTAGGCCCTGTACTGCAGGATATCCATCCACATTTACAAGGCAGATGATTGTAAGGACAGATTATTTGCTTGCAGGAAACACAAGCAACTGCAATAGACTAACCATGATATCTAGACTTTTGTTGTCTTTTCTTGCCTCTGATATTAATAATAACAAAGCAGTCTGAATAATTGGGCCAGCTGAATATTCTTCCCTCTTTCTCAGTGGAAATTTCTGTTGTATTTCTGTTGCATAGACATTAGATGATAGAGGTACCTCAAAAGAGAACTCATTTTGACAGCTAAAATAAGTCTCTGCCAGTCTAAAATTGGAGTTTTTAAATTCAAATTATTCTGAGTGAACTATTAGCTCAAGTAAAGTAGAAGGTTTAGATAAGCAGTCATAACAGAAATGTGATTAATCAGAAGTTGCAGTAGTAACATCTGCATTTGTTGTTTTTAGCAAAATAAATCATACAGAATCATCCAGATCAGAATTCCTCCTCCCCCTCCTCCTCCTCCTCCTCCTCCTCCCCCTCCCCCCTCCCCTTCCTTCTTCTCTTCCTCTTCCTCCTTCTCGTCATCCTCCTCATCTTTCTGAGACAGGGTCTCCCTGTACCCCAACTCTCTTGGGACTCGCTATGTAGACCAGGCTGGCCTCAGTTTCACAAATATCCACCTACCTCTGCCTTCCTGTTGCCGGTGCTAAAGGTATGTGCCACACTTGGCTAGAATTTTTCTTTTCTAAGTAAATTATTACTTCTATCAAAGTACTTTATTATTTTATTCTTTGTCAAATTCATATATGTGTATAATAGATTCATCCCTTACCCTCTCTTATCTTCCTCCCTCCCCTACCAATTCCTGTCCCTTACCTCCCACCAACCCCCCAAGCCACTTTCATGTCTTTTTGCTTCATTTTCTTATCATAACTAAAAATAACAGCAACAACAAATGCTGGTAAAGATGTAAAGAGAAAATAACACTTTTACTACTGGTAAGAATGTAAGTTAGTGCAGTCACTATAAAGCTTAGTATGAAGGTTCCTCAAAAACCAAAAGTAGAAATACCATATGATCCAGCTACACCACTCTTGGAAGCAGAACTAAAGAAACTCAAGTCAGCATACTACATGGACACCTGCTAATCTGTATTTATGGTGCTATTATTCACAATAGCCAAATGGACCAGTCAAGCATATGGTTTACATGTGAAACATTTCCCACAGGCCCACATGTTTGAATACTCAGTTCCACATTGGTGGCACTCTTTGTAAGGTTGTGAAATCTTAAGAAGTGGAGGCCTTCTGGAGGAAATGGATCCCTAGGTTCTAATCTTGATGCTTTATAATTCTGCCCCACTTCCAGTTCACGCTCTGTTTCCTGAGGTCAGATGCAATATGACCATCCAGGCTCCTGTTCCTGCCACCATGCCTTCCCTGTCATGTTGGGCTGCATCCTCCAGGAACTAAGAGCCAAAATAAATCTTTTCTCTCTCCCTTGAGTTGCTTTGGTCAGAATATTTTACTACAATGATGAGAGAGTAATTAAGACACCAGGAATCCATCAACAGATGAATGGACATTGTGGTAATATACAAAAAAAATGGAGCTTCATTCTACCATAAAGAAGAATGAAACTATGTTCTTTGCAGGAAAATGAATAGAACTGGATATCATCACAGCAAGCAAATAAGTCAGACCCAGAAAGTTAGATATTGCATGTTTTCTCTCAAATGTGGAACCTAGAATATATACCTACTTACAAATGCAGGTAAATACACATCACAAAATGAGAAGAGAAAGGGGTCTAGCAAAATGGAGGGGAAACATGAGAGGATAACAGGGAGTGACTGTGGTTAAAATACCTGACGTAGTTCAAGGAAACTGACATTATGAAACCTATGACTCTTTACAGTCACAGAAATTAAAAGAAAAGATAAGACAAATTCTAAATATTTCAGAAAATATTTAAAAGATTAATCTAAAATATTTTTAAAATATTTAAAAGAGTGAGCATTTGCAGACATGCTGTTAGAGGGGTTCGGTGTGTTACTTATGGTTCTCAATTGTCATTGTAAGCAAAGGTATTTATCACCCAGTTTTTCTGAACTCATGTGCATGTGTCCTCAGAAGAAGTTAGCATATATTTTTGGTAAGAAATATGAATCCAAGTGTTAACTTCCTGAAATTTTGCAGTGTAGGAGGCAGCTAGAATTATCTGGTAGGATCAATTTCCTTCAACAACAGCTGAATGAAGTTTTTGATGTGATGTCTTTTCCAAGCCAAAAAAAAAGAAAAATCACCAGTTTTAGATCTTGTTCATTCTGGTCATCGCTTATGAGAGCCTTGTGAAAGAGTCTACAACATTTTTCATTTTTTAAAGTCTCTTTAACAAAGATGGCCTACATATTCTGGTTTAGTTAGTTTCTGTTGCTGCGATAAAAAGCCAAAAGCTGGGGCTGGAGAGATGGCTCAAGAGGTTAAGAACACTGATTGTTCTTGCAGAAGACCCAGGTTCGAATCCCAGCACCCACATGGCAGCTAACAACTGTCTGTAACTCCAGTCCCAGGAGATCTGACAGCCTCTACTGACCTCCGCGGGCATTGCACGACATGGGTGCACTTACCTACATGCAGGCAATACACGCATACACATAAAATAAAAATAATAAATAAAATATTTTTAAAGGCAAAGCAGCTTAAAAAAGTTTATTTTGCATTTGATTCTAGAGCGATACAGTCCCTAGTAGCAGGGAAGACATAGTAATAGGCAAGCATGGTGGCCGGGGTAGGAAGCTGGCTAATTTTCATCCACAAACAGGAAACAGAATAGGAATAGGAAGTGGGACTAGGCCATAAACACTTAAAGCTCACCCCCAGTGATGCAATGTTCCAGCAAGCCTCCACCTCCTGAAGGTTCCATAACCTCCCCAAACAGCACCATCAACTGGGGACCAAGTACTAAAATTAAATAGATGAGTCTATGGGGGGCATTTCTTATTCAAACCACCACATTCTGCCCTTGCCACCCTTAAGCTTGTGGCTGTCTTAGGATGCAAATTATATTTAGTCCAACTTCAAAAGTTCCTATAATCTTTCACAGTCTCAATGCTGCTCAAAAGCCTGAAGACAAAAGTCTCTTCTGAGACTTAAGGCAATGTCTTAACTGTGACCCCTGTAAAATCAACAAATAAATCACATACTTCTAACACACAAGGAAAATAGAATAGAACTGCTCATTCCAAAAGGGAGGAATGAGGGCAAAGTGAGGAAAGACTGAGCTAAAGCAAGACTGCAATACAACAGAGTAAACACTACATCTGACAGCTTCACACGGCCTCAGGGACTTCAGGTTCAAAGGGCTTATATGGCTCTGCCCTCCAGCTTTGCTGCGCACACCATGCATTTTTCTCTTTGATGGGTTCTGCTACCTGTGTGCAGTTCTACTAGGCAGATGTCTAACTGCTCTGGCATCTCTAACATCTTTCTGTCTCCGCAACAACCCAGGCTTCACCTTTACAGCTTCACACAGTGGCCTCTAAGGGTCTCCTTGTATGAATTCTGACCCTGCCACAAATTACCTGGCCTCGGGGTTTCTTTGAGACTGCAGAAGAAGAATCCATGACCCCCTCAATATTATATCTTTTATGCCTCCAAAACTAGTACCAAGTGAACAACACTGCCAAGTTTGACTGCCAGCTTGGGATGGACCCTGATTCCCTTGGACCACTATTGCAGCAGATTTGTGAGCTTTCTAGGAACAAAACCTCCCTTAGAGGCTTTCCTTTGACAAATTTGGCAGTGTGGGGTCTTGCCCTGGGGGCATGTTTTCTATTGTTCTAGTGTAGATGTGGGGGTTCTCTTTAATGGAACGGATCTCTTTAACAATTACTGCCTCTTTTTCAGAATACAATTTGGCTGCAACATTAAGCTTCCCAGTACTCTTTCTGACTTCAGACTACACAGTTTCATATCTTTTAGTCCCACTTGTGTTTTACATAGTAGAAATAAACAAGAGTAATCAGTAATAACCATTCCACAGGCTCAATATTATGGTATCTTGAAATCACCGTTGCTAAGAAATTGGTCTATTACTATTTAATTTAGCTTCACATGAATTCTGTTTATTCAGTTCCCCCCCACACACTATCACATTATGATTTTTAGCCTAGTTGCTAATAGTCTTCTTTCCTTTCAGAAACCTCATGAGCCAGGCCTCAACTGTCCAAACTACCCTCAGCACTATTGTCTTCCAGGCTTCTACTAGAATGACCACTAAGCTATGCTTACAATAGTCCATCACTTTTCTAGTCCAAACTTCCAAAATCTTCATTTCTCAGGCAAACAAAATAAAGCATCAAAAAGCAACATAGGTTGTTCACATAAATAACCCGACTATCCTGGCACCAATTTCTGTCCTATATTATTATCTTTTGCTATAATAAAACACTCTGATCAAAACCAATTTAGAGGAGGAAAGGGTTTATTTCAGCGGATACTTTGATGCCACAATCCATCATTGAGGGAAGTCAGGACAGAAACTCAAGGCAGGAACCTGAAGGCAGAAGCCACAGAGTAGTATTGTTTACTGACTTGCTCACTGACTCATGCTAGGCTACCTTTTCTCTACAACCCAGGCCCACCTGCTTAGGATAGTGCTACTCACAGTGGGCTGAGCTCTCTCACATCAATCATCTCTCAAGACAATCTCTCACAGAAATGGCTACAATCTGACCTAGAGACTTCCTCTATTGAGACTATCTCAGATGATTCTGGGATATGTTAAGTTGACAATTGAAGCTAACTAGGCACTCTGCCCCTTGTCAACTTGGTACACAAAACACATCACTTTTAGTCATAACCTTTCGTTTCTTGACCAGAAGATCCTCAAAAGTCCCAGTGTATAAAAAGTTCAATGTCTATGCCTAGTGTGGTGGTGCATGCCTTTAATCCCAGCACTCAGGAGGCAAAGACAGGTGAATCTCTGTGAGATTGAGGCCAGTGGGTCTACAGGGAGACTCTGTCCCAAAATGCTCAAAGTCTCTTTAAAAGATTCAAATCAGCTGGGCATGGTGGCACATGCCTTTAATCCCAGCACTTGGGAGGCAGAGGCAGGCAGATCTCTGTGAGTTCGAGGTCATCCTGGTCTATATAGTGAGTTCCAGGACAGCTGGGCTACAGCAGGGAGACCCTGTCTCAAAAAGACAAAAAACAGCAACCTCCCATCTCCCCTGCTGGTCTCTCCTCCTAGTTTGGATCCTGCCCCATTCCTTGTCTTGAGGCTCCAGACACCTGGGGGACTAATACTGCTTCCTGATCCTTTTTATCCAGACCAATGTAGTGCCTTCTCTGGGCCTCAGAAGCACTGCTTTTGGGCCTGGTCCTGCACTCACCTCCCTCAGCTTCCCTGGGCCTGCACCACCTGCCTAAGGCCTCTCGTATACCCACAGGCCTCTCTCTGGGGGTAAGTCCATTCGGCCCTCCAAGCCTTGACTCCTCCAGCCTAATTCACCCTCCCATCTTCCCCGCCAGTCTCTCCTAGTTTGGGCCCTGACCCATTCCTCATTTTGGGGACCCAGACACCTGGGGAACCAATACTGCTCCCTGATCCTTTTCATCCAGACCAACATAATGCCTTCTCTGGGCCCTAGGAGCACTGCTTCTGGGCCCGGCCCCACCTTCACCTCCCTCTGCTTCCCTGGGCCTACACCATGCTCCAGCCTCTTTCTGGGACATGGGGCCTGACCTTTCCTCTTCCTGATCCTTTGCATCCAGACCAACACAGCTCCTCAGTGTAGTCCCCAGGAGTCCTTGGAGGCTCTTCCTGTCCCATCTGCCTTTGCATCTCTGGGTGGCACAGCCACGACCTGCCCTAAACCAGCATCTTCCCTGGGCCAGGTTCCCAGGCCAGTCCAACCTGGAAATTCCTGAGGCCAAAATCATTCCTAGAGGGATCCAGACCTTAGGAGAAAGTCTGAAAAGATCTGAACCTCATCTGAATTGGGATTCTGTGGAAAATCCTGAAGACAAAAGCAATCTGACCACTCCAATATAAAATCAAAAGAGAGAACCAAGAGCTTAGACGAACCAGCCTTTCATGCCCAAAAAGTAAACCACAAAGACACATAAACTTCACAAAAAGAAGGAGACCTAAACTTGAAGGCTTGAGTCTCACACAAGAATCAGAAACTACAAAAGAAATCCACA
>NW_008338112.1:1380969-1381719 GCF_000622305.1 Nannospalax galili
AGGAGTGCAATGAGAACCCACTAGAGATAATGAAGGACATGGAACTCAAAAGAACAATTATAAACATGAGAAAAGAATTCAGTGAATTTAAAGAACACAAAAATGAAATCAAAGAACTGAAGAAAGATGGGGATAAACTTCTGAATGAATTCAGAAAACAGTTAGGAATATTGAAGAATACTCAGGCTGAAATGAAGAAGGAAGTGAAACAATCAGTAAGCCAATTAGAAATGACAGTAGAAAGCCTCACCAATAGGATGAACAAAATCGAAATCAGAGTATCAAGACAGGAAGATAAAGTGGACGAACTAGACCACACAAGCAAAGATTATGAAAAATTTAAGAAACCACAAGAATGGAATATGTAGGAATTGTGTGACACCAGAAAAAGACCAAACTTCGAATCATAGGCATACAGGAAGGAGAAGAATCCCAAGATAATGTCATGGGCCAGATCTTCAACAGAATCATGGAAGAAAAGTTCCCAAAATTAAAGAAAGAGATGCCCATTAAAATACAAGAAGCATATAGAACACCAAACAGACAGGACCAGAAAGGAAAACCCATTAGGATTACAGCTGACTTTTCAGTGCAAACTATGAAAGCCAGAAGAGCCTGGACCAAAGTATTCCCTGTTTTAAATGACCACAGATGACAACCCAGGTTACTATATCCAGCCAAAATGTCTATTATAGTCGAAGGGGAAAGAAAAATCATCTGTGATATAAATAGGCTGAAGGAATTCATGTC
>NW_008338112.1:1381803-1386904 GCF_000622305.1 Nannospalax galili
ATTTGAAGCAATACAAAGAGATGAAGAAAGGAATGACTATACCCAAGGGGTTGTGGAAAGAAATTCAATGAAGGTATAACTGTTTAAAAGTACAGGTATTTCAAGAATGTAAACAGAAATAAAAATGACAGGATTTAATACTCATCTTTCATTAATAACTTTAAATATTAATGGACTGAACTCTCCAGTCAAAAGATACAGACTTTGTGAATCGATTAAGAAAGAAAACCCATCTTTTTGTTGTCTGCAAGAATCTCATCTTACTTTCAAGGACAGACACTCAAAGTGAAAGGATGGAAAAAAATGTACCAAACAAATGGCCCTAAGAAAAAAGCAGGCATTGCAATTCTAATATCTGAAAAAATAGGCTTTAAACTAAAACTAATCAGGAGAGACAAAGAGGTCCATTTCATTTTGATCAAAGGAACAATGAATCAAAAGATATTACAATCATGAGCATATATTCACCAATCTCTGGTGAGCCCAACTTGATAAAAAACAATACTACAAGATGTTAAGACCCAGATTAACCCCAGTTCATTAACAGTAGGGTACTTCAATACTCCACTGTCTCCATTAGATAGGTCAACAGGGAAGAGAGTTAACAGAGAGATGTCTGAATTTAAAAATACCATATATCAAATGAGCTTAACAGACATCTACCAAGTATTCCACCCAAGCACCAAAGGACATACTTTCTACTCAGCACCCCATGGAACCTTCTCCAAAATTGACCATATACTGGGGCACAAAACAAACCCCAACAAATACAAAAAGATTGAAATAATTCCACACATTCTATCAGACCACAATGCAATAAAGCTTACAATCAATAACCGAAGAAGCCCTAATCACCACATGAACACATGGAGATTAAATAACACACTCCTGAATGATGAAAGGGTTAATAAGGCTCAAAATCAACACCCGAAGAAGCCCTAATCACCACATGAACACATGGAGATTAAACAACACACTCCTGAATGATGAATGGGTCAAAAGAGAAATTAAGAAAGAAATAAAAGTATTCCTGGAATTAAATGAAAAGGAAAATACAACACGACAAACTCTCTGGGACACACTGAAGGCAGTCCTTAGAGGGAAGATTATAGCTCTAAGTGCCTACATCAAAAAATCGGAAAGAACACAAATAAATGACTTAACATTGCAACTCAACACACTTGAAAAGCAACAACAAATGAAACCTAAACCCAGCAGACAAAAGAAAAACAAAAATCAGGGAAGAAATTAATGAAATTGAAACAAAGAAAACAATAAAAGAATCAACAATTCCAAGAGCTGGTCCTTTGAAAAGATAAACAAAACTGACAGACTGCTAGTCCAGTTAACCGAAAGAAAGAAAGAGCACCTCCAAATCAACAAAATCAGAGATGAAAGGGGAAACATAACAAAAGACACCAGAAAGATACAGAACATTATAGGGAATACTTTAAAAACCTATATGCCAGTAAATTTGAAAACCTAAAAGAAATGGACAACAATCTAAAGGCATGGGAACCACCAAAACTAAACCAAGATGAGATTAAGAGTTTAAACAGACCCATAACACAAAAAGAAATTGAAACAGTAATACAAAACTTCCTGACTAAAAAAAGCCCAGGACCAGATCGATTTACAGCAGAATTCTACCAGACTTTTAAAGAGGATCTACATCCAATACTACTTAACTAACTATAGACCCATATCCTTAATGAACATAGATGCAAAAATTCTCAGTAAAATACTTGCTAACCACATACAGACACACATCAAAAGGATCATCCACCATGATCAAGCTGGCTTTATTCCAGAGATGCAGGGATGGTTCAATATACGTAAGTCAATAAATGCCATAAATCAGATAAATGGGCTCAATGACAAGAACCACATGATCATTTCAATAGATGCAGAGAAGGCCTTTGACAAAATTCAACATGCTTTTATGTTTAAAGTCCTAGAGGGAATTGGACAGGAGGGAACATACCTCAACATAATTAAAGCCATATATAACAAACCACAGCCAACATCATTCTAAGTGGACAGAAACTAGAAGCTTTCCCATTGAAATCAGGAACCAGACAAGGCTGTCCACTATCCTCGCTTCTCTTTACCGTAGTACTTGAAACTCTTGAAAGAGCAATAAGACAAGAGACGGAAATTGAAGAAGTAATAATTGCAAGAGAAGAGATCAAATTATCCTTTTTTTCAGATGATATGATATTATATCTAAGGGATGCCAAAAATTCCACCTGTAAACTCTTAGAAATTATTAACACATTCAGTAAAGTGACAGGTTGCAAAATTAACCTACAAAAGTCTATAGCCTTTCTATATACCAATGACAAGTAGTCAGAGAAAGAGCACAGGGAAACCCTCCCATTCACAATAGCCACAAAAAAAAAGAAAATCTCAGAATAAACCTGACCAAAGACATTAAAGAGTGCTACAATGAAAAATTTAAATCTTTAAAGAAAGAAATTGAGGAAGACATCAGACGATGGAAGGACCTCCCATGCTCATGGATTGGAAGAATTAATATTGTGAAAATGACCATCCTACAAAAAGTCATATATAGATTTAACGTAATGCCAATCAAAACCCCCATGGCACTTTTCACAGAATTGGAAAAAACTATCCTAATATTCATATGGAAGCACAAAAGACCTCGGATAGCCAAAACAATCCTGAGCACTAAGAGCAGTGCCAGGGGGATTACTATACCAGATTTCAAAAACATGGTACTGGCACAAAAATAGACCCATAGACCAATGGACCAAAATTGAAGACCCAAATACGAGTAAATGCAATTTCAGCACCCACATATTTGACAAAGTGGCCAAGAATATTCACTGGAGGGAAGACAGCATGTTCAGCAAATGGTGGTAGCAAAACGGGTCTCCACTTGTAGAAGAATGAAACTAAACCCCTATCTTTCACCCTGCACAAAAGTGGAGATTCAGTTTTGCCAGCACCAATTCCAAATGGCTCAAAGACCTCAATGCAAACCATGAAACTCTGAAACTATTAGAAGAAAACATTGGGAAAAACCTATAAGATATAGGCGTAGGAAAGTATTTTCTAAACTGGACATCAATTGCTCAGGAAACAAGGGCAAGAATTAACAAATGGGACCTCATTAAACTAAAAAGCTTCCATACATCAAAGGAGACAACCAAGGGAGAAAACGGAAAACCCACAGAATGGGAGAAAATATTTACCAGCAACACATCCGACAGAGGTTTGATAACCAGAATATATAACGAAATCAAAAAACAGAGAACCAAGATAAGAAGCAACCCAATTAAAAGATGGGCTATGGAGATGAACAGAGAGTTCTCAAAAGATGAAGTAAAGATGGCTATGAAACATCTTAAAAGATTCTAAACAGAGAGTTCTCAAAAGAAGAAATAAAGATTGCTAAGAAACATCTCAAAAAGTGTTCAACATCGTTAGTAATTAGGGAAATGCAAATTAAAACCACCCTAAGGTATCACCTTACCCCAATCAGACTGGCTAGGATCAAGGGAACAAATGATACCAAATGCTGGCGAGGATGTGGAGAAAGGGGAATGCTCATTCACTGCTGGTGGGATTGCAAACTCATAAGCCTCTATGGAAAACAGTGTGGAGAACTCTTAAAAAGACTAAAAACGAACCTACCATTTGAACCAGTTATACCACTCCTTGGCATATACACAAAGAACTCATCCTACTGCAGAGACACTTGTACATCCATGTTTGTTGCTGCTCTTTTCACAATAGCTAAGAGATGGAAGCAACGTAAGTGTCCCTCAGTTGACAAGTAGATAATGAAAATGTGGTTCATTTATACGAGGGAGTTTTATTCAGCAGTAAAGAAAGATGAAATCACAAAATTTGCAGGTAAATGGATGGAACTGGAAACTGTTATACTTAGTAATGTAACACAGACTCAGAAAAAAAAATCGACATATGTTCTCCCTCATATGTGGATCCTAGCACCAAATCCTTTTAAATTCCAGGTCCTTTTAATAAGATGATGCTATACAGCAGTCCCTTCTGCATGAAATAACTACCATCACCACGACTTCAGCTGAGCCTGATCGCTAAACATGGTGACAATTGGGCTTTTTGACGGTTGTGCTCATTCATTAAAAGAGGGCCCCTTAAGTGGGAAAACCATGATGGAAGGGAGAGACAATGCGAGAGATAAACATTGCCTAGCTAACTTTGAAACCCGGAGGGAACCATATTACCCTACTGACAAATTATAAATAGTAGATCAAAAAATATATGTCTAGGTAAGTTTTATCTGAGAACTTTATCTACATGTCGCACAGTAATTAAAAATACCAGACTGGTGGAACTAACCTTCTTGGGTGTTTACAGACATACTTTGAGGCCTATAATAATTTTGGTCAGAGGACCATAATAACTTGGTCAGAGGACCATAATTTGGTCAGAGGGACATAAAGATGCTTTTTGCTCCTAGCCCTCCTAAGTCGACTAGTTCCAGGGGACTATGAGCATCTCTCAAAATGTCCTATAATGGTGGTGGGTCCCCTGTCCCTCTTGATCAAGGAGGCCGAGGAGACCCCACCAGATGGACTTGAATCAGTGTCCAGTCTATAAAGAGAAGGGTCAACACAGAGAAATCATTTCCTTCATGCTTCCAAGTGAAGCCAACCATGGTTGAGCAGGACCTTTGACTTATCCTCATATAGGCGGAACTGGTAAAAGAACAAAGCTCATGTGACCCCTGAGGAATAGATCCTCAAATGACCTTAAGAGTAAAAATAAATCGGTTTATTTGGTACAACTGTATGGCCTTAAATATCCAAAGGAAAGTATAACCAAAATTAAAGGGCCCAAAATAATTTCATAAGAGTCCATATGTATAGCTAAAGCCTACATAACAAGCAACAATGCCGGACAGGCAATACTTTCTTTTGAGTTGTTGTCCAGGGTGGCCAAGAGATTCCCAGACAGTAACCCAGGATAGAACTGGGAAAATGAACAGCAGACCCCAATCTTATCTAAAGGAGTATTGACAACTGATTGCTGCTAGATGAGGAACAGCTGAACTTCCTAAAACAAAGACCTCTAGATAGGCTGACTAGAT
>NW_008338112.1:1387604-1395221 GCF_000622305.1 Nannospalax galili
GAAAAACAACAAAAAAAGAAAGATTCAAGTCTATTAACTGTCAGCTCTTAGAGAACAAAGAAAAACAAGTTACAGCACCCCCATTTTCTCCATTTCACCCTTGATAATACCTGTCTTATATGGTCCCCTCCTTGAGTTCCTTCTTCCCCTTCGTGCATAATTCCTTGTATAATCCTATTTAACTGGGGAGAGAGGAGGGATGTTAGACAGGAAGAGAGAGAGAGGAAAGATAATAATGCCAAGATGTTGTAAAAAACAGATAGGAACGTATTAGTTCAAAAACTAATGATTACGTACTGTAAAATTACACATACAGTTATCCATACATGAGTCCATGTGTACAGCTGAAGGATATATAGCAAGAAACAGACATGGAAACCTCCCTTTGAGTTGTTGGCCAAGGTAGTCCAAGAAATTCCCAAAATTACACAGGCTATCGTCACAGCCCTTGATTTCCTCCCTGAACTTAAAGTTAAGGCCATATTGCTGAAGACAAAACATTCTTTGGACATAGGACTTGGAGGAATGGAGGTGGAACTAACCTGGAAGCCAACTCCCTGAAGGCTAGCTCTCATCGTTTTGGAGAGCAGTATGCAAGCTGCTAAGGGAGAACATCAATAGATGGTCCAACCCCAGCTTTAAGGTATAGTAACCACAACACCTGGCACAGCAAACTATATTGGGGTAGCAGTGGCACTTTGATCTTGGGAGTATTAGAGAGCTGTATAATTGAACCTAAAGCCCACTTAATGGAAGAGAACTCATGTGTGGTACTGCAAACATAACCAAATACAATGGCTGGAGAAGTCACAGATCTTAGAGAAACCCCCAAGGCTGTCACATCTCTAGACAAATGTAATGTCTTGTTATGTGCTAAAAGACAAATGTAATTTCTTACTATGTGCTAAACATGTATCCTTATATTTACAGGTGTATGCTAGCCACCATTCATCAAGGGAGCATCTTTTGCACAGATGGAGTTCCAGAACTGGTCACACACAGAGATTAAGTGTCTTTGAAATGTCCAAGTCTAAGTGACACATCTACAATGGAACCTCTACACCTAAGACTAATGGAACATAGTAGAACAAGGGATAGAGAGAATACTAATGCATCCCTCCACTCTCAACAGTGAAGGTCCTTCATGCAACAGAAGGCAAAATGAACCCAATGCTCAGGGATCATCGGGGAAGAGGGGACAGAAAGATAAAAGCCAGGGAAGAAGTTGCATGAGCATATGGAAATAGAATCTTACAGGTTCCTAGGACCTTGATCATATGAATTTATAGCAATAGAGTCAGCATGCACACGATCCATGCAAATGAGAGCAGACAGAAGCCTAGCATAGAACTGTAGAAATGGACAGCAGATCTCAATCTTATCCAAAGAACTATTGGGCAGCTGATTACTACTGGATGAGGAAGAGCAGATCTTCATTAAAGGAGTGACTCTAGATAGGCTGACTAGACCCTAGTGGATAAACTTGCACTGAGGGATGTCAGGGGACACTAATTTGACTCAATAGACCTTAACATAAATGAAAGAATGCATGAAATCTAATGAGGGGGACATGGGAGGGTGTGATGGGAATGGGGTATAAGGGTCATTACAGTGTTGTGTATGTTATACACCAAAAAAATGAATAAAGCAGCAAAACCCCAAAAACCAAATGAAAACAAAAAAACACCCAAGATACATAATTTCTTATTACAAGAGGGCAGAACTAGGGCGTAGTTATGGTCAAATCAAGGCAAAACCCACATTCATCAGTATAAATAGCCTAATGTCCAACCTCTGGGTCTCATTCATGATCTTCTGGATTCCAAAGGGCTTAGGCCATTCCACTTTTCCAACTCTGCCATTCATATTACATAGAGCTTGTCTCACAGCCTCAGGCTGTCTCCATTCCACACCTGTTGCTGTTGTTGGTATACATCCCACTGTCCTCTAAATATATTTTGGGTGAGAAAGATGAGGAACTTGGAAACAGGAACCATGGAGAATACTGCCAATGAAAGGAACAAAAGAGGACAGTGTCCTATTAGCTTCAGCTGTCAACTTGACACAGCCTAGAGTCATCTGAGGTCGTCTCCATTGGAGTATTGCTCAGATCAGAGAACTCCAGTTAACTCCCTGAGGTTTGCAGCGGAGGAGGTGGCTTGAAGTACTTGACAGGGTCCTTTCCTTCCACTGTAGTTGAATGAAGTCTTTGATGTGATGTCTTTTCTGACAGAAAAGCCAATTTTGGCTCTCAGTCCTCCAGATCATCTCCTTTGAACCTACTGCTGAAAGATTCTATAATCGATTTTGAATTTTTACTTTGTATTTCCAAAACTCCTGTTAGCAAAGATGGCTTATATATTCCTTCACCAGTTCTCACAGGATGGCCAGTAATTACTTAATAAAGAGATAATTGATATTTTCCAAGAGGGGTATATCTCAGATTTAGAGCTAAATGGGAGTGCCTTTGGCTAAGGGAGGCTGAAAGCTTTAGTTAATTTTGCAATTGATTTTCTAAATAGTGCCATTCATTTCTCCAACTAGTCCAGAGAATTGAGGATGGTAGGCACAGTGAAAATGCTGTGCAATCGACCAAATTTTACAAATAGATTTAAACACTTGTCCAATAAAATTAGTTCCATGATCATTATGCAATTCAGTAGGATGCCCCAAATAGAAATAATTCTTTCTAATAGAATTTTTCCTACTATTAACACAGTGGATTTCCAAGAAGTAAAGCCTTTAACCAAAAGAGAAAACATATAAATTAGTGCTAAGACATATATATATATATGAGTTATAGGCATTCAGATAAAATGTAATTGACAAGTCTCAAATGATCCATTCAGTAGAGGGAAATGAAGTATGATCAAGATTTATAAGTCATGCTGAAGGAGTCACCATAGGTATCTATCTTGATGAAAAAGTTGCATTGTGGGTATGTTGTAGCCATTCTTGACTTGTTATAATATGAAAATTGTGTCTCCGAGGAAAGCATTATATGAGAAAACACAAGAGTAGATTATCCACATATTGACTCAAACAGATTTACAGAAAAATTTTAAAATTTGTGTGTCAGCTTTTAGAATTTGGGAAAAATATGTGGGACTTTTATTGTATCCCTGTGTCATCACAATGCATGCACACTGCTGCTGTTCACATAAAAAGACAAGCAAATATTGGCTATTTAATACCATGGGGATGCTTTAAAGAGGTAGTATAAAAATCTTTTGTTGAAGAACAGGCTGTATTAAGGTGAGTATTAGATAGCAATGCATGGTATTAAACAACCCTGGGAAAAATGAATAATCTATCACATTTATCAGTCAGAGGTCTTGCACACATCTCTATCCTCTTCCATTTGAATTCTTTATATATAATATTGAATGCTGCAGGGCAGATGCAAGGGATTATATAAGCCATTTTTTTCTCATTGTGCTTCTGTGGTAGATTTTGTTTCTTTTTTATTTTTAATTTAATTTGTGTGTTTAGGGGCATACATGTGGATGTCTGTGGACAACTTTCAGGACCCCTCCACCACATAGGTCCTGGGGATTAAATTCAGATTGTCATGCTTGGAAGTAGGCACGTTTATCTGGTGAGCTGTCTTTCTGGTCTGATGGGTTTGATGTCTACCAGGGCATTTTGCATGAAAGGGTATTGTTTTACATTTGGTAATGGTTGACTTTTTCTACTAGTATCACAATTAGAGTGATTGGTTTTATATGCCTTGAACCCACTGAGGATTTTGCTTATAGTTTCAACATTTGTGAAAGAAGGATCTCAATTTCTTCTATGGGGTCTTTTCTGAAGGCTTTATAAGAAACAGAGATGGGTGGTGGGAGGATTTCAGTTTCTTCTGTGTTTAAAATAATCTTTCCTGGGGGCTGGAGAGATGGCTCAGTGGTTAAGAACACTGGTTGTTCTTGTAGAAGACCCAGGCTCGAATCCCAGCACCCACTTGTCAGCTAACAACTGTCCCGAACTCCAGTTTCAGGGTATTGCACGACACAAATGCACTTACCTACATGCAGGCAATACAGCATACACATGAAAAATAAAGATAATGAATAAAAATATTTTAAATAATCTTTCCTTTGCTGAAAAGGATAAAGCATTCTATGCTTCCAGAATGTCACATCCCAATAAATGAGTAGGGGTTTTGCAAACCATTACAAAAGTAAGATATCCTACATTTTTTTCGAATTGAAATTTTATGTCCTTTGCATTGACAGAAGTTATGCATGCATTACAATTCCTGACATTTAAATTTTATCTTATGATCATGGACTAAATATTTAAGCATGATGTGATTTAAAAGAGAAAGAACTCATGCATCCTTCAATATTTCTGTCTTTTCCCTGAGTTTACTTTTCGAATCCTGAATTCCCTTTGTCATTTCATTCAGCCATATATTTGTATTTTCTTGGGCTTCAGTCAAGGATTTTATTCCTACCTTGTTTGAGTTCCTTGAGATGTTTGTTTGTATGTTTTTTAAAGTCCTTGAAATTTTTTTGATCATGTTTATAAGTGTTCTTTTAAGTTCTGTGTCCTGAGGGTCCTCTGGGTACTTCTCATTGTAGAACATGTCTATAGGACTAGTGGAATCTTCTGGAAACCTATTATCTTGGCTTTCAATATTATTTGTGCTTTTACATTGTGCCCTGAGCATATGGGCCTCCTTTTTTTGTTGTTGTTGTTTGCCTGATATGGAATTCCAGGCTTCCTTTGTTGATTGGAAATTTGATTCTGTTTTATTACTGTAGTAGCTTGACTCATTTCTGATCACATATGAATATATAGTTCATTTGTGATTCAGGTTTCTACTTCTGATTTTTTAAAAATTTTATTGGAGGGACAGAGTGATTTCAGTCTGATCACGCAGGCAATCACAGCTAGAACTGTGAGTGTGAAGAATGTGAAGGAGTGGGTGGATCTGTCTAGTTCTCCAGTGCTGTCTAGTTGCAGGAGCAGCAGTTTCCCTTACCAGTCCCAGAGAGAAAAGATGATGAGGAGTAGGCAGGTTCTGACTAGTTCACCAGGGTGTGGGAGCTGTAGTTCCTTCTCTAGATCCAGAGAGAGAAGATGGGAAAATGAATGGGTGGGTTCTTGCTCGTTTTCAGGGTTGGGGGGTCTGGAGAATACCAGCAGCAGCTTCCGTCCTAGTCCCAGAGAGATAAGATACGTAACGGTTCTTGAAAGCTGATCTGCCACAGTCCTAAGGACATACGCAGGAAACAAAGCCCATGCTGTATCACTTCATCTGACCAATGTGGCCCATTTCTCTTCTATAATGTCTATGAATTCCTAGGATAGAAATGATGCCATTAGTGAGGCATTATTTCTGTAATCCACAGTGTTTTCATGAAGAATTCCTGATCAAATTTTTTTTTTCCAAACCTGTTGCAGAAGTCAGGTACAGCTTCACCTTCTCGCATTGCACTACTGTATTTTGGGCGAATGGATAAGTCACATGAATGTTTCACATTCACAACAGAGGTGGTTTTCTTGTTCTTATCAGGCATTTCGGGCATTACTATCTATTCTGTTAAGATCTTCAGAAGATCTTTTTCTGTCTTCCAAATGAAATGATCAACTTGCTTCTCTTCCTGAAGTCAAGAATTGAATTAATTGATATGTTAAGAAACAAAAATAAAGTGTAGTTTGTAAGTCAACAGGGTGATCTCAAATTCTTTAGCAAATCCAAGAATGTCTTAATACAGATGAGGAAACCCCCAAATCAGTTTTCAGCTTAGTGTTTGCCCAGGGAGTGTAGTGCCACAATCGCTGCCCCTTGGGCCTTGTGATAAATGTTTCCACAGCAGCCTTTTGTCTTGATATGGAATTTTATTCCCTTTGGGTATTATTACATGAGAGCAAGGTGAGTGAGAGGGAAGAAGTTCAACTTTTCCTGGTGGTGGAGGCAAGGATAGAGAACCACAGACAAGAGGAAGGGCTTGAGCAAAGTTAGGGGCCTCAGAATTCATCTTTGGTTCTGATGCTGCATATAAAAATTTCTTATTAATTTCCTGTCCTTTAGCATCTTTTTACATAATTCTAATAGTTTCCAGAATGGTCTTGATAAATTTCTTATAAATGAGTCATTTTATCATTTCTTCTAGAGTCTTGGTTTTAAATTCCACTTAAGATAAGCTGCCGTTCATCCTCTTTTGTTTTATTACTTAGCATGAGAAAAAGAGGAATATCCAGCATTCCCCCCTTTTATAAACACTTATAGTTTGCCATAATTATCAAGTATAAATCCAGTTGGAGTAACAAATGGTGCTTTTTTTTCTTCTCCAAACATGTCCTTCCTCCTTGAATTTTCTTTCCAATTTTAGAAGAAATGTCTTTCTTTTTTCAGAAAAGTGTAACCTTTATGTTATCCCAAGGAATTTGTGTTTAGGGTTAGAGTTATGGTCTGCTTATGGGAGGAATTCTGTTGCCTTTCACTCTGAACTTGGCTCCTTCCACTGGATCTTGATTTTATCCTACACATTTGTAGAAATGCAAGAAAGTTTAAGGCACTTAAAAGTGTTATTTTTTTGTCCTTTTGAGACAGGGTCTCCCTTTGGCCCAGCTGGCCCCAACTTACTGTGGAGATCAGGCTGGCCTCAGTCTCACAGCTATGTGCCTGCTTCTGCCTGCCTCTGCCTCCTGAGGTCTGGGATAAAGGTATGAGCCACCACACCAAGTGACTTAGTCATCCAGCACCTTCTAACTCTTACAATCTTCTATAATGACTCCTAAGCCTCAGGAAGTGGAATATCCCATTTAGGGCTGAGCACTCTATTCTGTAGTGCCTTATTTGCAGTATGTTGACCACTTGTGGGTCTTTGTGTTAATCACCATTTATTGAAAATAGAAGCTTCCTGGTGAGGGTTCAGAGATGCATTAATCCTTGGGTTTAACAATAGGAGTCGGTTAATAATACATCAACTTAGCAGAATAATAATAGTAGGTTCTCCCCTAAGGTCTATGACCTATCTAGTCACAGGTTCTTAATCTTGATAACAGTGTCAGGTATGGGTTCCATCTTGTTGAGTAGGCCTTGAATCCAGTTAGAAGGTGTTTGGTTACTCCCGGAACATTCATGCCACTATTGCACCAGTGGTTCTACCTTTGCCTTGTTCCTTATTTTAGTGGAAATCCTTTGAGTTCTTCTCCATTTAGTATGATGTTGGCTGTGGGATTGTTGTATATTTCCTTTATTATGTCAGGATATGTTTCTCTATCTAGATTCTCCAGGACTTTTATCATGATTGGAATTTATCGCAGGTTTTTTTCCTGCATCTAATGAGATGATCATGTGGTTTCTGTTCTTGAGTCTGTTTATACGGTGGATTACATTTGATTTACATACATTAAACAACCTTTGCATCTCCAAGATGAAGCTGACTTGATCATGGTGGATAATATTTTTCATGTGTTCTTATATTCAGTTTACAAGATTTTATTGAGAATTTTTTGTGTCTGTATTCATCAGAAAGATTGGCCTATAAATTTATCTTCTGTCTTAAAATTTGAATCTTTTATTCATATATATGTGTGTGTGTAACAAAACACTTTCTCACACACACATATATGACAAACACACACACACACACACACATATAT
>NW_008338112.1:1395448-1397947 GCF_000622305.1 Nannospalax galili
AGCTGTCCTGGAACTTAGTATGTAGACAGATGGCCTTGAACTCACAGAGATCCACCTGCCTCTGCCTCCTGAGTGCTGGGATTAAAGGCGTGCTTATGTCTTTTATTGTGTTAAAATACACGCTACCCCTAAGCAGGTGGTCCTGAGTTGTATAAGAAAGCATGTTGAGGGAGATGGAGATGGCTCAGTGGCTAAGAACACTCGCTGCTCTTGCAAAGGACCCGAGTTCAATTCTCAGCACCCACATGACAGCTAAGAACCCTCCATAATTCCAGTTCCAGGGGATACAATCTCTTCTTCTGGCCTCTGTGGGCATTGCACAACATGGGTGGGCGCACTTATATACATGCAGGCAAAAAACATACATAAGATAAAAATAAAATAAAATAATTTAAAGAAAGCAGACTGAGCAGAGGCCAGGGGAGTAAACCAGTATGCTGCATTCCCTCATGGTCTGTCCTTTAGTTTCTGCCTCCAGGCTCCTGCTCTGAGCTCCTGTCTGGAGCCTCTCCACGATGAACTGTAAGCTGTAAAGTGAAATGAACCCTTTTCTCCCCAAGTTGCTTTTGCTTATGGTGTTTAGGACAGCAATAGAAGCTAACTAGGACAGTAATGATTATCTCATAAAATGGAAAGTATTCCCTCTTCTTCAGTTATTTTGGAAGAGGTTGAGGAGGATTGGTATTGGATGTTTAAATCATTGGTAGGGAAAGTCCTTTCCAAAAGCTCTCCTTTGATCCTGGAAAATAGATGAGAAAACAAAAGCAATAGGATCTGGGCAAGAACTAAATTATCATTTTTCTTCCTTTTATAGTTGCCAAAGCCTGGGCACAGAAGCAGTGGAATGTGGTGCATGATTGGGATGGAAATTAGGTGATTTTAAAAATAAGCAATTTAGAAATCAGTTGTTTCTTCTCATAATCTCCTAGCTGGTCTCTGTGAGTTTAGGACTTAGCAGACATGTCCTATCATTAGCTAACTATGAAACTTAAGGCCTGGGGCTTGGGGAGATAACTCAGCAGTGAAGAGCACTGGCTGCTCTTGCAGAAGACCTGTGTTCGGTTCCCCACACCCACATGGAGGCTAACAATCCTCTGTAACTCCAGTTCCAGGGAATCCAACACCCTCTTCTGCCCTCTGCTGGCACTGTATGACATGGATGCACTTACACACATGCAGGCAAGATATTCATACACATAAAATAAAAATAATAAAATTTTTTTAAATGAAACTTGAGGTCTGTATTTTACCTCTTAATGGCTTCACTTTATTTATTTAATAACTTCTGTCTTCCCAAGGTAAAATAAACAGTGCAGAATGACTAACTTAGTACCTTTACATAGTGGAGTACTAATATATGTCAGCTAAATCATTGTACATATTCACATAAGCATGCATCATGAAGTAGTTACAAATATTAGAGAAATTGTCAGAAATAGCTTTCTAAGTTTTCTGTTTCCAAAAGCACAGTCAAATAAATTCGCTGAGTCACAAAAAAATAATAAAGTTATGATAATCCAGTAAATCTAGCCTCTTTGGATCAAATAGTGTAGTGAACATTTATAAGCTAAGGAATGATTCTTATTATGAAGATTAACTAAAGGATATCTCTTCCCTACTGAACAGCTATCTTTGTAATAGTAAGGTCTTCCTCATGACAGGATTTGACTTATCTCTGGCCTGTAAACTTACTACAAGTCTTTGTTATGAGAAAGAACATAAAGAAACAGAGAATAGTAAAATTCTCTAACACCCAGTTAAATATTATGTTAAAAATTATGTTCAAATATTATGTTTGATCAATTAAATATTGATCAAACATCAGTCGATAAAATTAAGTCTTATCAAAATACATATCAATCAGATTGCTGATCAAGAACTATTGACATACATGGGAGTAGAAGGACTTCGTCTTGGCCTCACTTCTCTGAGCTGTGGGGTATTTCTTGAAGACATTCTCTGATTGCATATTGTGACAGGGTAGGCTGCAGTACACAAACTTTTTGAGAGGAAAGTCCTTCGTAGATTTTTTATGACCCAGACGGCCAGATTATAGGCTGCTCAGTTTGAACCCTGGGGTAATCAGCCAGCTCTGAGTCCCAGCTGGCTAACTTTCCTACATCTTGGCTGGTTCAATTGGCAAAGTAAAGGGAATGGACCAAATTCTCTTTTAGAACTCTGTAAGTCTTTGTATTCTATACCAATCTCTCTGAACTCTTGCCTTCAAGAGTAAGATGTATTTATGTTTTATTTGGAACTGCCTAATTAAAATAAAAATGAATATTAAGAACTAGCATCTGTGAGTCTTTTTTTTTCATCTTTTTTTTTAATTTTTAAAAATGATTTATTTAATAACAACATACTTAGAAGAAGCATGTCATTACAACACAATTGACATATTCAATAACAATGTTCTGAGCTAAGATGCATCTTTTTCAAAACTGGCTGTAAATTTTTAGGTTTACAGTTGAATTATTACAGTTATACAATATTGTACTC
>NW_008338112.1:1404217-1416393 GCF_000622305.1 Nannospalax galili
TGGCCCTGTGGCCCAAGAAAGGCACTAAGTTGGTCTGGGTGAGAAGGGTCAGGAAGCAGTATTGGTTCCCCTGGTGTCTGAGCCCCCAAGTCTAGGGATGGCCCAGGTCCGCCCAGACTAGTAGAGAGCAGCGGGGGAGATGGAAGGGTGAATGTGGCTGGGGGAGTCAAGGCCCGGAGAGCTGTGATATAGACTTACCCCAAGAGGCCTGAGGATAGTAGTGAGTCTTTTCTTAATAGATACATTGCTGGGTTTTAAGTTTTGATACTTTTAGACTGAGTGGTAAGCCACCCTATCATCTGGTTCTAGAATAGTTATGCAAAAGGCTGGTCTCCACCTGGGAGTGAGAGCCTTTATATTAAAATCCTGCTGAGCAGACACAGGCAGATAAAGAGACTGCGATTGGTCCAAGGTCAAAAGGCAAAACGATTTGAAAAGAGCTTGGCTTAGGAGAATAACAGGATAAAATAAATTTGTTTCTCCTGAAAATTTTGCATGCAAAGCAGTAAGCTTGAAGTAAAGAGAAGCTAAGAAATTAAAAGAAGAAAGTATATGGATTAGATTTTAATAAAGACAGCCTTTAGCTTAGGCTTAAAATCGATTTATCTAAGATTCTAAAGGTTAGGAAATGAGCATGGAAGCAGAAACACTGATGACTAACAAATGGAACCCTCTGATGCAAGGTTAGTGAAAATGTTCTAAAGCACGAAGAGGTAGATTCCTTCACCTGTACTGGGAAATGGTGTGAGGCTGGGGTAAAGCCCTGTGTTATCTGCACTCTGTCTTAGTTTGAGACAAATAAAAATATCATTTGCCAATACTTAAAAAGTGGGACTATTCTGAAGATTCAGCTGGCATTTTATTTATGAACCTTTCCTTCAGAATTGCTGGAACATAACTGAAATGTCCTTGGTTGACCTGACACGACATTGTTTTCTGCTGGTCACCATCACCAGATTTCATATTTTTTTTGACAGCTGACCTTTGGAAAATGTTTGTTTGCTTAGAAATATGTAGTCCTTGACATATGTTATATGTTCATCATGCATTTGTGCTATAGAGTCAGTATACACCTTCGTGTTGGTTATAGTTCCTTAGTTAAATAGACATTTACGTGGCTCCCAAATGTCTGGAATAAATTTGATAAAACAAGATTGCTACCTCCTGTGGCAGGCTGTGCATGAAGCTGTTCCTTATTACTTTTGTGAACAATCCTTCAGGGGTGGGCTACACTGCTATACACTCTGTCCATGAACAAGAAACCCTCTCCTCCAATGTTCTCCACTTGCTTATTGATTCTTTTAACAGAGAACACAATATGTCACTTGGCAAGTAGAAATACGACTCAAATCAAAGAATTATGGGGAAGGTAATGTGTTTACTAGAACTCAAATGTTCAAAGGACCAGAGAATTAAATCTTTTCTTCCATCTATCATAAAAAAGAGATTTTACGTTTTTTTTAAACTGTTCCTTTATCATCCTGAAAAACCCTGAATTTCTCAGAATACTAGGAACATGTCAGATTTACACTGAGCATTTACATAGCTTATAGCCCATATGATAGGTAAGAAAATGTGCCCTGGGCTCCCATCTCAGCTCTTATGCCTGTTGGGAACAGTGGTTCTAGTCATTATCAGGGCTGTAGTTCAGTACTATCCTTATGGCATATGAAAGTCCTTGAGTGTGGTCATTCACCGTGGTGACTGTCTGCTTTCATGCTCCTGTAATGGCCCCCTTAGCTGGGACCCTGAGCCAACTATCCTCCCTGAGGTAGGAGGTTTCTGGTTTATTCAGCAAATGCAGTAGCTTAATTTGCTTCAAGTCTAGTTGATGGCAAAGGAATTAGACCTATTGGCTCCATCTGTATCACCAGATATTCAGATGTGTGTGACCAGAAGCTCAGAGGTGCCAACTACTGAGCACTGACTCCTTCAAGCAGGCTAGCCTGCAAAGACCAGGAAGGGAAAGGTACAGCACTAAAGGGCCAGATTACCCTGGGGGCAGGAGGCTGCCTGTCGGGTACACTGTCTCCTACCTCCACTACCTTAATAGTCTTCTATGAAACAAACAAAGTCATGGAGAATTGCTGCCAGTGAATAAGGACCTCCTGCTTTGCAATCAATTTACGCTCACCAGTTGTAGTATATTGCTACTTCTTGTCCCAGTGTTCTCATCCAAGAGCATTTTCTCCTAATCAAATTTATTATCTTAGACAGCAGATCTTGACATTCATTTCCTTTTTAGCCCGGTGGTAAAAGTTTAATGAATGTAATTTCTAAGCTACCTGTTCTCTCCAGTTTAGTATTCATATAGCTTGCAAAGAAACACAGAGGTTTAAATAAAACACAAAAGCCCCAATTATTTGTTTGGTAAGGAATGCCACGTGTCAGTGGGATTCACTTGCAAAACAATCTTATCAAATGGAAAAGAAAATTGAGACTTGTGAGAACTCTTTTAATGCCACCTTGATATTCCCTACTGACCATTTGACTCAAGTTCAAGTCTACAAACCAAGCTTTCTCATACATTGTCCTGAAGAATCCTATGGGTCATTTAATTCAGACCAAATAGTACACCTCTCGGCTCTGAGATCAGGCTTAGCTCTTTATCAGAAAACGGTTATTTCTGCTTTGAAAATCAAACACCAGGACTCTATAGAACAAATCCTGCAATGGACGCTCAGAAGCATTAAAGTATTTCCATCATGGGACAGCCTAGCTCTTGCAGCCCAGGGACTTAGATCTGTGTCCTACCCCATATGCTGCTCCTTTGGGAAGAAAGGTTGGCGAGCTGCACTTCTAATATATGCTTCCAATGTTTGCAATGTCTGTGTAAGGGTGTGAAGGTTGAACTTTGGAGGTCTCAAGTCCTTCATTTGCAAATTGAAGATAGATTATGATTCTGTGATAAGTAAGAGGTCTTAAGAGGACATCAGGAGCTCATGATTTTCCCCATGTCACCAAATCAACCCCCTTGCCCCTACTAATAAACCATCTTGAGGGATCATCCCTATCTTCTCCACTGGTAGGGTTTAATCTCGGATGTCTGCAGCTCACATCTGACTTCTGCTCATTGTCCTGTTCTTTCTCCCTCTGTTACCTCTGTCTCATCTCCCGCCTCCTCTCCATCACCCCCTCTGTCTCTTGTTTCTAGTCTTGCATCATTTTGCTACCTTGTAGGGCAAATTTCTCCTCAGCCTACTTCAGAGACCCATTTTGTCTTTGATGTGTGCTTTTTCTAATCAAATGGAGGAAATGTGTTACATACCCAAATATGAGCAATCTTAAAGTTAAAATATCATTTAAATTCACACTAAATTTTAAATTAAAAATTAAATTTAAAAATTAAAATCTAAATTTAAAAATTCTTTCTTGAGCAACATTATAGGCTTATCTTTTGAAGACTTGGTGGGTAGTGAGGAGAAATTTGTGAGAAAGGGAAGTAATCATTTATGGAGCATCAAGTTGCTTTTTAATACATATCTATATTGTTCCTTTATATTTCAAACAAACTGGCACATCTTATATAGTGGAAACTGAACCAAGTGTATAAAATACAGTCAGTTGCAGTCTTAGTCTCCATCAACATCTACATCTAAGACCAACAGCATGAGCAGTTGTGTTACTGATTGAGGACGTAATTACAGATTATTCACTGTTTACCGGACCTTGTTCTAGACTAAGCAGTAAACAATGACAAAATGCCTGCTTCCAAGAGCTTACAACACCGTGAGTGAAAAACGAGCAATTGTTACCTTGATTTGATGGTTACATAGTGTATAGCTGTAGCAAATATTTGCATTGTACCTCACAAATATATTCCTCATAAAACATCAATTAAAAATTTAAAACACTAAGTGAAAGAAATATTACATGAGAGATAATAGGAACAATGAATAAAAGCTGAACAGGAAAGTTGATGGGGAGAGGGGAATGGAAGTGTGGGCTGGGGCAGTGCCCTTGGAGAGGTGCTGCTGACAGGTGGCACTTGAGTGATGACCTCATACGTGAATATCTTTCCCTTATTTACTGCATATTCAAAAAAATTACCAACAGAAGTACATGTGCATACTGTGCTTTAACTCATTTTACATAATGCAATTATGTTATACACGTTTACTGCTTGCTTTTTAACTGAAAAGTGAATCAATGACATTTCTCAGGGTCAATCTATATGAATCTAGTCCATTCTTTAAAATAACTGCATATGTTTCCATGATTTGAATACCACAGGTCACACTCACACAAATGGCCCCCCACTAACCGAATTCAGATTATTTGCAGTTTTCCCACATTTTTCTGTACCTCGCAAAACAACAAGTCAAGGCTTTTCTCCTCGTTTGTTCATGCCAATGTTCTAGTTTAAAGATCCTATTTCATTCAGCACAACCTGAGGACTGGATTTTCTTTTTTTTCTTTAGAAAAAAAGAAGTAGATGTTAGGAATGATTAAACTGATTTTCACTGAGCCATTTAGGTACTAAATGGAAGAAGTCAGAAGGAACAGCAATCCAACCTCAGGAAACTGCTTGCAAATACTGTGCTCTTCTAAAAGCATATGGAATCTCTGCAGCAGAGGTTACCCTGGAGGATGGAGCAGCAGCACTATCCCAACACCACAGGAGGGGAAGAGTCCTGGCATTTGATTTTCAAAGCACAAAATTTAGTCCATGCAGGCCCTGCCATTTATTTTGAGATCGTCATTCTTGTGGCAATAATTTAACTAGCTTCAGTAGAGTAAGGTAACAGCAGATTATATTTTCTTGTATTTTCTAGTGAACTTACTTGAAAAAGGAAAAAGTTTCAATTCCGGTTTTAGAATCTCTGAAGCGGTGAATATGTTTTGAAAATCCTGGACTAGACAGCAAAGATCTGAGCCATGCTATACATCTGCCAGTCTTCCTGAAGAACACACTTTCCTAGTTTAGAAATCTGATGTGGTGTATATAAACAATGGAATTTTATTCAACTGTTAATAAATTAAAATTATGAAATTTTCAGGAAAATGGATGGTGCTGGGAAATATTTTTAAAATTTTTAAGAGTATTTTTTATTTATTATTTTATGTGTATGTGTATATTGCCTGCATGTACGTAAGTGCACCTGTGTTGTGCAATGCCCCGATAGAACAGAAGAGACTGTTGGATCCCCTGGAACTGGAGTTACGTACTGTTGTTAGCTGCCATGTGGGTGCTGAGATTTGAATCCGGGTCTTCTGCAAGAACAGTCAGTGTTCTTTACCACTTAGCCATCTCCCCAGCCCCAGGGAAATCTTTTATTAAGTGAGGCAAAGTGACCCAGTCTCAGAAAGTCACACATCACATCACATGTTCTCTCTCATATGTGGAACCTAATTGTATCATTTATGTGTATGTAAATAAGGGTAAAGAGTGACTGTAGACTATGCTAGAAAACTATAAACTACCTAGAAAACAATGAGAGGGGAACAAGAGGTGTTAAGAAAGTGAGGGGGTGGGGAGGTCACGTGACCTGAAAGAGAAAATAAGTCTACTGGGGACAAGAGGACACAGGAGACAGAGTGGAGATAGGGAAGAAGGGGAGAGAGAACATCTAAAACAAATTTTGTTTGAAAAATGCCCTGATGAAATCCACATCTTGATCAGTTACTAAAGAAAACAAGGATGTCAGGGAGGGCATAAAGGAGTTAGGATACTCCTGAGGGTCATGCTCTGAGGTAAGATTCAGGGACTTGGACCCCGCCTGTTGGTTGAACTCTGAGGTCAGGGAGGGAATTGGGAGGTTAGGACTCACTGCTGGTCATGCTCTGTGTTCAGGAAGGGCACCAGGACATAGAACCTTACTGCCAGTTGTCTTGAGAGGTCAGGGAGTGCACTAAGACTTTGAGACTTCCATCTACACTACACCATGCCACCCTCTGAGGTCAGGGAGTTGGCAGAGACTCCCTGCCCGAAGCTGGTACAGTCACCTCCTCTTCTCCATGGTTGATCCCTTTACCCAGGGTTGATACACAGACTGGAGATATCCTACAGTTTGTACAGTTTTTGTTTTTGCTCTCTTCTTTTTTCTTCCCCTTTCTCTATATCCTTTCCTGTTTCTATTACTCCCCCCCCCCCGCATAT
Organism: Nannospalax galili; assembly: GCF_000622305.1. Classification (NCBI taxonomy): domain Eukaryota; kingdom Metazoa; phylum Chordata; class Mammalia; order Rodentia; family Spalacidae; genus Nannospalax; species Nannospalax galili. The sequence continues at coordinate 1,410,318 of NW_008338112.1, forward strand.
GGGCAGCTCCAGCAGCCTACGGGTGTCTGTGACCCACTCTCCTGAGACAGTTCTACATGATTTGAGGGCATGTCTTAACACCTCTCTTTTTAGTATACCTTCACCTCAAGCTCCTATATTCCATCACCTATTTTTTCTCTATCCTTCCCCCATTAAGTATGTCTCCCTTTTCTACTTCCTGTCTAGTAATGTAACATTAATAACTAACCCCACTGTGATCTCTTGCTTTATTTTATTTATTCTCTTCATGCATACCCACAGTAACTAATGGATTAGCACACACAGTACAATTCATGCCCCTTATTCCCCAAAGCAATTGGAAACAAGAGGAGAGATTGTGTTGTAGTAAGCTGTTACTCTAGTTTATAGCCTCTAAAAAAATTAATAAATATCTTGGAATGAACCTAACCAAGTAAGTTAATGACCTCTGCAATGGAATGAAAACAGCACGGTACTGGCAGGAAGCAGCCACATTGTATAAAAATTTAAATTTATACAATTACAGAGTCCTGGTTTTTGATAAAGATGACAAAAATACCTGTTAGAGAATAAAAAAGCATATTCAACAAAAGGTACTGGCTATCTGCATGAAGAAGAAAAAAACTAGACCCTTACTTCTCACTCTGTCCCCAAATCAGCAAAATGGATCAAGGAAGGCAACGTAAGAGCTGAAAGTCTGAAACTACTTGAGTTAAAAGTAGGGAGTACCTTTCAATATATAGACATAGGTAAAGAGTTTCTAAATAAGGACATGTTGCTCAGGAAATAAGGCCCACAATCAACAAATGGGTCGTGAATTTGAAAACCTTCCATATAGCAAAGGAAACTGTCAACTGAGAGAAGAGACAGGAAGCATAATGGGAGAAAAGAATTCTTGCCAACTATACATCTGATAGAGAATTGATATCCAGAATATAGAAAGAACTAAAAAAACTAAACATCAGGAAAACAAATAGCCCAGTATAAAAGCACTAAGGAACTGAACAGAGAGTTCTCAAGAGAAACAAATACAACTCAATAATGACTATTTTTTAAAGTGTTCAACATCCTTAGTCATCAAAGAAATACACATTAAAGCTATTTTGAGATTTCATCTCATCACAGTCAGAATGGCTATTATCAAAACAAACAAACAAACAAACAAAACAAAACAAAACCAAAACAAAAATCCAAACCAATATACAAATGGCAAATTCTGATAAGAATGTGGGCATGTCAGGGATAGGGAACACTCATTCATGGTTGGTGGGGGTGCAAACTGGTGCAGCCAGTATGGAAATCAATGTTGAAGTTTCTAGGAAAGCTAAACATAGATCTGCCACTTGATCTAGCTATACCACCTCTGAGCATACACCCAGCTGAATCTATATCCTACTACAGATATACATGCTTATCCATGTTCTTTGCTGCAGTATAGCCAAGAAGCATCTAGATGTCCATCAGTTGATGAATGGACCGTGAACTCATGCTATAGATAGATAGATAGATAGACAGATAGATAGATATAAATATAGATATAGATATAGATATAGATATATAGATAGATAGATATCAGGAAGGTGTGATACAAGCTGCTGTTACATATATATATACATATATATGTATATAATGTAATTGTATTCAGTTGTAAAAAATGAACTTTTTGGGAAATGGATGAAATTGGAAAAATGATACTGAGTGTGGTTACTTAAGTACAGATAAACATATACTGCATGCTCTCTATTATATGTTGATCCTAGCTTTAAATTATTAAACTAGTGTTTTAATTGAATTGCTTATAAAGGACAATAAGCCAGAAAAGATCTGTTAGAGGGAGGAAGAAAGGAGGGGGCTTTCATTGAATGGGGATAGCAGAGCACATGTGATATAAAAACGTGGGATATCACAGGTGGAAAGACTGAAGGTGGGATGGGAACTAAGGATGTATGAAAAGATTCTGAGGAAACCTACTATTTTATAAATTTATTTAAAAACATAATTTTAAAAATTTTGAATGGAGGTGTCCTACATGGGTGGCTAATGTTCCTTCCAGAAGCCAAAGATTACTACATGAAAATCTCAGTTCTAGGTATGAAGTATTTGCCTATGAGTTATTTGTCAGGAAGGCCACAGAAGCTCCCAAAACATTGCAGTCTATTGCAAATTCTCTTGGCTGCTCACCAGAATGAGCTCATAAGACTCTACTGCCAAAGACACCATATACCTGGAATGCAACCCCTTGAAAGACAAGCTGTAACCTGAGTTGGAAGTGTCCTCCTTGATGGTTAATTTTCATAGTGCTGGAAGGTGTGATACAAGCTGCTGGGGCAAAAATAATCAATGGTCCTACTGAGCTGTGCACCTCATGAGCTGCAACAATGACCTCCATGACAAGGGATGCTCATTGATGCAAAAGTGGCATGACTATTATAGGGATAACCAACACTATCTGATTGAATTTGTGGTCCACTCCACAGGACTCATACACACATGTCCATTCTCTCCCTCTCTCTCTCTCTCTCTCTCTCTCTCTCTCTCTCTCTCTCTGCTACAAACTTTGAAGCTGATATAAAACAAGGAATGAAAAAATACAAGAAAAAGTAACTTTCAAGAAACAGACTAAAATGTAGGAAATAGTTTAACAAAAATATTAGCCTTCATACATATGTACAAAAACAATGCACTACAAAATAATTTATAACATTCTGCAATTAATTGCCTAATTTCTTAACAGTACAACAGCTAAATCCCTTGCTAGTGTAACATTTCATCTAATAGGCCAGCCATATTAAGAAATCATCTGGCTTGCCTGTTTCTACCCATTGATCTACAATAGACAGTGTGGCAATAAGAGCCATGACTTCCATCTGATTTTTACCAAACTTAATAGTTAAGTTCCTCTATTGAAATGTTGAAGAACGCATTCAAATAAGAAAAAAAAAAATCTTACTAGAGAGTGACTGTTAATCCCGAGTGACATATGTCAAACACACATGTGATTTTCCCCAGCTTTAAAGGAATCAGAATGTGTGCTTATCTGTAATTACAACAGAGCCGCCAACGTTGAAACAAAGGATGTCTGGAAGCAGACTATTCCGTGAGATTTATACCCCAGTCTGCTGTTGGGTGGAGGTGGCAATGCATACTGACTCTACCACTGTCAGACTTGGATTAATTAAAGACAGAATAAAAATGCTAACTATAGCAAGAAAGGAGGAATTAACATTGAAGGCTGATTCTAGAGGCTCCAGATGTTATCACCAATGTAAAGTTAACACTGTTGTCTCAGAAGCACTGTGGCTACAGAATTTATCCCAGGCACTGAAAAACAAGGCCAAATTTGATATTTTAAAATATTTAACACAACAAATGCCATGGAGTGCAATTGCTTTGATCTCATAAATTTCAACATTCAGGAAAATAATATGATTTTTAAAAATAATAATAAAATAAATTTAAAAGTAATATAAAATAATTCTGTTTCTACAGAGCCTTCTAGGTTTTCTTTGTTTGCACTGAGGCTCTGTCCTAAGTTTTACTTGTAAAATGGGAAATAAACTTGTTTTACTTCTTTTTTGGGGGGTTGAGTTTTATGTGCCAACACATTACTTTTCTCCCTGTTACAGAGTTGTAATTGTGCAGATGGTTCTTGCTCAGAACATAGTGTGGTAACTACTAAAACTGTAAGATTTAAGGGACTAGAGAAAATAAAATTTGAAGATTTAATTTCATATGTGCACAGGTAGAAATGTTACTGGCAAAAAGTAAAAGCTATATTTTTGTGATTAATAGCCTTTGATAAAGTTTAGAATCACTCCTTCTCAGTGATTGCAAATGTCCTAATTAATCGCAGGAAAATCAGTAGTTTAGATGTTTCCTGAAGTTTTCAACCTGCATCAAGGAAATAGTTGTAAGTAAGAGGTTGCCCTTACACAGGCTTCCTGAGGGGCACTTGATAATCATCACAGAGAAGCTCTGTGTGGGAGGTTCTCAATTTATCATGCTACCATTGCAGATAAATAGATATATCTGCTTCTTATAGTTGTGCAGTGGTACACAACTTCCACGTGAAAGTTTAAGGTGCCTTTATCAATTGTTTAGACAGATTTAACAACAGCAAAATGGCTCCTAATTTTAATTAATACAGGTAACATAGCTTGTAAAAGGGGTGGGAGTCTGATAACTCCACCCAGCTTCAGAGTGGAGAAATTTAAGCACCTGCTTCAGAGGTTAAAAATCTCCTAAACCTGCAGGTGAGGTCAGGATGCATCAGAATCATTAGGGGGAATTATTAAAATGCTTCATGTCAGGGTCTGATACATGGTGATTAAAATTAAGGGTAAGGCCTCAGCACCAGTGTTCCTCGGGCTTTTTAGGGAGATTCTACCATGTTCAAGAAAATTGAACACTGTTCTAAATAGGTTTCTTTTGTGAATATCTTTCTTTCTTTTTCTTTCTTTCTTTCTTTCTTTCTTTCTTTCTTTCTTTCTTTCTTTCTTTCTTTCTTTCTTTCTCTCTTTCACTCTCTTCTTCATTTCTCTTTCCTTCCTTCCCTTCCTTCCTTCCCTTCCTTGCCCTCCCCTCTCTCCCTTCCTCCCTCCCTCCTTCCCTTCCTTCCTTCCTTCTCTTTTAAGAATCCTCAGGGCTGGAGAAATGGTTCACTTGTTAGGAGCACTGGCTTGTTAGGAGGGCCCAGGTTCATTTCTTAGCATCTACTTGGTGACTCATAGCCATCCATAACTTCAGTTCCAGGGGATCTAATGGCCTCTTCTGGCCTCAGCAGGAAGCAGATACACGTGTGGTTTGCTTACATGTATGCATGCAAACACTTGTCATAAAATATTAATGAAAAATATTAAAAAGAAAAGGATACTCTTAAAGTGTCACTTTTTTCCCTCAGAATTTAAGCATTTTTAGGGCATATTTTACAAAACGGTCCTCCAAAAAATTTTAATAAAACCTCTATGTAATTCCAGTATTTCTTTTATATTCCATGATGAACAGGGAGAACAGAGAGAGAGAGAGAGAGAGAGAGAGAGAGAAAGAGAGAGAGAGAGAGAGCACAAGCACACATACACCAACGCAGATAAACACACACGAATACACACAAACACACACAAAGTGACACAGCACAGACACACACAAAACCACACACATACACAAACACACAACACATACACACACAACCACATACACAGAAATACACACGCAAACACACACCATAATGTAAACACACACCCATGTACTTTACTTACATGCAATTTAATTAAGAGAACCAGGGGTAAAAAGGAGAAACAGAGCGAAATAAACATACATCTGCACAAAATTTACATTTAATTAAGATAAAAATCGGGGCTGGATGGGGCTGGAGAGGTAGCTCAGCGGTTAAGAGCACTGACTGCTCTTGCAGAGGACCGGGGTTCGAGTCCCAGCACCCACATGATGGCTACAAACCGTCCTTAACTCCAGTTCCAGGGGAATCCAAGGCTCTCTTCTGACCTTTGCAGCACTGCACGACACGGGTGCACTCACATGCATACAGGCAATACACTTATACACGTAAAATAAAAAATAATAAATAAAGTATTTTTAAAAAATCAATGATAGAGAAAATAAACTTAATTTGCCTTTCCAGTGATTTATTCTCCCCAGAGTAGCCATTGGTGATACGGCATGTAGGAGAGAAACTGGTTCTGTTGGACTGCCCTATAGAAACGATGGTAGCTTTATATCAGGGAAAGGAATCCCAAACTCCAAAAAAAGATCGTCTCTGTCTTCATTCAGGCGAAGCCTATTTTGCTTTCCAGTTCAATGCTGACTTGCTAAGAAGGACTAGTGGTGACAACCTGACCTTTCTTTGGTTGCATTTAGACCTTCGCAGAAGTAGACACTATCACGAAGCCTTTATAAAATATTTTTTACTATTTTTTTAACATTTTAAAAATTATTTATTTAATAACCACATACTTAGAAGCATTTCATTACGACAGTATTGACATATTCAATAATAATTTCCTGAGCTAAGATGCATCTTTTCCAAAATTGGCTGTAAATTTTTAGGTTTACAGTTGAATTATTACAGTTATACAATATTGTA
>NW_008338112.1:1416512-1475189 GCF_000622305.1 Nannospalax galili
CTCCTTGGCATCTGAGCATGGATATAAAGTCATCAGGTAGATTTCAATGGTAATGTTTTTCACATCTACTAATTATTAAGGAACTTTTTTTGTTTTATGTGTATACGTATATTGCCTACATGTATGTAAGTGCACCTGTGCTGTGTAATGCCCACCAGAGGTCATAAGAGGATGTCAGATCCCCTAGAACTGGAGTTACAGATGTTTGTTAGCCACCATGTAGGTGCTGGGAATTGAACCCAGGTCTTCTGCAAGAGCAGCCAGTGCTTTTAGCTGATGAGCCACCTCTCCAGCCCTTCACAAAGGTTTATTGAAACTTAATTTCATAACACATACCATGCAAGCACTCTATTCTATTTAACTGAGTCACCTCTGTGTATACAGCTGAGTAAATTCAGGTGTTGTGATGCTGCCATGGTAGTGTTGGTCACAAGTAAGCGATATTCAAAGCTTTTGAGCTATGTTCTGACTTGTACACAATGTACAAGATACCCGTTTTAAATAGGTACCAGTTTAAATAGGTACCAGTTTTCTTTCCTTGAAAACACCTTCCAGTGGCACCTGTCATTTTTCATTCCTTAGAAAACATCAACTTTGCTTGTTTTCTTTAACATGCAAAAATAGAGATGAAAATTCATAAATTCAAAAGCCATTTCCTATGGACGTATGTATGAGTTCTGAAATTTGGAAGTAAAATAGAAGAAAAGCAATGAATTCTTTATCTCCCCTTTACTTTCCAGCAGCACTATAAGATGTAGTGGGTACACAGTAGAATAAAGCTCTTGCATGTAAATTTGTGGTTCTTGTATCTCTGAGCAAGCTTTTGAAATCTTCAGTGATTTATGCTTCTTGCACTGATAAAAATAAGAGCCTAAAGAGGATTTCTCTTTGAATTTCTTACTGTGGAAACCTTTCAAGATGAACAGCTAATTTTGATTTAAAATATTTATTTCATTTGTTAGACTACAGATAACTTCCTTGATTGCTAACATGAAACATATAAAACAAAATATATCTTTTTAACTTTTAAATACACTTTAGTAACATTAGGTGCACTTTGCATACAACCATCACATCACCTATTTCCAGTTTCTTTTATCTTCCCCAAATGAAATCTTTCTGACTGATTAATAACTCCTATGACCCCTCCCTTCATCCTCTGGAAGCAATCATTCCATGCTATTTCTCAGCGATTTGACTGCTCTAGCTACTTCTTATAAGTAAAGTCATAAAATATTTGCTCTTTTTCTGGATTCTTACTACATTTGTGAGAATTGCATTCCTTTTGGTGGTTGAATAATGCTCTATTTTATATATCTATAGCATTTAGCTTATCTATTCATCTATTGAAGATAGATTATTTCTGTATTTTAAATAATGTAACTAATATTACTATGAATATCAGGATACATACAAATATCTATTTGAATTCTTGCTTCTGTTATTTTGGCTATATAGTCACAAGTGATATTACTAGATTCTACAACAATATTTTGCTTAATTTTTTGAAGAACTGCCCAATGCTTCCCAGTAAAGCTGTGCCAAATGGTGCACGAGTCCCAGTTTCTCCAGATTTCTACCAAGACTTGCTATTTCTTGTGTGTGTTGTGTGTGTGTGTGTGTGTGTGTCTATGTCTGTGTGTATTCTAATAATTGCCTTCCCAGTACGTATGAAATGCTATTTAAATATGGTTTAAATATACATTTCCCTAACGATCAGTGATGTAAAACATCTTTACATATGTTTACTCTGTGGCAATTTATTTTTCATTTTATTAGCTGTGCTTTGGATGTTACATGGTAGAAGATGTTGCCATGTCTAATGCTATGAAACTTTTTTTCTACTTCTCTATTTTCTTCTAAGAGTTTGATAGTTTTAGTTTTTGTGTTTAGGCAGTACATATGTTCACGGTGTGTGTGTGTGTGTGTGTGTGTGTGTGTGTGTGTGTGTGCATGTGGTGCATGTATACATATATGGAGGTCAGAGGAGAGTCTCACATGTAAACAACAATTCCTGCTCTTTAAGAGCTTACATTCTAAGGGAGGAAATTAGACAAGCATGCATCTAGGGGTTTGTTTACACAATAACAGTTTCAAACACTAATAATCAAGACCAGCCTTGCCTGTCAATCAGTTCTCTTAACTTGACCTCTATCACCCATGCTTTACTGTCTGTGCCTCTGATAAATTCATTTTTAAAGCTAAAATCTGTACTTAATTTTTAAAATTTGAAATTCCAACCCAACACTGAATTTGATTTCATAGATAGTTTGATTTTTTTCTGGGAACCAATATTCTGGTAGCTTTGGGGTTAACGTTGGCCCTTTTATTGTCACTGTTGTGAATATGCAACTGAGAAATGAGAATTCATTGCACAAAGGTGAATAATGTCTGGGAACTTTTATAGATCTCTTTTAATATACATATAAATGTAGTTATTCAAAATTTATAATTTTAAAACTACTTCTGAAAGTCCTTATAATACTTCACATAGTTTTGTGTTGATTAGCACAGAAGTACTTATTTGAGTAGCAGGGGTGACATTGTTGCTGACTATGCACATTTGCTGTGCAGTGACCACGTTTCATGAATAGCTTACCCTTGCTTGTAATTTGGCACTTGGAATTGAGAAAACTCAATTACTTTTTTATAGTTCATGGTATTTGAAAATGATTTTTGATGCCTGAGATTTCCAAAGCCATGTAAAGCTAAAGCATATGTCCTTTTCACATTCTAGCAATCTGTCATTTAACTGATTTGCTTGTGATTTTTTAAAACTGAATAGCAAATATGAGCAAAATGGTTTTAGATTTCTCTATAATATATCATGCTTTGTGTTAACATTTAAGAGGTGTGATTTCATAAATATATTAGGGCACAGTATAGCTCCTAACTTCACAATTTTATTTCTTGTATAATTAAAGGGCAGAACTAGTACACAACTGAATGATGTTCCCTCTCTCTTTTCTCTCCGGAATATCAAATTGGTTGACTTAATTATTTAGCAGAGTGGACATTTGGTCTATAAAAGTTTGCCTAGAAACCAAATTCTCATGAGACTGCACTCAAGCTGACATGGGTTTTAGATACAATCTGGATATCATATGCGCCTTTATGTCTTCGGGATATTCACCTCTACTCTGCTCAAAATCAATGAATAAGCTTTCAGGAAAATGCCCAGTAGGAAATGCATAGATCCTAGGAAAGGAAAGCACCCACATTCTCTAAATTGGCCCACTCCAGGAAGCATGGGGCTGGGGTTATATCCAAATCACCTCAACAAAGCACTGGATTTACCACAATGTCCTGGCCCAGGAGACACTAAAGGTAGACCATGTAGTGCTTTTCTTACATCATCTGACAAAATTCAACCCGTTAAATGTATAGTGAGTTCACTTTATGCCAGGCATCAACATAATGTGATGGTGTAGAGTCGGCCTCCGGAGGACTTACAGTTTAGAGAAAAAAACAGCTATATACATTTCCTAAAAATAGAGCACATGCTGTAGGAAAAATGGGTAAAAAGTGCTGTAGGTACCAAACTAACATAGACACAGATTTTATTATCTCTGCTACTCTAACCACAGTCTATATGCATTATTTTCTTAAAGATGGGGCCTAATTGCTATGCTCAAACTGGAATCAAATTCATGATACTTCTACAGGTCCTTGAGTTGAAGGTTCTTGAAAATGTACATTTATGTTGAAGATTCTACAGAAGGATTTACTGAATAGACTGTTGTGACTGTGGAGAGATGGAACATGCAGCTAGAAAGCCAAAGTGATCATGGGCTGTCTTTAGTCCCTTCAGAAGCCATTTGTCCCCAGACTCAGTATTTCATGTAATTTCTTTGTGACATTTAGGCACTGGGAGTGTACTAACAAACCACAAGTTCCCACCAACCCAAAAGCTAAGAACGTGATCAGATAACAACTGAAACCTAAGCAGAGATTTCACAGCTTTGCTATAAATTCTCTGATGTCCCAACCAATGTGTTTGGTAACTGCATTGAGTTTTCACATTTTTTGTTGTTGTTCTGTGACTATAAAATTTCATGGAACTGTTTCTATGGTGAATGTGTGCTCCTTTGGAGCAAGAGCCACATTTTGAATGAAAAGTTTTGGTAACCTAATGTGGGACTGAAGGAATGGTCCGCTTTGACTAGTGAATATGTTGAGATTGGTGCCCGCTGCTGACATGGGCCTTTTGAAACCACCATCCATGTTCCCTCCTTGCATAGATCTTCATAAGTCCTTTCTGGGGCCCATTTCCCTTTGTTTGATTGACAGTCCATTGGTTTCCTCTGGGTTGGTTGTAGTGCTGAGTATCCTTTCCCTGTTGAAGAGCATATTTGAGCCCTACTCCACAGGAGGGAATTCATGTTTGGGTCTAGATAAATGGTTAAAATCTAAAGCTGGAGAAGTTGTAGTCCCAAGAGGAGAACCTATTTATGGTATTTTTCTAAATGGTCATGTTGTCACACTGCCTTCTGGATATTTGTGTTTCTATTCCTAGCTTTGTACCACTCTCAACTTGGTCAGGAAAGGTTCTTACTGCAATGAGTAGTGATTAATGCAGACTTGAAACTGTTGAAGAGCTCAGAATAGGTCACTGTGAGCACCCAGTCATAGATGGGACAACTATATCAATCCTTCCCCTTACCCAAAGGTCAGGGAACATCACAGAAGAGGAGGCAGGAAGGGATACAAGAGCTAGATAATGGGAAGGCGTGTTGTGCAATGGTGTCCTCCAGACATGACATAGCTGTTGCATATGTGAACTCACAGCAGCTGTGGTTACCTCTATAAGATCTGCACAAGACCAAGCAAGTTAAAAATCCTAGCATGAGGTTGTGGGGGGGATCTCATGAGGCCCCCACCTCTAACTGAGGAGCTATTGGCAGCTGATGGTTACTTGGGGAGGGAGAATCACTTTTCTTTGGGGAAGGGGTGACTACTAGTAGATGCTCATCCTGCAAGGGATGACTGAACACTCATGCACATTTGGGCAGTACTAGCTGGACTCAATGCGTTATTAGAAAAAAGGGAGGACATGAAGTTGTAAGAGATACATTGCAAGGATGGGGGGAGTTAAAGTAGGGAGAGGGTATGATTGAGATGCACTGTGTGCATATCTAAAATTTTCAAAGAATAACATAAAAGAACTAAAAAAGAATAAAGTCCTGTCATTTACAACAACATGGGTGATTTTGGAGGACATTGCACTAAGGAAAATAGGTAAAATAAGCCAGGCACCAAGAGGCATGACACTACTTACACATGGAATCAAAACAAATCCTTGTTTCCCAAATTTAGAGAAACAGCAAACAGTAGCTTCTGGGGTAAAGAAGGTGGAGGAAATGGGATGAGGTTGATCAAAGGGACAAACCTTCAGTTAGATGATGAATAAGCTTTGGGTACATAATGAATAACATGTTAACCGTATTTCATTATTATATATTGTGTACTGAAAATTTGTGGACACTAGATCTTAAATGTTCTCAACTCTTCCCTCAAAAGAAAAAGGTGACTATGTGAGGTGATGGATATGTTAATGACCTGGATTGTAGCAATCATCACACATTTACATCAAAATGTTGCATTGTCAGAGAAATCAAGCTAGACCTTCACTTTTTGTTGACTAGTGCTCATAGTGCCTGAAGGCTGCTGGAGAAGAGAAATCATTCACAATGACACCCAGCTATCAACACAATTGGCTTCAATACTGAACAGTGTTACAAGATATGTCCACGGGTGCAATAAAGGCACAAAATGTTCCAGCAGTAACCAACAGCTTCCTGGTTGGAATTGCAGACAATTCCATGATAAAAATGCATAATTTAAACGTGGTCAAAAGCCCACGTCTACCAAAGTCACAGGCTGTATGTTTTGTCAAATGGACATGTGGCTAGCTGCTTTCTAAATATTTGCTTATACCCATAAAGTTCAGCTCTCTGCCTTGGTTGAAGTGGACACTCATAACTGGTCAAAATGCTGAGAATAAATGGCCATTGAGGTCTTGGCATAAACAGCAAATCTTCCACTCTCTCCCAGTCCCAGGTAACATCATGGAAGAGGGGGTAGAAGCACTGTGGGATCCAGAGGATAGGGAAACGTGCAAAGCACAGTCTTCTGTATGTGACATAGCCAATTCAAAACTGAACACACAACAGCTGTGACCACCTGTACAAAACCTGTACAACAAAAAAGAAAGAGGAGACAGGGATTACCAAGGAGAAAGTGAGGAAAATGTGGGCACTTAAACTGGGGAGGGAGGAGAGTGGATAGACAGACAGAAAGAGAAAGACAGAGAGACAGAGAGAGAGTCAGAGAGAGACAGAGAGAGGATAAATAAGGTTAGGTGTCATAAAAATCCAGACAGAAATGTACTAACTCAACCCCCTCACAAAAAAAATACAGATACAATATTTGAACATAAGTGCATATGTATAACTGAAGGCTGTATAACAAGGAACACAGTGCCAGGCAGTAGAAACCTCCCTTTGAGTTGTTGGTCAGGGTAGTCCAAGAAACTCCCAAAATAACACAGGCTATTGCCACAGCCCTTGATTACCTCCCAGAACTTGAAGGTAAGATTCTATTGCTGAAGTCAAGAGATACTTCAGACAGAGGACATGGAAGAAAGGAGCTGTAACTGTCCTGGAAGCCTTTTTCCCTGAAGACTAGCTCTCATAGTTCTATAGGATATTATGCAAACTGATAAGGGAGAAAATCAGTCAATGGTCCAACCCAGCTATAAAGCCTAATAACCACAACGACTGGCACAGCAAACTATCTCTATTGGTGCAGTAGCAGCACTTTTATCTGGGGGGTAATCAATAGCTACCTAACTGGACTTAAAGCCCTCTCAGTGGTAGGGAACTCACTGGTGGCACTGTAAATATAGTCAAATACATGTCTTGGAGAGGTTATAGATCCTAGAGAAAACCCTCTGTCATTTTTCTAGACAAATGAAATTTCTTACCATATACTAAGTATGGATCCTTGTATTTACAGACAAGTATACCATACCCCATTCATTAAAGAATCTTCTTTTCACAACAGATGGAAGGTATTACAGAGTTCCACAACTGGTCATACACAGAGAACATATGTCTGAGAGATGCACAGTCCTAAACGACATATCTACAGTGGAACCTCTACAATCTAAGACTCGTGGAACATAGTGGGCCAGGGGATAGAGAGAATATAGATGCATCCCTCAATTCTCACCAGCAAATCTTCCTAATACAGAGTGCGATGTACACAGAAGGCCACAACTAGTCAAGTTTTAGAGAATATAAGACTGCAAAGTGTGTGTCCCTGGATAGGACTCCTGTATTAAACATCATCAATCCATGGCTCAGGGACCATTGTGGAAGAGGGGGTGGAATATTCTAAGAGTGAAGGTTGGCGCATGAACATAAGGAAACAGAGGCTTTAAGGCCACTGGGAGCTTACTCATATGAATTTGCAAAACTGGTACCAGCAGGCATAAGACTCATGTTGACTTGATTAGACAAAAACCCAGCATAGAAACAGGGAAATGGGAAGAAGGCCCCAAATATAGCCTAGGAAAGAACTATTGGCAATGGATTGCTGCTGAGTAAGAAAAGGTAGACCTCCTTTAAGGGGAAAGCCTCTAGATGGGCTGATTAGATGCCAGTGGATGAACATGTGCTGAGTGACATCTGGGTACAAACACTTGACTGGAAAGGACTTAACATACATGACAGAATATATTAAATATAGTGGGGGGCTATGGGGAGGGAAGATGGAGGAGGGGTCTAAATCTGATTAAGATCTATTGCATGAAATGCACAAAAACTCAATGAAAATAATTTTTAAAGAAAGAAAGAAGAAAAAGAGGGACATGAGGTGGGCTAGTTGAGAAGAAAGGGGTCAGGGGAGTAGGTTGAGAGAGGTTACTGAGGGGAGGATGTGATTATAGTGCATTATATACAATCATGAAGTTGTCAAAAAGTAAAATTTAAAACAAGTTGTGTATTTAAATATACAAGATTTTAAAATTTTATTGTAAAAAAGAAAGAAATCAATTTCACAGAAAACTTAACTCTAAACTGAGGGGAAGTTTAGGTTTCCTGTTACTTTTAGTATACATTCTCTTCAAAAGTGATGGATTCATCTATTTAGCCAAGTACCCTCTTTTTCGCCTTGCATTTTCCTCCAGAGAGACGCAGCATTTCAAGCTGGTTCTCTATTTGCTAAGACCTCACGAAGAGCAAACTTCCTGTGGAGTCAGTCTGCTTCATTGTATTTTGTTTTGCAGATATAATACTTTTAGTAATTGAGGAAATAATATATTGAGAAATGAAATTTTGAAAGGCAGTGGAGGACAGAGGCATGTTTTTTATGGAGATCTAATGTAGGAGACAGGCTTGAGCCTAGGGTGAAAGTCGTATTGACAGCCATACAGCAGGCCCGAGGCAATGGCCCGACCACTGGAGCCACAAGGAACACCTTGTGACATTTGCTCCCATTGGCAGATCATGAGACTGATGCCTAGAGCTCGCCACTCCCTAATCACCACCCTTGAGATCCCAAATTGCAACACTTAGACACCCTGGGTCATGTGATTCCCAGGAAACCAGGCCCTATAAGGAAACCAGAACCTAAGTAACCTTAAACCCATTATGCTAATGAGGTGTCTGGCTCGAGATGTCATGATAGGACAGAGCCCTGCCAAAGATCTGAGTTGTAACTTCTTGATTGGCCCCCACCCTATATAAGCTCGTGCCCTTCTACAATAAAGTGGATCTGTGTCACCAAACATGGTCTCCTGTGTCTGAATGTGGCTCTGCTGACACAGTCTCCTCACCAGCCCTGGGGTCTGGGACCGGACGGAAGTAGTATGATCGGAGGCACCGCCAGGTGAGCAGAAGAGCTGCCACAGCTTGCCGCCACAGCGAGGAGCGAAGGGCAGCACCCAGGAGGCGGTGCCTGTGCGATCAGCACCATGTGAACAGAGAGCAGCCTCGGGCGGTGCCTATGCAAGCCGAGGAACGGTGCGGAGACAGCACCCAGCACCGAAGAGTGGAGGGGCGGCTGCAGCCTTAGAACTGTTTTAGTGGTTTCTGCTATCTTATGCATTTTGTACATTTTTGCATAGGATTGAGTTTAATTTTTTATATTTCTAAAATTATAACGATACTCAACAATTTATATTCAAAATAGGCCAATGTAGTCTGTTGTGGAATGTAACTGTAGTTCAGTAACAAAAAAGTTCCTTAAATATTAATACTAAAGCAATAAAGAAAAATAAGATATGGTTGTAGTGGTAATTACCAAAAGAATCATCAGTGAAATTCTACTACCATCCCTATTCTTGAGAAACAAAGAGAGAAACACACATGCACACACACCCACACACCCACCCACACACACACAATATGAAGAGATCTGTCTTTCAAAAAGGTGGACAGCAATAAAAGATAACAGCTACTGTCAACCTCAGGCCTCCATACATGCACACACCACACATGTGTACACATCCACCTGAATGTGAACATACCATACACACACATGCAGAGATGTGTATCAAAAAATAAGGTGAAGCATGACTGAGGAAAACACTCAATGTCAACTTCTGGTCTACACACACACACACATGCACACACACACACGTACCTGTATGTGCACCTGCATGCACGCATGCTCCTCACACCCACACAAATAAATACATGCACCACACACACAAGCACACAAAAAATGGAAACAAAAG
The DNA here is from genome assembly GCF_000622305.1 of Nannospalax galili. Taxonomy (NCBI): domain Eukaryota; kingdom Metazoa; phylum Chordata; class Mammalia; order Rodentia; family Spalacidae; genus Nannospalax; species Nannospalax galili. The sequence continues at coordinate 1,426,255 of NW_008338112.1, forward strand.
ACAAAATAATAGCCCTCGGTAAAGCTCACATTCCCACTTCAGAAATTAGCATCAAATATGGAAATAATAAAGAGTTCTATTTCAACACCAATAATAGACTGATTAAGTCAAAGGTATTATTTAACTCAGATGAAACTTTCAAAATGTTAACAAATAAACTATCACAGATATATTGTTTGGTTTATAAGTTATAGTGACAATAATTTGGGTATGCTTTTAAACCAAAGCAGCCATTTTTTTAAGAACTTGTGGAAGGTTGCAAACTTGGAGCCATTATCAGCTTTGGAAGTTGATGTTAGCCCGTCCATGTCCTCTGTCTATGTGTGACCTTGACAGCTATTGTTGTTTTCTACCACTGACTTGACATTGATGTTTTTCCAGATAAAATGAGCAGCTAGGTTTATTTCCTTACTAGTTACTGACCACACCAGGGCTGTCGTCAGCCCCAGCTTTAGCACATTCGCAGTACAGCTTCAGTAAGGAGATCTAAACGTGTTCTGAACACAGTGTAGCAGAGACACTGTATGTGGATAAGGATGCAATTATGCTGGATCCTGGCAGCTCATATCCAAATCTCTACTTCAGCAATTGTCATTTGGGTGACTGCAGATTTGTTCCTTAATCTCTGCATTTCAGAATCCTTACCTCTAAAATGGAAACATAGCAGGATCTATTTTATAGTTTAGTTTTGTGAACTAAATGATTTAATGTAGACAAAATTCTATAAATATTCATCACTCCTACTAAAGCTTTTATGAAATGTGATCTAGCAAGGTAACGCAGTACATTTGTGTATTATACATGGATACTTCTTCCTGTAACTTCTATAAACACTCCTGCCTTTTTCCCTCATGGCTGAACAAGAACCAGGAGTATAAGCCACTCTATGTCACAGCCAAAAGAGATTCCAGAGCCTGTCTAACCCAACTCTCACTTTATAGATGAAGAGGCTTTTTGATCTTATCTCAAAGGTGAAGTTACTTCCCCAAGTTTACAAAGTTAATTGGTCACTAGTTCAGTGCTAATATATATTTGATTAGATAAAGAAAACCAAACAATTTTAAGTGTTATTTTATATCATTCTTTTAATGAAGTATATGCTCACAAAACAATGATAATGAACAATAAAACCATTCAAATTTAGTAGGATATTTCCCTTGCGGGAAAGTTGAATGTGATATATTTTCTAAAGCTATGGTTCTTGTAAAATGTAAGCAAGTAAAATAATTACATGGAACAGTTTTCAGATTTTCTTTTCTTGCTTTTTGAAATCTCTCGGTACTGAGAATGCAAAGCAGAATGGTATTCTTCCAGAACCTCCCTGAGTATGACACAAGGTCAAACTCATTTAATATTACATGAATTTTCAGAAGAAAAATTGTTCTTTAGTTTATAGTTTATGGCACAAAGGTTAAATCTAGTGTCCCCAATCTCGGGATAAGAAAACAAGCTAAAATTCTCTAATAGTAATCATTCTCAAACATTATTTCCTCAGAGGCTTTAAATTGCTCCCTTGTCACACTCAATTTCCTTCCATAATCATGACTTTTATTTCCCTCTTTACTCACCATTTTGAAAATTAAGACGCTGACTTTCAAAGCAGGTTCATTTTTTAAAAGTCTTATTAAGTACTAGGGGCTATCTCCTAACAAATTTGTAAAATGGTCTTAAATAGAAGCTATTTTAATTTTCACATTAAAATAGACACATTTAATTTTAAGGTGTAGCCAAGTCTAGATCCTATGAGGGATTCATAATTTATTATTTGTTAATTTTAGAACTGGATAGAATAAGAAATGAAAAGTATTGATATAGCAAAACACACTGGCCTAGCTTCTCAACAACCTGGAATAAACAATTTTAGAACCATGACCACAACTCTGTGAAAGCCTTATTTAAAGAAATTACACACTGGGGCTGAAGAGATGGCTCAGTGGTTAAGAATACTGGCTGCTCTTGAAGAGGACCTGGGTTTGATTTCAGCACCCTCAAGGCAGCTAACAACCATCCATAACTCCAGTTCTAGGGGAATCCAATGCCCTCTTCTGGCCTCCCTGAGCATTGCAAGACACGGGTCACAGGGGCACTTAGGTGCACTTACACGCATGCAGGCAATACACTCATAGACATAAAACAAACATAATAAAATGTTTTTTAAATGGCACAGATAGCTGAATATACTATTAAATAGTTTTTATTAGGGTTATTTTTTCCGAGTTTTCTTTATTTTCAGTCCCTGGGCTCCTGGACCACATCCGACAACAGCAAAGGAAGGAATTAGGAATGAACATTTTACTAGAATCCCAGGTGTTTCTGGACATGTTACTAGAATCCCAGGTGTTTCCTGGAGTTTGCCAAGTTTGGGAAGCTCTGCTTTAATTTGAGACATATGTTCCTTAGACTAGGAAGGGTTAAACAGGATGGGGAATGAGAGGGAAGGGCAGAGGAAGGAGTATGGGGAGGGATAACATTAAAGGCCTTTAGGAAAAAACATATGGATACCTATGAGTATAGAGGCTTCTTAAAATATATACATATACATCATAATGAGAGTAAAATGAGTTATCCTATAATGAGGGGCATTGCCCCTACTACATACCATAGTCCAATGAAACAAACAAAAAACCCTCAATGCCAGGAACGTACTCCCTCTCCAGAAGCTGTTGATCAGTGGTCCCATAGATCCCTAAATAATACTGGCATTGCCCCTGCTCTTGGTTACCCACCAGAACTGGATGGTAAGACACTGTTGCTAAAGACATTATATTACATACCTGAGCTGTAAAATAAACTAGGAAAAATCAAGCTGGTGTTGACTTCAGAGCCTCATCTCTGCTGGCTAGTGTCCATAGTGCTGGAAGGTGCTATGCAATCTACCAGAAGGAAAAATATTCATCATCCTTATGCAGCTGTGAATCTTGTTGTGTCCCAGGTACCTGATTCCTCTGAGAGGTGGGGCCTGCTGTAGAGAATTGATTGTGGAGAGTTAGCCATGGAGGGAGGGGCTTCTGAGCACCACTTTGGGATGGAAGCCATGAGCCACCAGAAACGCCAGGAGAGAAAGATGGCCCCAGCGTCTCACCCGCGTGGACATGAGAGGGGGCATTTACTGACCTGATGTGAGACTGTGGGCCTAAGATGTGTGGGCAAAAATTGACGGAGACTGTGGGAGGGCATAGAAATGATCTGGTGGGCCGAGCCATGCAGAGCTGGGTGCCAGGTGCTTGTTTCTTTGTAAGTTTCTCCATTCACCCCCTCCCCACTCAAGATATAAAATGAGAAATTCACATAAAGATATGTTATATGGTTTGTCTGATAGCACAAGAGACCCTGAGAGAACTCAGGTGACACCTGTGAACTACAACAACTGGCCTGGCAAGAAATACCCACTGATGTGATCATGACACAAATATTATGGGAGTAATCAATCACTCTGTAAATGGATTTAAGATCTGCTTCCTATGATGGAGCCCATAACTACCACTGATACTAGACTTAGGAGCCTGAGGTTAAACAGGTCACAGGATATAGGGGAGGACCTAACACTAGTTTTCTACTAAATAGTTATATTAAACTGACTCTTATTTATTGTTATACTCATAGATTAATGCATCTCTCAACTCTCACCAGAAAAGTTTCCTTATGTAATAGATAGTGAGTAACATAGAAACCCACACCTGGCCAATGTGCAGAGAACAAGAGGTTGCATAATGCTTATCCCTGAATAGGACCTCTATTTCAAACTTCTGCCCCCAAGGCTCAGGGATCATTGTGGAAGAGGGGCAGAAAGATTGTGAGAGTCTGAGGTGGTGGGTAACAAGGAAATTTTTCCAGACAGTAATGGTAACAGCATGCACAAATCCCATGCAAGCTCAAACCAGAAGAAAAATCCCAGCACAGACATGAAAAAGTAGGTAAGAAGCTCCAACCCACCTAAGGAAATTGTGGCAACAGGTGGCTGCTGGAATGGGCAGACAGTGTCTCTTTCAAACACTGGTCTTTTGGTAGGTCAAACGGGCTGAAGTGGATGGACCCACACTGAAAATTCAGAGACACAAATAAGACTCTATAGGCTTGTGGGGGGGGGAGAGAGGGAGAGAGAGAGAGAGGGAGAGAGAGCGAGAGAGAGAGAGAGAGAGAACATTAAATTGGACTGGGGGCAATGCGATGTGAGGCTAGGGAAGGGATCCAAATACCATCAAATTATATTGTATGAAAATCACAAAATTTCAATAAAATAAATAATAGTTAAAAATCAATTTATGTTCCATTATTAAGGGGCATGTCCCTGACTGAACCTATGTTTGGGGTTCTATGAACCCTGCCAGATCTGAAGCAAGATCTATAACACTACAGTGTCCAAATAGTGTCCAACAGTGGGCCTTATATCTTTCAATATCAGCAGGACAGGAGAAAAGTACATGTCTCTCCTGGCAATATACTTTTGGCCTTTTCATAATATGCTGCTTTCAAGAATAGAAACAACTGACTTGATGAAAATCTGAAAGTGTATTTGCCATGGTTTGGAGTGAAACGAATGCTCCAATTTTGGAAAAGAATAATCATAGTAAACTAATTTTGTGCATATATTTAATGCATTGAGGGTGTGAGAATCATGTTTATTTAAGTACATTAGACTCTGGTGTAGTATATTCTAGTATATAAGTTTCTAACTGGTAATACATTATAAATTAAGTTCAAACATATACTTTCTTTCCATGATTACACAATGCAAGGTCCTTAGAATTTCAGAGCACTAGATGAGAAAAGAAGAGAATCATAAAATCTAGGACAGCCTGTTCCGGTGACAAGTTCATAAACATTAAACAGCTGTGTCCATGTCTTCACCACCAAAAGAACATCTCCATCAAATTTGGACTGTATGTAATATTATAAAACCAGAATTACCTGCACATGATATTTAAGAGCTTCATTCTGAAAGGATTTATTATCCTATGTTAAAAATTATGATGTAAACATGTTATTTAATTTTAGGTAATTACATATAAGTACTTGAGTAGATCACAAAATAAGTTGTGCAGTTGAACACCTCATAATACAATATAATTTCTTAATTATAAAGATTCTTAGTGAGGCATACTGGCATACACCTGTAATTGTAGTATTCAGTAGGCTGAGACTCACGTGTTCAAGACCAGCAAAGATTACGTAGCTAGACCCAGTCTCAAACAAATGAAGATTCCATTCTTTGCATATTTTTGTTTTTTATTTTTATTTTCTTGCTTGTATTATCTTTTGAATCATAGAAGACATTAAATAACATCAGATTATAGAGGTGAATTAAAAATCAACACCAAAATTGACATAACCTGAGCAAATATGACAGAGAATAAATACAAAAAAAGATGAAGAGTCAAATGAATATTCAGTAGGAGATACCATCTCCTTTATATTTCGTAAATATCACTCTAATATATTGTTGGTATGTCTTCTGGTTTGTTCTTCATCGCTGTGACAAAATACTCTTACCAATACCAACTTGGGAAAGAATGGGTTCATTCAGCTTACATCTCCCAGGTCTCAGTTCATCAGGGAGCCCAAGGTAGGAACTCGGGGCAGGAACCTGGAGGCAGGAGCTGGAGCACAGGCCATGGAGGAACGCTGCTTACTGCCTTGCTCCTCTGGCCCCTGGTCAGCTTGATCTCTTATCCAACACAGGCCCATCTGCCCAGGGGTTGCACTACCCACAGTGGTCTGGGACCTCCCACATCACTCAACAATCAAGAAAATGCCCCACAGACATGGCCACAGGCCAGTCTAATGGAGGAAATTCCCCAATTGAGGCTCCCTCAACCCAGGTGTGTCAAGTTGACACTAAAGCTGTCCAGCACAGTATGGAAATGAACTAAAAAAATAGCAAGAAGGCCTATATTCACAATTTAAAAAGCCGAGAGGAAAAACTGAAACGGTGTCCCTCAAAATTCATGGTACAAACTGAATTTCATGAAAGCGATCCTTGTGATAGTCTCTTCGTGGTGTGTGAGTTGTTTCTCATCGCTGTGAAAAATACCTGTCTGACAGAAACAATCTAAGTGAGGAGAGTTTTATTTTAGTTTATGTTTCAGGGGATTTTAGTGTATTATGGTGGGAAAGACATGTTGGAAGGAAAATATCTTCATGTCTTGGCTGACCAGGAGGTAGAGAGACAGTAAGTAACAGGGGACAATATGTTGTGAATGTTCTGCTCCCAGGGACCCACTTCCTGCTGCTTGATTCTACCTCTTCAGGTTTCCATAGCTTCTCCAAACTGCTATCATCACAAGTTCAAATCTGTGAGCCTGTGACATTTTACATTTAAACCATTATACTAAGTAATCTCTGTCAGTGCTCTGCAGATGTAAAGGCTACTATTAGTATTTTACAGCAATTGTTAGATTCCATAAATTCACACTGCAAATTAATGATGAATCTAGTATTTCCACACATTTCTCCCATCTTATAATCAGCATACTATGTGCATGTGTGCTTGTGTGTATTTTATATCCCATGTATATCATTTAATATTTTAATTAAACTCAAAATACTGGTAAAGTTGTCAGTATTAGCAACAACTAAATTATGAACTCACTGCAGAAAATAAGAATGAGAGTACTCTGTATTATAAAATGTGGAAATTAATATGAATGATATAAATAATGAAAATTAAAATGACAAATGCTAATATTAACCTGAACTGCTCAGCTATTTGTATGATGTACATAGTTAATATTAAATAAAACATGTCTGAATGTATAACACAAAATAAATACTTTGAAAAGATTAAAAATGAGGAGCTTTTACTAGGTGTGAATTTCTTTATGCTCAATATAGAAAAATTTATATCTAGGTCTGAAAAGTATCTGAGAGCACCTTTGCAACATTGATTTTTTTTCCCTTTTTAAAATTGTATAAGTAATGTCTTTTACCTAGCAAATTTATATTGTGTTAATGTAATTATTTTTATCACAAATTATTCAAAGCTAGTCTTTCACTCACAACTTATTTTGTGCTGTGATGACTCATATGTCTCACCATTAAATAAGGAAATGTGAACCCTTATACTTTTAAAGATAGCTAAAGATAAAGATTTGCATTTTTAACCTAGAGCTATATTCTAGTTTATTTAGGTATGTCCAATGAGATCAAGTACAGTGCATGGAATTTTTGTTATTATTTAAAAGTGTAAGTATAACCTCTGGCCTCACCGGGAGCTCTGTTGCACACCCTCTGTTTTAGTTTCGCTGATTTGAAACTGTTTCTCTTGCTAAATTACCAACATCATGACTCTGAGTCACACAAATTGACCTTAAACCCTGCCCTTCATTTTATAACTCTCTCACAGTTGAGCCCTGTGGACTCTTCCTGTGTTAAAATGTACAAGTGTCTCTAACAAAGATACCATTCCACCACTGTAATGGAAACCACCCCAGGTGTGTGGAGTTTCTTATAAATCTGTGACAATGCAAGGTCATAATTTCTCACAGCCAAAACAAGTTTTCTTTGCTTCTATTCCAAAGATTAGGGAGGAGATGAAGAAAGAGTATCAAAGAGCCCATATCTATTGATGATATCCTGTCATTTAATGGCATCTCAGACTCTGCAGGCAGAGTACATGCTGGGGTCCCCAAAGTAGGACTTGAGGTCTCTGAGACTACATTTTTACCAGATATGCTGCATCAGTGGGAAACCAGGACCTGAACAGAAAAACTTTAAACCACAGGAAACAACCAGATTTTTCTCACCTCTGTTGAAAGCACTTATGTGTCATATAATGATGAACCTTATATATGATGGTGGTTTCTTAATATTACTATAATGGAACTGAATTCCTATCTCCTAAATATCACAATCATCAGAGACATTTGTGTCTACAATTGTGTTATAATTGCCTGTAGCAGTGAGTACAGTAACATGCTGTAGTTCTTTATCCTGGAGCAATACATTCTACTCCAGAGCCTAGGTGTGTAGTAGGCTATGCTATCTAAGTTTGTATAAATACATTCTACAACTGAGCAATGATGAAATCATTTAACAGCTTTCTTCTCTTTTCTTTCTCTTTCTGTCAAGGGGCACATGCCTGCAATTCTATTTAATCAAACAGATTTTGCTAAAATCCTAGTTCTGTCACTAATCTGATGTTTGTCCTGTAGTAAGTGACTCGTGTTCTTGTATAACATGCATGAGATAATAATATCTACCTGTCTCACTTGGTCCACAAGATTCTGGCTGGCATAGAAATTTTTTTGTCTTTTTGAGACGTGGTCTCCCTGTAGCCCCAGCTGGCCTAGAACTTGCTATGTAGACCAGGCTGGCCTAGAACTCATAGAGATCCTCCTGCCTCTGTCTCTCAAGTGCTGGGATTAAAGGCATATGTCACCATACCAGGCTAGGAATTATATAAAATAAATGTTCACTAAATGTTAGCTTGCATCTGAACACAGAGATAATATTTCATTAGAAAAGCAGGACATCCTCATATCTTATAGAAGGAATTTGTGGTTAATGCAAGGTGATGAGATTATAGTCAAGAGTTTAGAATTTATCTTGCAATGAGTGTGAGTCACTTTAACAGTACCAGAGTTGTACAGTGGTTTTCAGAGTTGGAAATAGTTGTAAGAATGAGTATGAGGTAGTTTCTAAGCTGACTTCTATTGGTTCATTGACTATTTCTACCAGGAAAATTAAGAGGATTATGACCAGGGGCTGGAGTGATGATTTAGTGGTTAAGAGTACTGGCTGCTCATGCAGAGGACCCGAGTTTGGTTCCCAGCACCCACATGGTGGCTAACAATTATCCATAGCTCCATTTCCAGGGGATCTGACACCCTCTTCGGGCTTCTGTTGGTATGACATGCATGTGGTGCTTCTACACACATGCAGGCAAAATATTCACACACATAAAATATAAAGAAATACATATGAAAGTAGTATAATGACTATTTTCCTAAGTCTACTTTGAATAATATGATCATATTAAACCAATACTAGTATTTATAAGAGGGTTAAGATCTCATATGTGGGGCTGGAGAGGTGGCTCAGTGGTTAAGAGCACTGACTCTCTTGCAGAGGAACCCAAGAATCTATTCCCAGCACCCACGTGGTGGTTAACAACTGTTCATAACTCCAGTTTCAGGGGAATCTGACACCTCTTCGATTTCTGTGGGCATTGCACAATGTGGGTACCCTTACATACATGCAGGCAATACACTCACACATAAAAATAAAAATAATAAATAAATTTTTTTTTTAAATAAAAGAGATCTCATGCACATAAACTAATACACGGTAAAAAGCAATTTTCCCCATTTCCCTATCTCCCATCCATTTTTACGTACTGTGCCCTTACCCACACGTCATGCAGGCCCCTTTCTGCCTGCACCGCTTAACCCCTTCCTACTTTCATCTGACCTCTTCTAATGCCAGCTCCTTCCTTCCCACGTCTACTCTCTCGTTTTCTTCAGGTTTGGGTCAATGTCTCTTCAACTTTGCCTTATTACTTGTCAGTAGATGAGGTAAATATTGGATTGAAATAGTGTTTAGACAAGGGAGTGATACTGGAAAGACAAAGGAAGAAGAAGCCCTCTCTCACATGCCATCGTCTTCAGAAGATGTGCAACAAGGAGCACAGACGGGTCTACAGCCCTGTGTGAGCTTCAGCGTCACATTTCCCCAACTCCACTTTGTCATCCCTCCAGTCACAGCCCCATCACAGTGACCCTTCCCTTCTTCAGATCCCACTGCCTTTCTGCGAACCCTTGTAAATGGCCATGTCCCAGGTCAATGTAACAGGCACTAAGTCACAATGAGGACCAGACTTCATGTCACATTGTGTAGTAGACCTGCTTCAGGAATCTCAGCTTGTAATGGAGGCTCCAGTTGTGTTGAATACACTGTTAAGTATAGGTTCACAGCACCCAGTCGTGCTGCAGTCTGCCTCTATTGAGGATACAAGCATAGCTACGGAACTAGAAAGGAAAAACATCATTTTTCTTTAACATTCACTTTCCAAATATGTGCAACCAGAAATTTTAAGGAGGTATTTTTATTAAGAATCTAGGACAATTTTATGTTACTTTGTAAAAGCAATATTTTATCTTGAACCATGTGTAAAGGCATCACTGTCTTTGTATAATCTTTGAAGATCTTAGGACTTAACCCAGTGTTATGTAATATATATTGTGGTTTAAAAAAAAGCATTCCTGTGGATAGACCTACAGCTCAATCTTATGTGAAGCACTATCTACTGGAAAAAAATTCATTCTGAGTGCTAATTAGTCAACTTTCAAATTTTCCCAGTGACTGAAAAATTCAAGACTACTCATCTATATTTAATCTTTTAAAATTAAACAGCTTAAAATTACTTCAGAAGGCAATTTGCATCCCAGTTTTAAAAATCCTAACTAAAATAAGTTCAACATAATGAGAATCATCTATTTCCAGTCAATTGTTAAGAGATCATATATTATACTCATGTAATAGTATTGCATGTACTATTGCTGCAGGAGTGTATGACGTATCTTAACAGTTGCATTATTCTTATCCAAAACCCTTTTTATTCCTAAATAGGGCTCTAAAATTTCAATTTAAAAAAATATACTGTAATGGATTTTGTTTTGAAAACTATTCGCCAGTGTAATTGGAAATGCCTTATGTTACTGCAAACTCAAGGTTAGAAATGAGTAGCTTATGTAAATGAAAAAAAAAAACATTTGAGCTTTGTGTCCATTAACCTAAGTGACATTAAATCAACATAAAGTCACTTGTGTCTTCAAATAGTGAGATAAGGTCCATGGAGGATAACTTTCTTGGTCAAATAAAATAAGACAAAACAAAACAACAAGCAAACAAAAACACTTCAGAGGTGAAGCGAGAAGAAGGGGGTGCGGTACGGTATGAGCTATCTTCACCTTCTCCTCCGGTTCGTGAAAGAACAGTCAGAGACATTTCAGGTACCAAGAACTGTCACATGAATTCTCACCCATGAATCTCTAAGACAAAAATGTGCAATGGGATATAGTCACATTTACTGTGTAAGATGTGATAGAATTAGTTAAAAGAACTATTTTTAAAATTTCAGCTCTCATGGCTTTCTGTAATTTTCAGAGTTAAGAGGTACAAACTTGTCTGTAATCATGGCCATGTCTAGGAAAGCTGAGGCAGAAGGATTGCAAAGGGTCTGAGTTTTCTGCACAGGGAAACACTATCTCAAGAAATAACAATATTAGTTGGGTGTGATGGCACCTGCTCTTAGTCCCAGCACTCCAGAGGCAGAGGCAGGCAGATCTCTGTGAGATCAAGGCCAGCCTGGTCTACATAGGGATCTCCAGGCCAGTTGGAGCTACCAGGAAATTTGTCTCAAAAAGTCAAAAAATACCCCATCAAAATTGCTTTTTTGACTACAATGTCTGAGGCAGTTGGATGACTGATGATGGTAGGAAACCATCTGCATTCTCATTGCGGCACTCATGATGGCACACAGCTAATATATTTATTTAAGAATGGTTTCCAAATTTTGTCGTATGGTACATAAACTTCCTCTGAACTCATAAATTATTTTGAATTTAGAGCCTCAAGATTTCTGCTAGATTCTCCCTTACATAATTTATAGTCAGGGGCTAGAGCGATAGCTCAGCAGTTCAGAGCACTGGATGCTCTTGTAGATGACCTAAGTTCGGTTCTCAGCACCCACATGGTGGTTAAGTCTATAATTGCAGTCTCAGGGGATCTGACATCCTCTTCTACCTTCCACAGGCATTGCACATACATAGTGTACTTACATACATGCAGGCAAAAAATTCTTACATGTCAAGTAAAAATAAATAAAAATTTTTTAAAAATTGTAGTCAGTTTAAAACTAATAACAAAGTTAAGAAAATTAACTAAGAAAGTTAATTTCACTGTAACAAATTTATGTCATTCAAATATGATCCTTAATATGATGAGAAATGATTTTCTCAAAATATGTCACAATGTAAAATATTTTAAATTTACTAGGGATGTTCCAGGGTATGCTGCATGTGTGTCTGTACATACCTGCAGCATACCTCATGGAGGTGATCTATGGCACATTGATTTTTTTTAGGTATAGAAAAAAATTTGGGAACCAGGAAGTGGACAAAAATGTACCATGAAGCTTTAAAGCTGTGTGCTCTAAGTGGCTTTACTCAGTTGCTCAGGCACTCTGTAAATCCTGAGCACTAGCATACCCGATATTGTACTGGAATGAGGCATCCTCATCCTCCAGAAGCTCTCAGGGTTATCGAGGAAGATGGGAACAAAAAGTTGTGCTAAAATATTAAAGTTTTATAATAGAAGTATTTATAAAATTGAAGAACTCATAAGAGGAAGTGGTTGATTATACCAAAAGAAAGCATCACAGAGGAGAAACTCTAAGTGATGAGGAAAAAATTCTCAGGCAAATTTCAAGCTACAGGAAGATTACACATAAGGTGTTGTGCTCAAAGAAGGGCATATCTACACGGATTAGGTTCAGGTGTATGCATAGGGCAGGAATCCTTAATAAGCTGTCACAGTACATAGACACTAACGTTATCATTTAAAAAATTTGTTTGTTTTGGGGAGCTGGAGAGATGGCTCGGTGGTTAAGAGCACTGGCTACTCTTGCAGAGGACCTGGGTTCAGCTCCAAGGATGCACTTGATGGTGAACACCTGTCCTTTACTCCAGTTTCAGGGTGCCCAAAGCCCTCTTCTGGGACTCTGTGGGCATTGCATGCATGTGGTGCATTTACATACATGCAGTCAAAATATTCATACACACAAAAAATAAATGAAATTTCCAATTAAAGCATACAAAGTAATGGGTTTTAGTATGGCTTTTTGTACATTGATTTTCTGAGCCTCTCCTACTTCCTTCCCCTGTCAAGACTTACATTTCCTAGTAAGAAGTTGTACATCATATGTTCACCTAATTTTCATTATGTGCCACACTTATGGAATTATTAGGGCAAAACTTTAATGGACACAAAGTTAATTTGCTTTCTAGGCTCCATAAACTTCCACTCTAATGAGGAGACATGTAAATGTGTCAGCTGGACAGGGACATGTACAGGATTGGGGTGGAAGGTTGCAAATTAGCACCATAGGCCTGGCTGCCTGGAAAGATGTTGCACAGTCCATCTTCCCTCTGGACCCTAAAGATCTCACCACTTCACTGTACTCTGCACAGTTTGCAGTTTGATGATGATTCAGGCTCCTCTGAGTCATCAAGAAAAATGACATCATAGAATTTTATAGTCAGACTAGAACTCAGAGGTCATCAGGTCTCCTTCATCCCGAATCCCAGCTGAAAACCAAGATCGACTTCTCCTTTTCCAAAGAAAGTGAATTGAGTCTCAGTACTTGTGAGGCAGCTCTCATTTTAGATGGCTCTGGAAGTGTAAAAATATCCATCTGCTGCACTGAAATCAGCCTTCAGACTCATGGCCACCCATGGGGAGTTCCTGAGAAGATGGAATAAAAGCACTCTCTTCTCTTCATGTCTTGGAATTCTATTTGACATTTAGAGAAAAGGGGTAGAAAATGCACCTACAGGCACCTTTAGCCCTTTTCAAATAGTTGTTATGTAAATATAGATCACCACAGGTTCTGTACCACTTCTTTTATTTCTGAGTCTATGTACGGCCAGCTGTAGCCATGCCAGGGTCCAGAGTGATGATGTCCTAGCATGTTTACAAATACAATCACAAGTTGATGATTTCTCTCCTTGGAGATGGAAAGTGAGTGGCCCCAAATGGCACAGTCAGTTTCAGGCCCATCCTAAGGTTCACCATCTATAGTTCTTAAACATAAGTAAAATAATGCAAAGCTCCTCCTAGGATAGAGCTGGAGTTTACCTAGACTAAACTCTCCTTAGGTTATAGGAGAAAGAATAAAACCATCCTTAAATTCTTCCCACAGTGAAAGAACTGTGATAAACTCAAATATTTCCTAATTTTTCCCAATCCATTGTCTTCCTCTGCTTTGACATGCTCCTAACTTCTGACCTATAAACTATCTTCCTGGGTCAGGATAGTTCCTCAGTTGGCTTGTCAGTTATACATACAGCTGTATATAGTATGTCAAGCATGGAGCTGGGATACAAGAATGAGCAAGAGAGAAAAATTTTAAATATTTGCTCTCACAGTACTAGTCAAATGATAGAGATGTATAACTAAATAATGTTGAGGGCGTGTTATCTATGTTGAGGACCTACACAGGAGATATGTAACTAAATAATGTTGAGGGTGTGTTATCTATGTTGAGGACTTACACTAGAGAAGGAAGAGTTAACCTGGAAGGCTTTCCGGAGGAAAAACCTAAAATTTGGGGATTGGCAGAAGTTAACTACGTGAGGAGTTGCATGCAGAGGGAACAACACAGCAATATGGTTTAGAAGGTCCAAAAATGAGAGTTCATGTAGGTCAGAGTCTAAAAGAAAATCCTCAAAAACTTGGAGGTGGCAAGCAGTGCAATTTGAAGCAGAATAGATAAGCAAGAGGAAGTTGACACAGAGCCTCGTAAGCTACGTTAAAGAGTGTAAGCCTTATGTTCATAGCAGTATGATTTTATTAAAAGATTTTAAGCAACTAGTAGCATATGGTAATATAACAAAGGCTTCTTTGAGATAATTTGTATTTCAAATGTCAGTTTGGAAGCTAAAGACTAGTAAAGAGGTATGGGATTGAGCCAGGCAGAAATGATGAGCACAGCAGAGATGGAGAGAAGAGGTTGAATTGGAGCTACAGCTAAGCAATACAATCAGAGGATATTCTGCATGACTTAAAGCTGAAAGAAAAGGAATTGCAATAAACTGACAGGTTTCTGACTTGAGAATCTGAATGAATGGTGGAATTTAAGTTGAGAAGATTAAGTAAAGTGCATTTGGTGGAATGTTAGCACTTCAGTTTGAAGTTGTTCGAATGTGAAATGACTTGAATGTCCAAGAAAAGTACCCAGCAGGGAGCTTAAAGTATAATCGCTTAAGTTTATAAAGTTTATTATTTCAAGTCTTGTGGTAAAGATCTCATAGTCTTACTTGTAACTGATGTTTGAAGATTGCTTTAGGTCATCAGGGATACTGTACAGTGAAGAGAGAGCTGAGTGTGAAACTGAAGCAGTTCAACTATAACAGGAGGATTCCCCAGAGGATGTTAATAGACTAGCCAATGATATAGAACAAAAGCTCAGGTGGGTGTTATCATGAAGGACGGACACAGAACATTTCAAACAGGAAACAATAGAGTCTACACATGTAAGAGGAGACAAACATAACAAAACTGAAATGAAAATTTCTACTTCGTTTCATAAACTGGTGAGGTGTAGTCCAGATTAAAAGGGAGGAGAGGGGCTGGAAAGATGGCTCAGTACTTAAGGGCACTGGATGTTCTTGCAGAGGACCTGGGCTTAGTTCTCAGCACTTACATGGCAACTAAAACCAATCCATATCCAGTTCCAGGGGATCCAATGCCCTCTTCTGCCCTCCATGGGCATTGTATCCATGTAGTGTACTTACATACATGCAGGCAAAACAACCACATAAAATAAAAATAAACAAAATTGAAAATAAATGAAAGGGAGGAGGCAGGTTAGTTGTTAAGGAGGAAATGGGGAAAGGAGGAGGGTCCTTTAGCTGGGGAATTAATATGGGGGAATGAGAGGAGAGATAAAATAATGCTTAGATGATATGAAAAACCAGAGGGAAATGTATTAGTTCAAAGTCTTTCTGAAAAATACACATATAATAAACATATAAGTCTGTGTGTATAGCTGAAGTCTATATAGCAAAAAATACAGTACCAGGCAGGAGAGACCTCCCTTTGAGTTGTTGGTCAGAGTAGCCCAAGAGACTTCCAAAGTAACACAAGCTATTGCCACAGCCCTTGAGTGCCTCCTGGAACTCAAACACAAGGCCTTATTGCTGAAGATAAGACACAGTTTGGGCACAGGGCTTGGATAAATGGAGATGGAAGTGACCTACAAACCTTCTCTCTGAGGACTAGCTCTCATGATATCAGAGGATACTATACAAACCACCAAAGGAAAAAAACAACCAACGATCTACTTTGCTGTAAAGTTTAATAAACAACAATGACTGTCCAGCAAACTATTGATATTGGTGAAGTAGTGGCACTTTTATCTTGGGCGTAATCAACACCAGTCTAATTGGAATTAAGGCCCACTTAATGGGATGGAAGTCATGTGCAGTACTGTAAACAAAGAAAAATGCACATAGCTGAAGAGGTCCTAGATCCTACAGAAAAACCTACTTTTTCCACAGCCCTAGACAATCATAATTTCTTACTTTATCCTAAATATGCACTCTCATATTTATAGAAAAGAGTACCTTTGACCCCTTATCCAAGAAGCTTCTTTTTGCAACAGATGGAGACTATTACAGAGCTCCAGAACTTGTCAAACACAAAGAATATGACACTGAAACCGAAGTGACAATCTTCAATGCAATCTCTATACTTAGGATAAATTCATCTCTCAACTCTCACCAAAGAAGTTTCCTTATGCAGCAGATGGTGCTTAACACAGAAACCCACAATTGGTCAATGCGCAGAGAACAAGAGGCCACAGAGTGTTCATCCTTGAATAGGACACCAATTTCAAACCTCTGTCCTCTGAAGGCTCAGGGATCAATATGGAAGAAGAGGTAGAAAGATTTTAAGAGCCAGAGGGGGTGAACGACCACAAGGAAATAGAGTGTTCCAGACAGCTGTTCATTTATTCATGTGAGCTCACAGCAATCGTGACAGCATGCACAAGTCCTATGCAAGCTTGAATCAGACCAAATCCCAGCATAGACACAGGGAAGTGGGTTAGAAACCCCAACCCAACCTAAGGAACTTCTAGCAATTGATGACTGTTGGGAGGGGAAAAGACAGAAATGGGACTCTTGGTGGGCCCAGTGGATGGGCCCATATTGAAGGGCATTTAGAAACACAAATCAAACTCTATAGGCTGAAATATATATATATATATGTATATGTATATATATATGTATGTATGTATGTATATATATGTGTGTGTATATGTAGTATATATTACATTAAATTGGGCATGGGCAGCAAGATAGGTATGGAGAGGGGAGGGACTCTAAATACCATCAGACTATATTATATGAAAATCACAGAAATTCAATAAAAATAAATGAAAGGAGGAAAATATGATTGTACTGCAAGAGTTATAACAAGTACAGCAGTGAAGAGGGGTGTCAGGTTTTTGTAATGCTATAACAGAATATCTCAGACTGAATAATTTATAACAAATACAAATTATTGATAACAGTTATGGAGTCTAAAAAGTCCAAGATCAAAGTGCCATCAGGTGCACAGTATGCTAAGTCCTCACCTTTGCTTCCAACATGGTGCTTGAATGGTATGTCCCCCGAGGGAAGAGGCATTATTCCTCAAATTACATCAAGCAGAAGAGAATGAAGACAGAATGTATACTGGAAAATTTTTTAAAAGAAACTAATCACCCCGAGGGTAGACTCCTCATTAACTGATCACTAAAGGTCTAAAAGCATCAACTTCTTAATGCTGTTATAATAAAAATTCAACACGGGGTTTGGAGACCTCCAAAATGCAAACAATACCACTGAGTGGGCTTTAAGTCCAATTAGATAGCTATTTATTATCCCCAAGATAAAAGTGCCACTACTACACTATTGTGTCAGTCATTGTCGTGGTTATTAGACTTTAAATCTGGGCTTGGTTCACTAATTAATTTTCTCCCTTAGCAGCTTGCATAGTATCCTCTAGAACTATGAGAACTAGACTTTAGGGAAGAGGCTTCCAGGTCAGGTCCAGCTCCATTGCTCAAAGTCCTGTGTCCAACGTATGCCCATTTTAAGACTTCATCTTGCCCAATCAGACTGGTCAAGAGATCAAGAGATCAAATGACATCAGATGCTGGTAAGGATGTGGGGAAAGAGGAACACTCATTCAGTACTGGTGGAATTGAAAACTTGTGTAACTACTATGAAAAGCAGTATGGAGAACTCTTAAAAAACTAAAAATGAATCTACCACATGATCCAATTATACCACTCCTTGGCATATACCCAAAGGACTCATCCTACTTTACAGACACTTATACAACCATGTTTGTTGCTGCTCCTTTCACAATAACTAAGAAACAGAAGCAGCTTAAATGTTCCCAAACTGACAAATGGATAATGAAAATGTGGTACATTTACACAATGGAGTTCTGTTCAGCAGAAAGAAAAGATGAGTTTGTATGAGTCTTGCGCAAGCTGACACCATTGCTGTAGATTCATATAAGCAAGGTTCCAGGAGCCTGTGAGACTCTGCTTCCTTCTGCTCATGCACCTCCTCCCTTAGCTCTTACAATCTTTCCACTCCTGAATGCAAAATCATTAATTTGCAGGTAAATGGATGGAGCTAGAAAATGTTGAACTAAATATACACACTCAGTGTGTATAGTAGGAAACAGATGTTACCAGGGGGAAAATGGGGGAAAATTGGAGGTATTCAACTGGGAGGGGAGGAGAGAAGAAGGAAAATTAGAGGTATTGAACTGGGAGGGGAGGAGAGAAGGACATACAAGGAACCATTGGAGTAAAGGGGAAGAGGGAACTCAAGAGGGGGGGGGATAGTAGGAAATAGGTAGTATCAAGGGGAAAATGGGGGTAATTAAACTGGGGAGGGAGGAGGGAAGTTAAACAGGGAGAGAAAAAGGTCAGATAAATACAAATTAGATGGTGTGAAAAGCCAGGGGTAAATGTATTAACTAAAAAAACCATGAAAAAAATGCACATATGATATCTGAACATAAGTGCATGTATAAATGTGAAGGCTATATAACAAAAAACACAGTGCTAGACAGGAGAAACCTCACTTCAAGTTGTTAGTCCTGGTAGTCCAAGAGACTCCTAAAATAACCCAGGCTATTACCACAGTCCTTGATTACCCCCAAAAACTTGAAGGTAAAACCCTACTGCTAAGACATACTTCAGACACAGGACTTGGAGTGAGGGAGCTGGAACTGACCTGGAAGCCTTGTCCCTAAAGACTAGCCCTCATAGTTCTAGAGGATGCTATGCAAGATGCTAAGGGAGAAAATCAATCAGTGATCCAACATCAGCTCTAAAGCCTAATAATTACAACGACTGGCACAGAAAACTATCTATTGGTCATGGCACTTTTATCTAGAGGGTAATCAACAGATAATTGGACTTGAAGTCCTTTCAGTTGGTGGCACTGTCAATATAACCAAATACACATGGCTGGAGAGATTATAGATCCTAAAGAAAACTCCATCTCTGTCATATCTCTAGACATGAAATTTCTTAGTGTATGTTAAATATGGATCCTTATACAAACAAGTATATTGTACACCACTCATCAAAGAAGCTTCTTTTGGCAATAGATGGAGGTTATTACAGAGTTCCACAACTGGTCACACATAGAGATTATATGTCTGAGAGATGCCCAGCCTGAAGTTACACATCTACAGTGGGACCTTTACCCTTAATGCTCATGGAACACAGTGAAACAATGGGTAGAGAGAATACTAATACATCCCTCAGCTCTCACCAGAGAAGTTTCCTCATATAACAGAGCGAGAGGCACACAGAAGGTCATAACTGACCAAGTTTTAGAGAAGAAGAGACTGTAGAATGTGTGTCACTAGGTGGGACTTCTGTATTAAACCTCATTCACCCACAGTTCAGAGACCACTGCAGAAGAGGGGGCAGAAAGGTTGTAAGAGCCAAGACTGGTGCATGAACATAAAGAAACAGAGGCTTTCAGGCCTCTGGGAACTGACATGAACTTGCAACAGTGGTGGCAGAATGCACAAGACTTGTGTTAACTCACACGAAAACCAAGCATAGAGCTGGGAAAATGGACAGTCTTACCTGAGGAACTATTGGTAAGTAATTACTGTGGGGTGATGGTGAGGGATATCTGGGTACAAATGCTATGACAAAATGCATGAAGTCCCGTGTGTGGGAGGATAACGACAGTGCAGATTGTAGAGAAGCTTAAATTTGATTAAGATCTGTTTTATAAAATTTACAAAAGCTCAATAAAATATACATTCAAATAAAAATAAACTTTAACAAGTTTGATGTATTTTTCTAATTGGCATATATTTATTGTATATAGGGCTGGCTTTCATATGGAAAACTCCTTTCACATAAATATGTACCTCGGCTGTATTCACCCTCCTCGTCCTTCCCCACAGTCCCTTTTCTTTTCCCATTCCGACTAGTCTTCCGTTTCCCCATAGTCTCCCCTCTGTGTTTGTGTGTGTGTGTGTGTGTGTGTGTGTGTGTGTGTGTCCATATGTATATTTAATGTGTCGATAAAGAATTTCAGGACACACAAAAGAGAGAATAGAGGATACAATACTGTCTTTCTGCATTAGATATACTTTGCTTAATATGATGGTCTCCAGTTGCATGCATTTTCAAGCACATATATGTGAGCATATTTAAATATTGTTGTGATGTAACCAGTAGAAGAAGATATTAAACATACAAGGAAAGAGAACCAAGCAATATAAACATCTATGAGATGAGTAACTAGGGTAGAATGTGAGACATTGGCTAAGGGATTAGAAAATAGGAGCATCATTTCATCCACACTAATTTTTTAAAGAATAACCATGTAAGAATAAATGGAAGGCTTTTTAAAAGACCGAGTATAAAACTGAGTTCTTATAATGTTCTCCTGATAGAAGAGCCTGTGATCATTAGAGCCTGACAGTCTAACAACAGAACCTATTTTCTACATGTGTGAATACACAAGACTGGTAATAGTTGTAGTAATAGTAGTTGGAATTTATTTTATCTTGTGCCAGATTATTTCTCTAACCACCAAAGACATGTGTTAATTTAATCCATATAATAATCTCAAGAATTAGGAAATGATTTTGTTGATTTTTACATATTATGATCACATGACAAAAGAAGAATTACAGATAAATACAGGAGCAAGATATGGTGGTGCACGCCTATAGTCCCAGCACTTGAGAGGCAGAGGCAGGTGGATCTCTGTGAGTTCAAGGCCAGCCTGGTCTACATAGTGAGTTCCAGGACAGCTGGGACTACAGGGAGACCCTGCTTCAAAAAGACAAAAACAAACAAACAAACACCAGATAAATACAGGAAGGAAGGAGGCTAAATACTATATTATTGCTGAATGGAAGCCTCCTTCTATTAAACTCATAGTCCAGCTTGCTTTGCTTGTTCATATGCATCCTGTGGCAGAGATTACTAACCGACCCTTGAATAAGAGAACCATTTCCTCTGTGCCCAGCTGAGTTTGAGCAGGACATGTGGTTATCTGCCTACAGACTATATCTTGAACCTCCCATTCAGCTAAGATCCCTATATTATAATATTCACAGCAATGGGATATGAGTAAAGTATTGTGTGATATTGATATTTATTCCTTCCCCCTTTTCACTCCCCACATACTATTTATGGTCCTCTTGCCATAGGCTTGAAGATGTTCATGGGTATAAAAAATTTCAACCAAATGTACAAGGCTCACCTCTGAGCTATAACAGAATACCACTATAGCTAAAACATAGATCCCAAAATCAATTCCTGGGGGCAGGGAAGCCATACACAACTGTTAGGTAAAAGACATGTCAGTCTGGGAACACTGTGATGCTAAATACTAGCCTGTATCCTAATGCAAATAATTAATAGTAACCTTCTAACAATTAATTGATTACTATATTGTTTCCTAATATAGATAGAATTAACATGCTAATAGCCATTGTTCTTGTAACAGCTATTTGATAATTACTAAGTAATTAATATTTTGATTATAATTTTATTTACTATGAACTCATTCTAAAAATGTAATTGTTCAATGTTCTGGTAATCATGTGGTTACTGTAAGAATGCTGAGTAACCCAAGAGGCAAATTACAACCAAAGTGAAAAAATTAATTTTTCATTATGCAAGACTGAGGGCTGGATTGGATCATAGTGAAGAAAATAAGATCACTATATGATTTAAGAGACAACTAACTCACCTTTCCTGACAGGCTAGCTCAACTTCCAAATGAATAGTTAATGGTCATGGCATTATTTAGCCCGATTCTTAGATCTATATTATTTTTCAGTACTCCAGATTTTGCACTGTGTTGTAAATGTTAGTTTTATTTCCTTTGACTTCTTGGATTGACTTTTCTCTTATCAGTCCCCCATTGGTTAGGCTTCACTGGAAAGGAAGAAGTTATTTCTGTTGATTTTTAGTTATAGTAAGGTAATGTGTTTTATTTGGCAATAAAAACTGGATGGCAGCTGGTGTGCAAATTCATTTTCAAATAGTCTTGGCAAACAATTGAATCCACCCTCCACAGCAAAACTTGAACAGACCTCAGATGGCTGCTTAGGGGCCACAGAAAAGTTTGATGTTCTAAATTGCTCTTCTCAGGATTCACATGTTAGGAGGCTTTTTTGTTTTATTTTACAGTGAAATAATATAGAAATGGCATTTTGACGTATGATGGTATTACCTATGCAAGGGACACAAACACATGGCAATCTAAGATCACTTCCTAATTTATAACAAGACTTTGAGTAAAATGATCATATTTCTAAAGAGTCTACCAATTGCTGCTCTGATGTTTAAATATTATAAAGGGAACCACTGCAGTGTGCACTGAACAGTTCCACCATCTGTCTCAACAAAGACCCTTTGGGAATTGTTCAGATGTTGTAGAATCTTCAATTCTCTACAAAGGACTGTATTTACCTCTCAGCTGAACTGTATTTGGTAATTTCTATGATCCAGGGGAAAGATCTCACAAAGGAAACTGAATTACTAATTTTCTCAAACTAAAGAAGCAGTTTACAATACACAGCAACAGTCTTACCATTTGGGTCAGCAAAGCAGAGCCTGTTCATTTGAGAACCCAGATTGCTTTGCAGAGCCTTATACTGATGTTCTGCTTGATGATCCCTGGAAGCAGAGCACAGCTGCTGGGAAGTGTGCAATTCTGAATCCAGCAGAAGGAACAGCAGTGTCCCAAATTTGACACTTTATTACAATAAAATACAACAGATTACCTTAAGATACTTCAGTATTCTGAAACAAAATTCAACAATGCTGAAACACTGAACCCCAAATAGTGTAGTAAGTTACTCATCATTGGCTAAGACAGCTTTTATAATTTCCCTGTCAAAACACCAACTGTGCTGGGGTATGGGAGCTTATATCCCTAACCTTAGCATACACTGATGCAGGAGGATACCATTTTCAGAGCCACTTGAGCTACACTATGTAGCCACTACCTAGTGAGTCTCAGGACAGCCTAGGCTTCATACAGATATGTCTCACACATACCCCTCAAATCAATTATTAGCATTGGTTTAAAGTCAATTCTTTTGTATAAAATTAAAATCCCAAAGAAGTTGCAGGAAGCTTCATGTTAACATAGAGCACATTTTATTCCCAAGGAAACTACAATTTGTTAAAATAAGGACATATCACAAAATGCTCTGGGGAATAACAAAAATTTTCCAGATCTCTGGGAGCATGCAAGGCATTTATTTATGCCAAAAAAAACCCAGACTTTGAGAACTTGATATATTTCCTGACAAAGTTTTCAGAAAAGAGGTATCCTATTATCACAATAACTAGTATCCCTGAAATCAGCCAGTCCAGGCATTAAACCAGTGAGAATGCTAGGTGTTATATTTTTTCAAAAATGAAAAGAAAGAGAAAAAATATAGAAAGATAAAATAAAAAGAAAAGCAAAAATATTGTATTTAACAAAATTAGTCACATTCATCCCATGAGCCTTACCAATAACTTTGGAGTTAATGCTTTTCTGGGTGCAAAGGAGAAAACGTTCACTGCTGGTGGGAGAGTAGTGTATAGACACTTACTACTGTAGAAGCTTTTTGAATATATACACATAATATAAAAAGTGTTTAAATGTCATTGCCCTATAATGGTGGGGAGATGCCCCTACCAGACAGCACATGCTAGCAAATGAAAAGCCTAGTACCAGGAATGGAATCCCTCTTTTGGAGTTTTTGACAAGGGAGGCCCTGCAGACCTTCAAACAATATTGGCTATTGCCATTACACTTGGTTACCTGCCAGACTATGATGGTAAGACCCTATTGCTGAAGACACTATATATGAGTCATGAAACAAAAAAGGAAAATTCAAGCTTTACTGACTTAAAAGTTTCATCTCTACTCTACTTGCTAGCTTTTATAGTACTAGAAAGTTCTATACACGCTATTCAAAGAGAAAAGCAACCAAGTCTTACCCAGCTGTGAACCTTATGGGCCACAATAATGACTGGCCTGGCAAGATATGCAACAGTGGTATGAATGTTATGTGAGTAATCAATCACTCTGCTTGGATTTAAGGTCTGCTTCACAAGATGGAGCCCATACCTGGCACTCTTATCAGAACCAAGAACTTGTGGCACTAGAGAAGTCACAGGCTGGAGGAGGAACCTGTTGCTATTACTCTGCCAAAGGGGCATAGTATTAAATTGACTCCTAATGATTCATTGTTATAGTCATAGATTAGTGCTTCTCTCAACACTCACCAGACAAGTTTCTTCTTACAGCACATGGCGATTAACAGAGACCCACAACTGGTCAATGTGCAGAGAATAAGAGACTGAGGAGTGCTCAGCCCTAAATGGGATCCCTATATCACACCTTCTTCTCCCAAGGCTCAAGGATCAGTATAGAAGAGAGAGTCTAGTGGTTGAAGGAGTCAGGATTAGTAGATGAATACAAGGAAACTGTATGGTTATGACATAATAGGGCAGTGGCACATATCAACCCACAGTGCTTGTGACAGCATACACAAGGTCTGCACAAGTCCAAGTCAGACAAAAATCCTGCATAGCTGGGGGAGGTTGGCATGAATCTCAACTCTAGCTAAGGAGCTAATGATAATTGGTAGCTGCTAAGATAAAAATAATCAGTTTTCCTTAGTGGTGTGATGCTTGGTAGGCTGACCACACTCCAAGGCATAAGCCCACACCCAAGAGCACTTGAGAAATACATTGGATTTTTTAGGGCTTTAAAAATAAATAGTAATAAAGTATATGAAGTCAGGGGGTGGTAGAATGGGGGTAGAGATAGGGGGTTGATTATGACCAAAATACATTGTATTAAAATTTCAAAGACTCAATAAAAATGTTTTTAAAACTTCTCCGACTACAGAGATGAAAAACAATTTCAAATAAACAGAAAATTCCAGTTTTCCTGCTTTTAAAAATATAAGGGCATTTATAGGAAAAAGAAAACTAAAGCTTGACTGACCATCGAACTCTAGACAGTTTGTAAAACAGCTTTGTGCCCAAACCACAGAAGGGTCACATGCTTCAAAGCAAGAAAGGTTGAAACTTTATGCCTGTGATATCCAGGCAGTATGCTGTGCAAACATTTTGATAATTGTTATATTTAATCCTCAGAACAATCCTATGAGGCAGAAATTATTATTGCCATTTTTCCTAATACGCTACAAAGTGAAACTCAGTATATATTGGCTAGACAGTAAAACTGCCTTCATAGAATTTTATCTAGAAACTTAATATAGCAGAACCCTATACAATTACCCACTTTAGCAAGCTTGAGTCTAAATGCAATTTATCACTGAATTTGCAACTATGATCACTAAGTGTAGTTCATTTCCAGCATCTACTTTTTGAAACCCATAAACTAGGTCATCGGTTACCAGCTCAAGTCCAAATGCAGCCCCATAATGTCCAAACGCTAATCTCCCAAACCTGAAAATATGCCACCTTGTGAGTTCATCAATTAATCCTAGAGTCCCAGGTTGGCCCAACATAATCACATGGGTTCTTAAAGAAGCTGAGAAAAACAGGGAAACTGGCTCCCCATCACCTACTGAAGGAATACAGCTCAGCTAACTTTTTAGTTCTGGAATTCCTGACCTGTGTAACTGTAAAATATACATTTGTGTCATGCTAAGCTACCAAATTTGTCATGATTTGTTACTGAAGCAATGGGAAACTGATTTAGTAGGGCCTTGCACCAATTTACATTTCCTAAACTTGACTGTGGTTTGGTGATCAAACAGCTGGTAGACAGGTCTTCATTTGGGGCCAAGTCTCTGAATTTGTCTTCTTTTCTAGCTCAACTCTTAGTCTTTCCAGTGGTTTATTTTGTTTAGATGACTTAGAAAAAAAAATGCAGTAAGAAAAGTGACACACATAGAGTTACTGTATCTCTTCCTGTAGCTTTCGTTGAAATAAGCCTTGCAATTCTTAAAGAAAATGATATTTGATTCCTAAAACGTATTGGTTTTTTATTACTAATTGGGAAACCATAGTGTGAACAGCTGTGATATAAAGAGCTGAATCACGCAGCTATATCTAACACAGGTCCTAGCTAGTTAGAACTGTACATTTTGTAAGCATTTTCCTCCTTAGATAAGATGAGACTCTAAGTTAAATCTTTTTCTCCAAAAGCATTTTTCTAGGCCAGTTGTTTGACTCTAAATTACTTATATTTAGATATGATGATCTAAGCTTTGAATTTGTTTTTTAACCAATACAAAGTACGGTGGCAGATTGCTTGTGCTTTGCCTGGTTATACCTTCCCACTTGTGAACAATTTGAACACTGCGTGCTTACTACCACACACCTACACACCTCCCAACTCTGAATCAATATTTCCTTTTCTTTTATGGGAACCATAAGCATTTTCTTTACTACTTGAAGGTAGAGTCTTATTTTATGTTTATATGGTGTTGAGAAAGAAAAGTGGGTCATTATCTGCAGGTTTTCTAGGCCATGATTACAGTTTCCATGATAGAATGAATGGGCACTTTAATAAGTTATTCATCTATAGTCAGAATACATCATAATTTAGTCTTCTGACTTGGTTGCTTGAACAGAGTGACAGTCACCCTCTGAGGTTTATTTTTATTGCAGGAACAAGATGATTCCAAGCTCAACAGAAAATACAATTTATTAACTCACTTACCTGGAATATCCTGGAGCTTTAAGCTTCAGTGAATCCCTGGGCTTAAAACACATGGGTGGATTTCTTTCTCCCTTCCTCTAGGTCCTTCCACTGTGTGCCAGCCTTATCCTTTATCCTGAAAATGTGCATCCTCTGAGGACTATGGTTGCTGACACTCTAATTCACAAATTCTACTACCTCCCAATTCACTACCTCTGCTCATTGTAGTATATGGGTAGGAAAACATCTTTCACTGTTTTCCTAACAGCATCTATGCATCACTTTCAAAGAGTAACTCTGACTAGTCCCACCAGTTTACATGCTCTTTGAGAAGGGATGTAATGGTTGGAAAGGTCCTTATGACATGCCAGTCTCTTGGCTAAATGGATTGGTGAAATACTGAAACCAACATGTATTACAATGCGGCTTGGGAAACAGAGGGTAGGTTCACAAAAGAAGGCGTGGTGGCAAGTCTTAGGAAAAGACTTACCTCCTAGAACCTAAAACAGTACTTGATCAACAGTGGTATGCAGTAATGTTTGGTAGATTGAATTAAATTGAACTCAATTACATTTTCACCCTTATTATTATATGAAATTCATTTTAGTGTAGTGACAAAGCTATTTATTTGAAGCTAAACTGACATTTTGATTTCATTTAATTTTCCTCATTTATAGACTGAAGTAATAAAAAATATCTGCCCCTTCTAGTGCTTTGCCTAGAACAGTCAATAGAATAAAGCACTTTGACAGCCTGTGCTACATAGCAAACACTGAAAGGAATGTGAACCATTATTGTGTCTGATTTCTTTGTGTGCTATATATGTACATATATATATGAATATATATTTATATGTACACATTTACACTCAAATTTACATCTGTGAGTATGTATGTAATACAGTTGCATTTCTAAGTCAGTGAGAAGCATACAAGCTCTTTGCAATTATTCAGAAATCATATTTATCTCCTAATAAGTGCCAGACCCTTTACTAGATTTGTGAGCACAATGAAAAGGGCTTTGCCCTTGTCCTCCTAGCTAATGAGTACATACATTCTGACTGTGTATTTGCACATACACAAACACATATGCTCACTTTCTATCCCCCATCTCTCTGTCCTCTCTGTAATGAAGCTGGCAATTGCTTTCAGGAAACATTTGTCACAGATTTAAAAACTAGGTTAAAACTGTAAAGATCACTGGATTGTGGCCTGGTCTGTCAGTACTCTCATATGTTAAGCATTCTGTCACGTCTCTGATTATTCAGTAACACTCATTGCACTTAGTTGAATGACTAAGAAAATATATTCAAATAGAATAAATCCCAAAATTAACACAAATGAATCATTTATATGATTTCTCAATATTGTTTTGAGAGAACACCAACAGTCATGCATCTAAACTCCTAGTAGGGCTTTGTGCCTACAAAAGATGAGACTTTATAAATTAGAATAAAAGTAGCATCCTTCCCTTTGGTAGAAGTATAACAACGTATATATAAGATTTGATTTATAAGAAGACACCCATGCACTCTCAATCCAAGATAAGGAACGGTGCCCTCACCGCCATCTCTTGTTCTCCTTTGGGAGAACAAAGTTCTTTCTCATATGGGAGGTCTAGATTTGTCCATGACCATGTACATGTAACATGAAAGCAGAAACTGGTCTTTTGGGGGAAAAGCAGGGCACCAGATAGTAGTGAAGGAGAGATGGGTGGGTGCAGTGGGAGTATGTAAATGTGACCAAGACATGATATGTATATAAACATCATAATGAAATGGAGCACTTTGTATGGTAATTAAAATTTAATTTTAAAAAGAAGGAACACACTAGAAGACAAAAAAGTGTAGCAAATACATAGACTGGTATTAGTAGGAAGCATGATACACTGCACATATTAGTAGCAAGCATGATACACTGCATATGGTCTGTACTCACACAACCAGCAAAAAGATTTGTTATGCAGCTCACCACAGACACATGAGGAATACACTGCACTATGATGTCACTAGGCAATAGGAGTTTTTCAGGTCTGTTATACTCTTATGTGACATGGTCACTGTCTAAAATGTCATTATGTAGCACAAGAATGTACATACATAAACATGCATATATATGCAAAGATATCCCAGCTTGTAAGACTGAAGTTCTCTCTCTCTCTTTCTCTCTCTGTCTCCCCCCCCCAATTCACACACACATCCTTTCTATTTAGCTACTCGAAGCTATAGTAATTACAAGGTGACACAACTATGCTATTTTAACTATTAAATTTCCAAAAATTGTTTTCACAGCAATAGAGATCTAATACTGTGGATGGATAATTTTTACTCCTTGACAAAAGAAGTCTCAACTATTTTCAAGCATTGGCTTTGCTCTCACCCCCTTTTTAGAACTGTATTAGACCTCTTCATTATATTCTCCATACCTGAAAATCTCTTATTTTCTCTTGATATATCCTGAATAATTCTTTAGACGCTTCTTTTAAT
Organism: Nannospalax galili; assembly: GCF_000622305.1. NCBI lineage: Eukaryota > Metazoa > Chordata > Mammalia > Rodentia > Spalacidae > Nannospalax > Nannospalax galili. Next base: position 1,455,697 of record NW_008338112.1, read on the forward strand.
TTACTATTTCTATATCCTGTGTGTGTCTTTTATTTTGTTAACCTGCTGTTCATTCTTGACTTTAGTAATTACTTTGCATGTCTTGAATTTCGAATGTGTTTTCCATTTCTGCTTTCATGGGAGGTGCAATGTATGACATCAAGAGATTCAATTTATCCATATATACTATTCTTTCCTTCTGTCTCCAATAGAAAATAATGTTATTAGCATTGTCCATTCCCCCAACAAACATACATATGCACTGCAGGCATGCATGTGTACACACACACACACACACACACACACACACACACACACAACTTGGCAAATGTTTTTTGCCTTGAAAGTCATGATTACCAGAAATCTAGTTATGTCTTTGCTAGGCTGGGCTGGGACGCCCTTCTCTGCATGTCCTTGTTCTCCCCCACAACAGCACAGTTCTCTAGTCTTCATGAGCCCAATCACAAGTAAGCTTTACCGCATTTTATAAACAGAGAGAAATTGGACAAAATTACACCTAACAATGAAAGCCAATGTTTTCGTAGTGCAAGACTGAACCATAAAATTCTATTTATAGAGGCATATTAATCTGACTGCTAAAAAAATCATATTTAATTCTATGGTTAAAGTCACGTAAAAAGGCAAGCCTTGTTTGGGGTCCTTCATGGGAGATGCTACATGTTCTTTTTATCAGCACAAAACTCAGTCATGCTGAGCTGAATGAATGAGAGAGAGGAGTGTGGGAAGAGGAGCAGTGGAGAGGTCTGGTCCTCACCCTCCAGTGACCTGATATTTTCTTCCCTTAGTTTGTAACTTACAAACATTTGTTGATCAATTTAAAATTTGAGACCAGAACTTTCTTAGACATATTACGATTTTTCTTGTTATAGATTTTGCCTCTCTTCTGTCAACCAGTATCATTATTTTAATACTTATTAAATAATTAGGGTATAGCTCATTCTATTTTAATTGGGCACTGTCAAAAGACGTTTGATTCACATATATGTGAAGGGAGCACTGTAGTTTAGCATTTCACAAAAAGATTTATTTTTCCTCCAATATTTCAAATTTATTTTAATAAGCTACTTCCAAGTTAGTTGTAGTGTTTCCTTCTTGACAGTAATTATTTGTCAACCTTTTCTCTGTTTTAGTATGAAATAAACTAAAACAAACCCAATCTGAATTCTGTGGTATAGACACTACCCATCATTAATTTGGTTTTGGTTCTCCCTTTCCCTCCTAACTGTAGAACTGCCACCTTGTTGACCAGAAGGTGGTTCTATAATGCTGGAAAACAACTTAGTCCATGTGCATAGGAACGAAAAGACTAGTATAACTTAAAATATGGGAAATATAAGTTCACCTGAGGAAGAATAACCTGGTTTTTGTCATTCAAGTGCTCACTAGCACATAAAATAGATGAATAAACTCTCCAAACAACCAAAATGAAGGTATCTGAAGGTATGAGCTTGTCTAAAGGCAGTCACCGACCATCCTTCTACATGAAACTCTCTTGTAGATTTCTAATCACACCTTAGTGACTTTATTGTAAATTTTTATTGAATTTTTGTGTATTTCATATAGAACATCTTTTTATATAATTTTTATTGAACTTCTGTGTATTTCATACATAAAACCATCTTTATACCCCATTCCCCTTCCCCTTTGACATGTTTCCATATCCCTCCCACTGGAATTCAGGCATTCTGTCATTTGTGTTAAGGCTTATCATGTCAAATTAGTGTCTTGAGATGTCCCTCAGTGCAAGTTCATCCACTGAGATCTTGCCAGCCTATCTAGAGTCCCCCTCTTTGGATCAGCTCTTCCTCACGCAGCAGTGATCAGGTGCCAATATTTCAGCTAAGATTGGGGCCTGCTGTCCGTTTCCACAGTTCTATGCTAAGTTTTTGTCCTCTTGAGTTTGCATGGGTTTTGTGCATGCTGACATCATTGCTGTGGGTTCACGTGAGCAAAGTCCCAGGAGGCTGTATGACTCTATTTCACTATGGTCATATACCTCCTTCCTGGCTCTTATAATCCTTCTGCCTCCTTCAATGGTCCCTGAGCCCTGGGTGGGTGGAGTTTAACATAGGAGTCCTGTCCAAAGACCCACACTCTGCAGACTTATTCTCTGTGCTTTGGCTATTTATGACCTTTTGTGTTTCTGGTCCTCTGTGGTATGATGGAACTTCACCAACAGGAATTCAGAGACACATTAGTGCTCTCTTCATACCCTGTTCTATGTTCCCTGAGCCTTAAGTGTAGAGGTTGCATCCTAGATGTGCCACTTAGTCTTGGGAAATTTGCAATCTCTGTGTATGACCAGTTGTGGAACACTAATAATTTCCATCTATTACAAAAGAAGCCTCTCTGATTGGTGGTGACTGGGATACTTGTCTGTAAAGATAAGGATCCATATTTTGCACATAGTATAAATCACGTTTGTCTATGGATGTAACACCCTTAGGGTTTTCTCTAATATCTATGACCTCTCTGGTGACTTTAACTAATGTAACTTTACAAAGAATCTTACCTCTTAGGGACTGATAATCTGATTTAGTAACCCTAATTGAATGAGCAGATGAAATTTATCTTTTTATAGCTATCCACTGAAAGTAAGGTGCTAATATAATTCCAAGTTAAGTATTGATCAAAGTGTAGCATACAAACTCCTTATCTCAAAGCCAATAAAGAATTTAAGTAGTAAATATTTTCATTGAAAATTTTAATTTTATCAACCTCTTTTTCCATAATTCATTTAATATTAAAATTCCTAAAGTGAGTCTACATTTTGTAGTAATAAAATCCACAAAACCACTTATTTGCCATATTAAAAAATAAACAAAGAAGGGTTGAGAAAGATTTGCATTACATGTATGACTCCGATTCATTTCCTAGTGGATATTTGGACGTTACCAGTTCAATTATTTGACACCCTTCCTTTGGTGTTCATCTTCCGTTCTACCAACTATTATATTTCTCTTTTATACCTTGATGTAATGAGGTCTCAAAAAGAGTAGTTAGCTTTCCAACACAACCCAGGTGGAAACGATAGTGTAATTATTGCCACTTTCAAATTTGTTCTGACTTTATCTTTTTAATTTGGTACTTTCAAATGAAATTTTAATTATGAATAAAACTAATAAAGGTCAATTTATATTACCATTGTGTGAAGACTAGTTGTCTGGAGATAAATAGAAGGCTGGCTCCTTGATGGTTTTTTTTAAAGCACGAAAAATAATTAAAAGGCTACATTATCATTATCGAGGAGGAGTTATTGAAGTATTGCCTCTTACACAAAAGCTTTTCAATTCAGATTTTTGAAAGTAAAAAATGGAAAGTGTTTTACATAATAAATTGGGTCCCTAAGCAGTCAAACGACCACATATAGGTATATAATTTTAAATATGACTGGAAAATTATTGTGCAAGAAACAAGTAGACATACATGACCTCTGACCATCAGGAGTCTATGTCAGAATGCTGAATAACATCATTGTACACATGCAAGGGAGACATACCTGTTTGGCTGAATCGGGCAAAAGAAAAAAAATATATACCTGTGTCTCTGGACTGTGCTCATATATCTGTGTCTCTGGACTGTGCTCATAGGAATATAATTTGGTGGGCATCACTGTCACTACATCTGTACTAGAGCCAGGGTTTGCATTTTATTCAGCTCCAAGAGGTAATTTTTTATTTCTCATTATAATTCTTTTATGTTCAGTATACTTGAGAATTCAATTTAATTTTTTAAAGCATTTTGCTATATGTGCAAACATATACATTAGCCATTCTGTTTTAATCTCTTTAAAGGAAAAAGTATTTTTTAAAAACCCAGTATTAAATCAGACTTTCATTAGTTGTTTTAAATTTTGGTGTGTAATTCAAGATGTCATTTATTCATTCATTTACTCATGCATTATGCATACTGAGTGTTTATTCAAAGCACACATAGGAGATTTAGATTTATTTATCTTATTTGACTTGAATGAACTAGCTAGTTAAGAACTTGGGCTTGAGTGTTAACAATATACAGAAAAATCTTAATCCATCTGTGACAGCACTGAAAACTTGAACACACAGTTTGTATCTATCTTCTACTTGGAGAGAATTATAGAAAGTTCAGAAGACCTTCCCACAAAAGTTCTAAGGTATGTCATAAAAAGGACATCTCACTGAAAAATCTACCCACATTTCTGGAGGGACATAGGATATATGTATTTGGTTTAAAAAATAGCATTCTCCAGCTAGAAAATGGAAACAACCTAAGTGTCCTTTAACTGATAACTGGATGATAAAACTGTGGCACATACACAAAATCTTATTCAGCTGTGAAGAAAAATGAAATCATGAAATTTGTGGGTAAATGGATAAAACCAGAAATCATTGTACTGTGTGAAGTAGACCAGACCCAGAAGGATTTCTTATCATGGATCCTAGTTTTGAACCTTTAAATGTGAGTGTATAATGTGAAGGAACCACAAAAGCAAGGAAAGCAGAAAGCCACCATGGGGGGAGGGGACAGAGGCGTTCCATAAGGGACTAGTAAGACATGGGTGCTGTCAATGGGGAAATGGGAGAAATGACGTGGAAGTGTACCTGGGGAAGAGGGAGGGAAAGTGATGCAGAGAGACAGGAAGGAGAGATAAACAACACTAAGATGTCTAAAAGGCCACAGGGAGACATGTTTTAGACCAATTAAAAGACATATGTATGTAGATACATACATACATGCATATATTTTAGTAGAGAGTTACAGCACATGGGGTGATAATGCTTCCTTTAACGCTATCTAACAAAACTCCCAGTGTCAGGCATGACAAACCTCCGTTTGAGTTGTTGAACGGGGTTCAAAAGACTCCCAAAACAATATAGGCTATTGTCATTGCCCTCTGTTGCCTTCCATAACTTGAAGGTAAGATCCTATTGATGAAGTCATACACTTTGGACATAGTACTTGGAAGAACTGAGCTGGAGGTGAACTTGAAGGGTCCCCCAAGGATCATTTCTCATAGTATCAGAAGGTGCAAGGCAAGTTGTCAAAGGGAAAAAACAAACAACAGTCCAACCTAGTTGTGAAGCCTACAAACCACAACAAAGACTGGCCCAGCAAGATATCCCTACTGGTGCATTAGTGGCACTTTTATCTTGAGGTTAACCAACAGCTGTCTAATTGGACTTAAGGCCTACTAAATACAAGGGAATTCATGCCTAGTGCTGTAAACTAACCAAGTACCTGTGGTGGGAGACGTCATAGACTCTAGAAGAGGACCTACTACTGCTACTTTCTTAAACCAGCATAATTTCAAACTATATTTTAAATACTTATCCTTACATCCACAGATAAATATTTTTCTAATCCCTCATCAAAGAAGCTTTTTATTTCTTGCAACAAATGGAAAGTCTGCAACTTATCAAAATGCAGAGAATAAGTGTCCATGGGGTGTTCTGCCCCCACTGATACATCTATAAGGCAAATACTACACTTAAAGTTCATGGGACACTGAGGAGCAGTGGATGAAAAATTGTAAGAGCCGTAGGACCAGGAAACTTGCTGGTAAATCATATCTCCTAGACATGACAGATAAGAATCTGCTGAGCTTTTACCTTCTACAAGTCATTAATTGTAGTTGCTGCCTCTGCTGGTGTTAGCATTCTGCGTGCACTCACACTCGCCTGCTTGATCATTCCAGCCTATTTAGCAGGACTTCAGGAAAATGTTTGAAGTCAAATTAATGACCCCCAGTGCGTTTTTGTGGGGGTCCTTCCACTGAAACCTTGTTAATCTTCCAAGAGTCCCATCCTTGAAAGAGACTGATTCCCCCTTCCCAGAAACCATCAGCTCCCAGTAGTTCCTGGGCTAGGGTTGGGGTATCTTACTTCCCCACGTCTATGCTTGGATTTTTGCCTGGCTTGTGCTTGTATGGGACTTGTGCATGCTGTCATCATTTCTGTGCGTTTGTATGAGTAACTGCCCAGATGTCCAGAAAACTTCCCTTGTGGTCTTCCACCACTTCTGGCTTTTACTATCTTTATGTCCCTCTTCCACAACAATCCGTGAGCCTTGGGAGACAGAAGTTTGATATATGTATGCAACTCAGGAATAAGCACTCTGTAGCCTCTTATTTTCTGTATATTGGCTGTAAGACCCTATTGCTGAAAACACTGTATACATGAGCTGTGACAAACAGGAGAAATCAAGCTGGTACTGACTTCAAAGCTTCATCTTTACCAGTTAGTTTTCACAGTGTTGGAAGGTGCTATGCATGCTATTGAAAGAGAAAATTTAATCATCAACTTTGCCCAGCTGTGAATCCTGTATGCTTCAACAACAATTACCTGGCAAAATACACCCTCTGGTGCAACAGTAGCAGGAATATTATGGGAGTAACCAACCAATTTTTAATTGGATTTAAGTTCCACTCATAAGATGGAACACATACCTGACATTAATATCAAGCCTAGGAACATGTGGTTAGACAGGTCACAAGCTATAGTGGAGAGCCTAATACCATTATTCTATTAAACAGGTATAGTATTAAAGTGACTCCCTATGGCTTACTGCTATACCTATAGATTAATGCACCTCTCACTTTTTACCAGAGAAACTCCCTTATGCAGCAAATGATGATTAACACAGAAACACAGATAATTTTAACCATTTCTTTAGCAAAATAACTTGGAATAGCAATTGTGAAATGAAACAAATATAAGAATAGTGTCCAGGAAAGAATCTATGTATATAAAAGCAAAAATAATTAAATAGTAAATCCCAAAAAGTGAATACCTTAGTACTGTTTAATTACATTCATTTCCTTTATAAATAAAAAAGTGAGGTACAAGAAAAGCAAATGTTTCCAAAAACGTGAAGTCTACAGATGTACAAGGAGACGGACAGAGCTGAAAACAGTATTATCACTCTGCTTGGCGATCATGATGCTATCTCATCCCATTTTTACTGCCTAGCCACTGTATGAATGCAGCAATATGTAGTTTCCCAGGCAGTGGAGATAAAAACAGAGTTAGGACTCTGCCAAACCTATTCTTAAATTAAAGATGTAGTGGATTCTTAGAGAGAAAAAGTATCAGCTAGACATCCTCCGAATCAACTTCGTGTAGAATATAGTTGTACTAATTGATGAGGAATAATAATGTGTTCATTTGAAATTTATGGACATATTAGCAAACTCAATTATAACTCTAATTGACACAAACTAACAAAACATGTTTTGGTGCATTTATTTTTGTTAACAATCATTACTATATGTTGGTAATAGAATGCAGGCCAACTTTTGGTTGGCTTTATTATTGTTTTGAAATTCCCAGTCAAGGAGCCTCATCAGGCCAGTAGGTAGTGAGTCAATCTCATAAAATTCCCTATAATCCCCCATGAGTGTATTCAGTGTAGACCACTGTCTAACCTTGATATGCTTCTGGAATAGGAGGAAAAAATTGCTATTTAGTTCAAATACTTATCTTTCACCTGAGAGAAGAATACACAGTCAATTATGTTCTCAGACCGCCTTTTCTGCTGTCGAGGATGTTTGCTTCATGAAGGCTTTCCTGAAAAAACAAACCAACACGTGAACTTGCAGTGGTGGCATCGAGCACAAGGCCCACGCCAACTCAGTCAGACAAGAGCCCAGAGTGGAGGAGTGGAACAAGGGAAATGAGAATTGGGCCGGCCCTAGTCTGGGAACGGTTGGAGACTAGTACTGGATGAGGGAGAGCAGACCTTTCTTATAATCTCTAGATAGAAGGACTAGATGCTAGTGGATGAATTTGTACCAAAGGATATCTGGGTACAAACGCTTGACTAAATAGAACTTAAAATGTATGTTGGAATGCATGAGGTCCCCTGGAGTAGAGGTGGGACACGGGTGGGGGAAGGGGTCTAAATTTGATTAAGAACTGTTATATGAAATATATGAAAATTCAGTAGAAAATTACTAAAAACAAACAAACAAACAAAAATCAGCAAGATCTGTGAAAAGGCTTTGACTCGTTTACAACGAAGTTTTGGAAAATGTCCTCTAATGAATTCCTTCTGCTTAAGAAGACGTCACGTAGGAGTCAAACGTTTCTCTGGCAGCTGCATTCAATAAGCCACAGCATTGCTTGCAGTAGACAGAAGGATCTGGGCAGTAGACTGTAAAGAGGGTCTGGAGCAGCTGCTTTAACGGAGATCTTAAAGTCTGACACTGGTTACGTCTTATAAAGTTTGTGACAATTGATTGCTGCAGTGTATTAGCCAAAGATGTTGCCATGATTTGTGCTGAGATAGCTATACCTCTTCCCACACCAATCTCTCCCTAAAATAAATATTTCTACCACTAAATTGCAGATTATAACATAGTTTTTATTCTGATACTTGGGGAAAATCTTTTTCAAGGTTTTGCTTCAAATAGCTAATGAATTTTTAGTGGGTTTATTCAGCTGCCTGCTGAGTTTCAGTGGTGGGCGTTGTTTTAGTTTTCCTTCCTATTCCTGGGATCAGAACACTGACCAGAAATAACTCAGGGAGGAAAGGTCTATCTCACACCTCCCAGGTCAGTCTATCATGGAGGAAGCCACAGTAGGAACTCAGGACTGGAACCTGGAGGCAGAGCAGAAGCATAGACCATGGAAGGGTGCTGCTTACTGGCTTGCTCTCCTGGCCCATGCTCCATCTGCTTTCCTATACAACACAAGACCACCTGCCCAGGGGTGACACCTCCCACAGTGGGCCAGACCTCCCCACATCACTCAACAGTCAGGAAAATGTCCCACAGGCATGCCAGAGGCCAGTCCAATGGAGGCAATTCCCCAACTCAGGTTCCCTATACCCAGGTCTGTCAAGTTGACAACTGAAGCTATCCAGCACAGAAATCTAGCTAAAAATACCATAAATTACTGGGATATCTTACTAATTTCAATTAAGTTGATTTTATGACCAAGAGGTAAATAATCCAAATACCTTGTATGCACATGAGCACATAGAATGCACCCATCTGGCTTTCTCTGAGAGACTGAGTTGATTGGTGGTGTGTTCTGTCTGCAGAAGATATGAGCTACTCACCAAAGCAGAGTTTAGGGAATGTTGAATTAAGGCCTCCAATATACTAATTTTCATTCAATATGTTAATTATATCCATGATTGGACATGGTTTGGCCAGTTTCCAAATTGCCTACAGAATTCTTTTTCTCTTAGAGTTTCTTTTGGAACTCAGCATTTTATAGCATTTAATTTAAGAAATTCCTCTCTCTTCTCTAGGTTTTTGATGGAGCCCCAGGGAAATTTCTACCTTACCATTTCTTTCTCCCCTTCAGCAAATTTCAAATCTTGTGGTAGAAAACTAAAGTCCCACATTTTCTTGTTACACCAAAGGAGGCCACCAGACCTAACCTGCCCAATAAATGAGACAGTCTCCAGGATGTTCCTGGAGGAACTGTGAAGCCACGGAAGAACGAGAATTTGAAATAACATTTGAATGCCTTAATAGGTGCTCGTCACATCAGAGCTGCATTGTGATTGTCAGTTTGATATCTTCCTTAATTATTTGTTTGAAAAAATACAAATTCTTTTTTGTTGAATTTGCTTCAGAATGGATATGAAGTGCAATCATGGAGGCTCATTAAATGTTATTTGCTTTGTCCAATGAATGTGATACACTGAAAATCTGAGAGGCATCCACTGTACAGAAATGTTGAAACGATTTGGTAATAAGTGACCCTCATGTACAAGGCAAAATGAACATATTAACCAATAACATTTATGGACACTGGTAGTGCTGGCTGGAGACTTTGACTTCATAGACAGTTTGATTTAGACTCATTGTGGTTTGAATGTATTCCCTGAAATTCATATGTTAGAAATTTAATTCTCAGTTCAATAATCTTGAGAGTAATGAACTGTGACCTAGGAGATGTAAGATAAAATAAACCCTTTCTTCCCAAGTTGGTTTTGGTCAGTATTTTTATCACAGCAATAAAAGTAACCTAGGACAGATGACTAAGGTTAACAATGGAATATTGAATATTTCAAAATAGAAGATAGGATCTTTGGATAGTCTTACCATGTAGAAAGCACAAATATATGAGGTGTTTAAGATATAAATATTTGATATGATGATTTCCTAGTGTATATATATATGAGTACCCCATAAATACATATGCAATTATGTGGCAATTAAAAACAAACAAAAATAAAGAATACAAAAACAAACTTTTCCTCCCTAATTAGTTTCCTTGACCCTTGGAAAAGTTTACAGCAAAGTGATGACCTGAGGAGCCATTCCCTTTAAAAGAATAATCAGGCAGTTGTGGAGACTGGGTTGGAATAAAAGGAACTGGGATTGGGAGGAACCTGCAGGGAACTTAACTTGAAGGCCAAAATGCAATAAATGAGCAAAGAAGAGAGCAGCCGTCGGAAGGATGTGTTTGCTCCATAAAGAATCTTCCAAGTCTGCTTTAAAATGAAGGCTGTGAACCTTCTGATGATAAAACCACCAGAGGTGCAACTACAAGAGCACTGCCTGTTCATGGGGTAGATGAGGGTGACTAAGGTTTCTCAGTAACCTGGTGTGTGAAGAGCACCATGATTTACAACAAGAAAGGACATCTAGAGGCATAAACAAATCTGGCCATAGGAAGCTTTTTGATAGCCTCTGTCCAGAGGACTTCCGGATCAGGAACATATAGGATGGGAATTAAAGGAAATGAACAGCAGCCATGAGAAGTGGGGTGCACAAACTGCATATTGTGTGGCCAGGAGTTAGATAGTCAAATGTGCTGCCTACCATTCTTTTGATGGACGTGTTTTAGAAAGCAGCCCACAAGCACTGCCCACAAAGACTGGGCCCAAGTGCTTTGTCTGAGTGTCCTTTCTCTGGTTGGTTTTGAGCTCGTTATCTCACATACTTCACATTTGTTGACTGAAGGTTACCACAGTGCCAGTTATTTTTAGCTTGTTACATAAAGCACTTGTTAATGAAGAGTCCAGTGGGTTTAAATCTGCGTAGTGTTCATTCTCACCCTTTCTCGGATCTTCCCATGGTGTTTCCCTTTCTTTCATCACATTTTAAGTCTCAGAAAAACTATATTTCTCTGAATTTAGAAACATAGTTCCAATAACCTGAGAGTTTTGTTATACAGAATAAAAAGGAGATGGAAGAATTTTGTATGAGAATGAAGAGGAATGTTTGTTTAGTGAGTCAGAAACAAATTGAGATAAACAGAGAACATGGAAAATAAGTTCATTTTCACAGCATGCAAGATGTTGCCCCCATTTCTGTCATTTTGAAAAATGGCTTTAAAAAGTTGCTAATAGTGTTTCTAAATTGTTAAATTGATTATAATTTAGTGGGTGAATAATAATTTTTTCTCATTTGCAATGTTTACTTGAAGCAAGACAGGGAAGCAAAAGCTATGCAGATGATTTCTGCAAAATCAGTGAAAGACCGAGGTAGAAGCATAGAGTGCCTGTGCTTTGCCACTTTGACCTAAAAGGAATTGGTTGGTTATTTCTTTGAATAAACATTAAGAGCATGTATCTTCTTATTCATACAAAATGCTAAATCAAAAATGTATATATGGTTATGATATATATATATAATTTGCAGAGAAAAATAGACTGTGTGCTGATTAAAATAAGAATGTAATACTACCATATTTTATAAATTCTAACTTACAAATTTTCCACCTTGAGAATGACTGAAGTCAAGATGTAATGCCAAGTCTTCCTGAATAGATCTGACAAAGAATTAATTTCTTACTTATCTGTGGTACTAAGAGACTAAGATTAGACAAAGACATGAAATAGGCAATAACATAGACTCTTCACTTCAGTCAAGATTTCTAGCTCTTGTCTTCAAAATAGATCACTACTAGTCAAGGGAAGAAAAGAGATGTCAATTTTATTCTCCGTAGTTGAATTTGTTTTATGCTCTGTAGTTGTACTTTCCAGCAAAAATGCCAATGACCTTGAAACTCTTTATTCTGGAACTGTTTGACTCTGCTCTCTCAGTTGTTTATATAAGCACTCACTGGCGACCATTACAGACTTGGGCATTTGGCTAAGTCTTCACCTTTGCCCACTCGTCTGTACTTTCTGTGACCATGAGAATGAACATCACTAAATCTTTGACGATGATTTTTGCTTTTACCATATTTACCCCAAACCATGTGACAGGCATGATCCTTTCAAGCTCCGTCTACTTTTGAAGTCTGAATACCTTGTTCTTCTGTCTATAACCTTGCATCTCTCTGTTTCTTTCATGTTCTTATTAATGCAACATCCTTTCTGTTACCTCATTGATGATCACTTTCTTTTGATCACTTCTTTCCCTTATAGTTAATTGGTTCCCTCTCATCTTCATTTCTTGATGTGAAATCAAGACTTCATCAAGTATAATTATATTTGATTTACTAGCACATTCAAATTTCTTATTCTTACATATTTCAACTGCTGGTACTATAAGCTTAGTTCAATTCAACCTTTCACCTTTTCTACTCTTATACTTAAAGTGACCAATCCTAGATACCAAGTGATATGATGAGGTAGATTATATCACATATCTATAGTTAATAGTTTTAGATTGGAGAACAATCTCTCATTAAACCATGTTCTGTGTCTGATTAAACTTACAGAAGTTATGCTAAACTTTTTACTTTCTCCTCACAATCCTACCCCAACACTTCTTTTTAAATTACAGTTAACCAGGAATTGAACAATTTGTATTGTTTACCATTTCATATGGAAAATGTTAGTCATCAGCAAGAAACTAATAATTTGGCAATCCACTGACAAATATAGTTGCCCAATCTTGCTGTAGATTCCAAATCACGGATATAACTAATGAACCACAGTTAGGCCTGTGATGTTCCATCTACACTAGACATGCAGACTTTACTTTTTACCATCATTCCCTAAGAAATAATGCATAAATAGCATTTTCATAGCATTTAAATTATAAGTAACCTAGAGGTGATTTGAAGTATATATAGAGGAGGAAATATGTAGGTTACATGCAAATACTAAGCCCTTTATGTAGAGGTCTCACGCATCTTTAGATTTTGGGACCCAAAGGGTTTTCTAGAATCAATAACCTCTATGGATACCAAGAGCCAACTGCACAGAGCTCTCTTCTTTGGAACTGCAGATTTATATACTGATTCATCTGTTATACAGCTCTTCTGCAATGTGCCTTGCTCAAAATGAAACATGCATTCTACTCTCTAAATTAATCATTTTACTTTCTTCTCTAACAGATTAATAATTAAATGATAGAATTAATGAAATATTTCCCACCTATGGTATTGAAACAGTAGAAACCCTACCCTTTTTTCCAGTCTCTCCATTCCTTCTGTGTTTAATGGCAATGTTCCTCAACTTACAGTGATTCCCATTCAGTCAAAATCACTTAGGATTATTATCCTATGTTATTTTCTAAATGCTTCATATGTAGTAATCATTCAAGATCAATAAACAATAAGTTTGGATAAATCAAATACATCTATTCCTTGATCTTAAGGTTCATTACAATGTCATTTCTTAAAACATGAGCCAAAATTCATTTAGTCACTTGTGAATTCTTTGTTTACTAAATGAAAACCTCAGAACTTAGCAGGTAGGTGACTTAGAGAGGCAACAGCTGAGGTTCCAAAGGCTTGGCTTACCCAGGTTTCTAGTTTGCTGTCGAGACAACTCAAGACCCTTCCCTCTGATTACATATTCTTTCATAATATTGTGAAACTAAGACACAAAGACATTGGCCTCTATCGCAATCTACATGGAAGCACACCTTGCAGCATTTAGGAGCTGGCAAGAGGCAGAGGTAATTAATTAACATCTTATTCTGTCATATTAAAATGAAGGTTCAGAGAACATTATGGAAGAAGAATCAGAAAGACTGTATGAGCCATAGGGCTAGGGTGCCTGCTGCTAGATAGGGTCTTCTAGATATGATAGGAAAACTGCACCCATGAAATCTCAACAATATGGTTGCTTCCACAAGACCTACATAATGACAACACCAGTTGACATACAAATTTAAATTAAAAGCTCATGTGCAGCAGCTGCCATTTTCACTGTGTTCAGAAGAAAAGAACTTTACTCCTTGCATATATTTTCTTGCTGATACTACCAAATAGTATGGTACTGAAATAACTTGACAACATAGTGTTAAAAGGATGTAAACTTCAGAGCAATATTTAAGCAGTATGCAGCTTTAAATTACTTGAATTGAGTAAAGAAAAGACACTAAGGGTGTTTAGCACAACTATTCATTAAGCTGTGAATAATCACTACCACATATTACAGGGAATTTGCTGGTTTCCCTTGTTATGCTGGATTTTAATTGTGATAGCATATTTACTTAGATAACATTTCAAAATATTCTGTTTTTCATGAGAAGTCATTTGTGTTTTTCTTGTTGCACTGATTTTTTTAGTACTGTTTTTATTTCTTGACAATTATTCTTTACTCCTTTTAGCTACACTGATTTACTTCCCGAAGCACAAAAAGAGCATTTTCAAGAACTCAGAACAAAATGTTCTTAGACATAAGGTTGGAGGGAAATAATCAGCGGCTGTGTCACTCCAACCTGGAGCAAGTGATATTCCCAAGCCCTACTGCTAAGACACAGGATTCGTTATCTGAATGACTTTATACATATTTACGCCTTTTCAGTTATGCAATATTCACAGCTGATAAGCTTTCTTTTCCTAGACATATTCTTCTTCACTATTGTCCATTTGAAATGAACTAAGGTCTTAATGAAGTCAAATAACTATGGAGCCATAGATGATAATTTAGTATAAGATTACAATTCTCCAAATAAAATACTTTATTATTTTATTGGTAATACAGAATCTTATTGATTTATTCCAAGTGATTGCACATTAGTAGTAGCAGTGTCTATCACAGTCTCTGATCAGCGCTGCTTTATTCACATTTATGTTTATATTTAGTGTAGTACCTACTCTCCATTCAGCATTTCTCTAACATCATTAACATCATTTGGATCTTAGATGACTTACTACCTTCCTTTATGATAGTTACTTGGGTAAGGGTCAGTCTCTTTTAGACTATGGGCAGGAATTAGGCAGTCACTTCCAGCTGGGCAGAAAGAGATACACAAGTAAGCATGGAGGGACAAGAGAGCCGTGAAGAATCTAGTGAGCCAGAGGAGTGAGGCAATTAGGAGAAGAGGCCCAGGACCTCAAGAAAACTTCTGTCATTAAGGTTGAGCACATTGGGTGAGGGTTTTCAGTGTACAAATAGCTGTAGGAAAGGCCAACACCATAGTTCAGAAATTCCATGGTAAAATACATGTGGGGCCCCAAATGAGTGCAAGTTCACACACTTGCCTGCTTACATGCCATGTTTCCTCTAGATCATAAGGTCCTTCTAGCAATTACTGTATCTTTTTGTGTACATGTCTCATATATATATATACGGCCCCTCATGCCTTTTTACAAGCATTACTTGCCGTTGAGCACGTGCTCAGTATGCCTGATCATTTGTATTCATACTGTCACAACTGTGCTAATATGAGCTTGTGCTTCTTTGGATATATACAACTGCAAACATCTAGTGGGAGGTCACAAGTGTAGACAATGCTCTCACCCCACCAGGACCTGCCTGCTATTGATTCTACTGATGGTTCACTTTCCTCCGTCTTCTTCCTGACCTTTGTCCTCCTTGCCATTGTCAGTCATGGTAACCATACTTTTTCAAACGTCCTTACTCTCTTTGCTACCTCTTGGTTTACTGGCTTGACTAAACCATGAATGTGGCTAAATCCATTTCACTGCTTACCCCATGCCCCTAAATGTTTTGAAGTAAAACACATAATTAGATAAATTAACTTAGATTTAAATTTATAATCATCTTACTCAGTGGGGCCCTTCATGCTACTGGGAATTTACACTCTACTTACTCCTGACACATACCTGACATACATTTCCATTTACTTGGAAAGTAGTTGCTAAGATGGCTATTTCAGCACAGCCCCTCACCCCATCTCCTAAAACTCAACCCTTCCACCAGGTCCTCCTTGTCAGCTGAAGGCCTTTTAACAACTTTAGGAAGAAATGGAAACATTTAGGAAAACTTCCACAAACTCCAACTCAGCCAACACCTGTAACCTCATTCCTTTTCCTGCTACAGCGGGTGAGCTGCTTCTTCTCCTTATTAAAGCTCGGATGTTGTGCATTCTTGTAGCATTCATTTAAAAAATGTTTTGTTAATCCTCCATTCCCTTCTCTGGCAAGGATAATTTTTATCAGCATGCAAATAAACTTATTTTTTCCACTTTGAAAAGATCCTTTCTCATCTCTCTGCTCAGTTTTACAGAAACGGTCCTTGAAGTATCCCTACAAATTTGATGCCTTTAATTTAACTCCTTTCCTACCGTTTAAAATCAAACCTATCATGTTCTTGCTTTTTATGGCTTCACTGCAAAGGTCACAGATGACCTTCACAATGATAAACCCAAACTGAATTCTTTGCCCCCTTCCCTTTCAAGTCTGCCAGCAGCGTTTGCTTGGCTTCTAAGACTCCGCACTTCCTTGGTTCCCCTCTGACTTGGTCTTCCTTTGATCTCTTTCTCGGTTCCCCTTCATTCCTAGTGCTGAACATTACTCATTTTCTCAGTGACCTCATTCTGTCTCATGGCTTTAAATATCATTCATATGCTGATGGCACCCAAAATTATATCCCTAGCCTCTGCCATTCCCCTCAAAACACCAAGCTCTTATGCCCAATTCCCACTGACATTTCAATTTGTCTAGCAAACATCATAAAAATAATACGTCAAAATATAATTTGTATCTTTTTTCCAGCCAAGCCTGCTTGAACCAGTTTCTCTTCTCAATCATAAGAGACACTTTCCCATTTCTCAGGCACAAAATGTCAAAGGCAACTCCACTCTTCTATTTTTCACAGTGTCACCAATTTGTCAGCAAATCGTGTCATCTACATCTTCAAAAATCTATCCCAGATGTGACCACTTAGTATGACCTCCCCTCTTAACACTTGTTCCCATATGGATTTCATGCATTGCCCAAGTACCTCTTACCTGGTCTTTGTGCTGTGATTCTTGCCCTTTATAAACAATTTTCAACACAGGAGCCAAAGGGGTCCTTTTGGAATGTCATACCAGTTGCCTGTTACAAAGCCTTCCAATGACTTTCCCCACACCTCCAGTGAAAGCTGAAGCCCTTAAATGGCTTATAAGGGTGTTTACATATGCCCCATTCCTGACCTGTCACTGGACTTGTTTACTATGTTCTTTCAGGTTTGCTTCCTGCCACCATAGCAAGATTTTTGCTGAGTCCGAACATAAGACTTGTGATTCAGGACCCTTATGTGTAGAGTTCTACAACTGCCAGTATTCTTGTCTACGAAGCTCTGCATGGCTTGTGCCTCCATATCTTCCCATGCAATCTCATCAGGGTCTCGCTTGCTTCCCTCATAAATGAGCTACAATTTTCACAGTCCCTTTAGATCTTCCCTATATATTGTTTCTCATTTCCTAAGAGTCTTACTTATTTTGGGGTATTTTCGCCTAAAAATTAAGTTCCATGAGAAAACATACATTTTGTTACTAAGAACTGCGAACAGTGACTAATTTATAGTAGTTGCTTAATAAATATTTGTTGAAAGAAACAAATTAAGGAAGATGGTGGACAGTGCCGATGAGATGGAGAAATGTCTAATTGTTTAAACACTCAAAACAAAAGGAAGGGTAAAAGCTTGTGAGCGAGAACTGCTCTTAGCCAGAAGTTCCTTTTGTCTGGAGAAGTAAAAGGTACTCAATACCCAATTTTGCCCCTTAATAGAAATGTTTCTGCAAATGGATTAATGACAAGGCCAGGGAGAGCTGCCAACAGCAGACCTTCTCTGTACGATTCTTCATAACCAACGTAATTAGTGCAGGGTGAGCTATATTTAGCCAGTATCGTTAGGTGCTCAATAAGTGTTTGTCGACTGAGCACAGTTAATGAATAATGAGTGAGATAGTTAATTTGATATCAATTCCTGGACTTTGGGAGAAATCTAATGAGTAGCTAAGGCACATAATGTATGAGATACTGGCAAAATTTTAAGTACAACTCTGCTTATAATTTTTTATTTAAAATGTTAACAAATAATATATAGGCTTAGAGAATGACTTCTTCCCTATAATTTTATCCTAGGACTTGAAAAGAGATATTTTCCCTTTCTTCAATTCATAGTTCAGCTCTCAGTACGGAATAAAACTATAATAATAATACTTTGAGAGTGTCCATTATAAGGCTTATGTGTGGGTTAGTTTTTGACAAACTGACATAGAGTCATCTGGAAAAGGGAACCCTAACTAAAGAATTTCCTCCAAAAGACTGGCCTGTGGGCATATCTCTGGGGTATAGACTCTTAGCCTACATCAATCTACTGTGGTCTATGCCATCCCTGAGTAGGTGGGCCTGGGCTGTATAAGGAAAGTAGCTGAGTACTGGAGAGATGCTCAGTAGTTAAGAGTTAAGGCTGCTCTTGCAAAGGACCTAGGTTCAGATCCCAGCACCCACATGGCAGCTAACAACCACCCACACTACATACAATTCCAGGAGATCTAACACTCTCTTCTGACCTCCATGAGCATTACACAGCACAGGTGCACTTACATATACACAAGAAATACACTTATACACATAAAATTAAAATAATAAATAAAATATATTTTTAAAAAGAAAAGCAGCTGAGCAAGCCATGGGAAGCAAGGTAGCAAGCAGTGTTCCCCCATGGGCTCTGCTCCCCTTCTTGCTAGTCCCTGCCTGCATTCCTGCCAACATCCCTCAATGATGAACTGTGATGTGGAAGTAAAAGCCAAATAAATCTTTTCCTCCCCAATTTGCTTTTTGGTCAAGGTGTTTATCAAAGCAACAAAAACCAAACTAGGACGTCTTATAAAAGCAAAATTTCAACAAGAGTTGATGTTCATTGGGATAGTTCAACTAAGATCAAAGAAATGTTATGAAGGCCTTGATTATCCCCTGAGTCCAGAAAAGAGAGAGAAGATCATTGTTCCTCCCAGCTCAACAACTCATCAATCAGTCCTAGTGGGAGATTTCTCCCTGAGGTTTTCTCTCTAAAATTCTTCTTTTAGCATGATCATATTACAAGAGTATTCTAGCTTTAACAATTTTATTAAAAGTTCTATATAGAAGAGTGATATATAAAAACTGTTGGCTATTTGAAATACCAGGCAGGCTGAATTTGCCTATATTTTATCTACAAATCTTGATAACGTAAAATTTTAGACTCTTTTTTTTTAACTTTTACAAAAACTGTTGAAAATTTCATACATGCATATAAGGTATTTTGATCAAATCCATGTCCACTCCCTCCCCTCCAACATCTCCCCCTCTGAAAAGGCAACCCTAAAATCTTTTTTTTTCTTTTTTTATTTTAATTTTTTTTTTACAATTAAAGTTACAGTTTTAACAATATACAAAATATTACAGTAATTCAGATTTTTTGGCATAATGATA
>NW_008338112.1:1479122-1479709 GCF_000622305.1 Nannospalax galili
AGCTGCAAATCCATCTGGTCCCGGGCTTTTTTTAGTCGGGAAGTTTTGTGTTACTGTTTCAATTTCTTTTTGTGATATGGGTCTGTTTAAGCTGTTAATCTCTTCTTGGCTTGGTTTTGGTCGTTCCCATGCCTTTAGATATGCATCCGTTTCTTTTAGGTTTTCGTATTTGGTAGCATATAGGTTTTTAAAGTATTCCCTTATAATGTTCTGTATCTTTCTGGTGTGTGTTGTGATGTTTCCCCTTTCATCTCTGATTTTGTTGATTTGGAGGTGCTCTTTCTTTTGGTTAACTGGGTTAGTGGCTTGTCAGCCGTTTTTATCTTTTCAAAGAACCAGCTCTTGGATTCATTGATTCTTTGTATTGTTTGCTTTGTTTTAGTTTCATTAATTTCTGCCCTGAATTTGATTTTTCTTCTTGTCTGTTGGGTTTGGGTTTCATTTGTTGTTGCTTTTCAGGTGTCTTGAGTTGCAATGTTAAGTCATTTATTTATATTCTTTCTGATTTTTTGATGTAGACACTTAGAGCTATAAACCTCCTTCTAAGGACAGCTTTTAGCATGTCCCAGAGTTGGGTTTTTTTTTTG
>NW_008338112.1:1481862-1488564 GCF_000622305.1 Nannospalax galili
GATTGAGTAGCTGGGTTGTACTGGATGCAAAGGATCAGGGAGAGGAAAGGTAAGCCTCGGATCCCCCAGAAAGAGGCTGTCAGCCCCAGAAAGAGGCTGGCGGGTGTTGCAGGACCAGGGAAGTAGAGGGAGATGAGGGCAGTGCCAGGACCAGAAGCGGTGCTCCTGGGGCCCAAGAAAGGCATTGAGTTGGTCTGGGTGAGAATGGTCAGGAAGCAGTATTGGTTCCCCAGGTGTCTGGGGCCCCAAGACTAGGAATGGCGCAGGGCCCAAACTAGGAGTATAGAACTGTGGAGGGGATGGAAGGGTGAATGTGGCTTAGGGAGTCCCGGCGGGGAAGGCTGTGCTATAGACTTACCCCAAGAGGCATGAGGTTAGTAGTGCAGGCTCGGAGAGAGGACCCTAAAATCCTTTAAGAATTAGATACAAGCTCCAAACTACTTTTGACATTTTTGGCCTTTAGAACAGAGTATGTTGCTAACAGGCTTAAGGAAATTTTGACTTTTAGCCAAGAAAGTGGCTACATTTCTGTGGGGTCTTTTTACCCTAACTGCCTAGCCAATTCCTGCTTCCTATTCTTATCATGCCATCCTCTGAAGGGGTTACCCAAATTGCCAATAGGGACTAGGGACTCAGACCATTCTGGCTTCTTCCATGCTGAACAGGGACACGGTGTGAAGCAATTGGAGTACCCCTTCAGTGGGTCTAGCTAAAAGACTCCCAAATTGCATAACTCTTGTCTCTAAGGGGAAAAGAAAGTCCTTGAATCCTGAATAGGAGATGTGAAGGAGAAATAAAGGCAAGAGCAATTAGCATTACAAGTTCAAGACAGGGAACTAGAAAAATGATCAGGGCAATTATCAAGTGTTCATATGAAAGTCCATTGGAATTTCTTGACAAGGGCTTCCGAAAACATCCCTCTATTGGGTTCTTATTCATTTTTCTTCCAAGGCTGGACTAGTTGGCTGGGAGGAGTGGCTGGATACTCAGGTGGGGGTCCAGTGATCCTGCTTGGCACTCCTTTAATGAATGAGCACAACCATCAACAAGCCCAACTGTGACTATGTTTAGTGATCAGGCTCAGCTGAAGTCATGATGATGGTAATTATTTCATGCAGAAGAGACCGCTGTATAGCATTATCTTATTAAAAGGACCTGGAATTTAAAAGGATTTGGTGCTAGGACCCACATATGAGGGAGAACATACAACGTTTGTTTTTCTGAGTCCATGTTACTTCACTTAGTATAACAGTTTCTAGATCCATCCATTTACCTGCAAATTTCATTATTTCATCTTTCTTTACTGCTGAATAGAATTCCACTATGTAAATAGACCACCATTTTGTTAACCACTTGTCAGTTGAGGGACACTTGGTTTGCTTCCATCTCCTAACTATTGTGAAAAGAGAAAAGAGCACCAACAAACATGGTTGTACAAGTGTCTCTATAATAGGATCAGTCCTTAGCTGCTACCCTGTTGGAGATCTGAACACACCCTCTCAGGCTTTCTGTTAGGATCTCAGCCTTAGCCTACCCTAGACTAACTAACTTGATATAATTAGGTTTCATTTTAATTGAATCTTGTATAATATCAATTCTCTTGAGATCAATATGTTTTAGCCCTAATATCAGGCTCTATATTTCTAGCAGGAAGAATAGAGAATTTTTTAGTGGTCTTAGCAATAGAAAATTCAGTCTCACCAAAGAACTCAGTTCAACATAATAAAACACATTTTATTATGGGAGGGAGATGGAATGTATACACAGTGATCTCTATTTATGTGCTAAATGTTATCATAAATGCATGGAATAACTTTCAATGTTCTGAAACAGTCTTTTTTGACGTGTACTCACATGCATAAAAGAAAATCAGATTTTTGCCTCAGATCATGATGCCAAGCTTGCCTTCCAGCCACAAGAAACCATAAAACCGGACTTAATATATAAGACAGTTGTGTTCAGGTATCAAACACAGACCTCTTGGGACTGTAATCATTGAGAAAACAATATGAGATACCTACCACAGTTGGATGGCTTCCTGGTTGGAGATATTTACCAGCCTACATCTCAGAGAATAGAACCAGCACAGGGACCAATGGTTTCACTAAGCATGGGAGGGAGATGGAAGAGCTTAGAGCCACAAAAACAGCTGGAACTCCTGACCTACAAAATGACAGAGCTATGTGGAAATGGGACACATAAGTATGCAGCAGAAGTACATGGCTGTGCCTTGCCATGTGAAGGGAGAGACACAGCAAAACCTCACAGAGGGTGGCTGTTGTGCATCTTAAAGCTGTCCAATAACAAAAGCACAATAGGCTGGGGATTCTGGGACAAGGTAGAATATTATTCCTGTCTCACTATATACCTCAGCCACATAGTAGAACCACAGAAATGCCATGTCTAAAGAGTGAAAACCACTGTGAGGTAAGGAATGAGGCAGAGGACTAAGGGAAAAACAATTGAGCCACAATGAAGCTAAAACAAAGCTGGCAAGAAAGTGCAGAATTTTCTAGTAATTTAACTTCCTATTCAAACAAAACTCAACTGCAAAAGAGGACAGCAGAATGAACACAAAATAATCATCACAATGTCCAGCATAAAACAAACACTAGATTTGTTAAGTAGCAAATATAAATTAGAAAATGCAGTCCAAAAGAAACAAACCAACCAGAGGTTGGATCTAACAGATAAGAAATTTGGAAGTTATAAAACATTGAAGAACACAAAAGGAAAGATGGATATAAATATGGATGAGGATGTCAGCAGAGAAAAGGAAGCTAAAGATTCAGTTTTTCCAATTTATAATCATATGTTAAATTAATTATAGAATTGACTTAATAGATTGGAGATGATAAATAATACAGCAGTGAACTTAAAGACAAAACAAGAGAAATTACACAGTCTGAAAAATAGAGAGAAATGGACTTGAATGCAGAGTGGCAGAGCCTTAAGGACTGTACGAATGGTAGACCGCCTTCTGACAAATACGAAAGGGAATTCTGGAAGGAAAAGAGAAAGTTGAGAAGAAAAAGTGACCAGTGACTGTAAATTCCCAAAATTTGATAAAGGTATTGACTTAACAGGTCTACAAAACTTAGGAAAACTTGATGAAGATAAACATGAGTCTAACATCATCTAGTTGCATCATAATCAAACTGATGATAACCAAACACAAAGAGCAAATATATGTTAAATAGACATAGGAAAATCACAGATGTGAAAATGATCTTCTATATCTAGCAAAGAAGTATGGAGATATTTTTACAGGTCTTAGTATTAGAAACTTCTCAGCAGAATGCAAACAAGAAGGAAATGTCTTTAAAAATATAAAGAAAACTGAAAGAAAAAAAAACTATCCAAAATTTTACACATGAAGGAAAAATACCCTTTACCAATGAAAGCAAAATAATGACATTTTTAGATAAGTTCACACACAATGAAATTCAATTAAAGTCATTTCCAGTGAATTTTCAGCACTACAAGACATGCTAATGCTAATTGGAAATTACACCATGTGGAAGTATAAACCAAGAAGGAATGAGGAATCAACAGGGAATGAAGGAGACCAAAGTTAGAAGGGTGAATATATATAAATGGTTGTTTGTCTTGCTTTTAAATTAAAAAAATATTATGAGTATGAGTATTTTGCCTATATGCGTAAGTGCACCCATGTCATGCAAAGCGCACAGAGGCCAGAAGAGGGCACTGGGTCTCCTGGAACTGGATGGTCAGTTGTTAGGTACCATGTGGGTGCTGGAACTGAACCCAGGTCCTCTGCAAGAGCAGCAAGCACTCTTATCTACTGAGCCATCTCTCCAGCCCGTTGTCTTTTCTTTTTTAAATTGCTTTATGAAATTACTAGCTGCTGAAGAAAGAAAATTCAGCTTTATCACACATGAAGTAGTAGGGTCACAATTGCTTTAAAAACTACGGGCTGGGGATTGTCAACAGATTCACACACGTTACATAAAGTGGAATAGTAATAGTTCTAAGATGTTAAAAAATTAGGAGTGCGTAGTCTGTACTGAGTGACTGAATGCAAAGAGCCTCTCTAAGGGTCACATTTCAGGCTTAATGAAGTTGCTTCAAGAGTATGTCCTGGGTACCTGCTGGCAGATCAGGTGAGACTGCCTCAATGATGTTTCCAGTTCAAACTGGTGCCATTATGACAGAATGTTTTCATGAGCTTTTCCTGGCTTCTCATGAAAATAAAAAGCTGCCATTTTCTTTTTTATTTCTACTTTGTTTTTTCACCTTAAAGAGACCTGTCCCTTACTCTTGACTTCTGGTGTAATCTCTTAACCCTTGGAATCTCAAGCCAGATAAGAGTGTTTGCTTGTCTGCTGGCCTTGGGAAAATCAGATAAATAATATCATCATTTAGGGAGGTGGCTTTGGGCCACACTGTATCACCTCCTTTCCTGAGGAACTGCAGGTCGATTCAACACATGATTGGTCCAGCAAGCTTAGGTGATGAAGCTTTGATAAGAGCTCTGAACACCAAGGCTCTAGGGAGCTTCCCATTGAAAATAGTTTGCATGCCATCAGACACATGGGTGCTGGCAAAGTAACACTGTGACTCACTGGGGAGAGGACAAGTGAAAGCTCCAAGTTTCATGTTTTCTTGGATTTTGCCCTATGCACTTCTTCTTGTGACTGTTTTTAAAGCATATCCTTCACCTATGGCAAATCACAACCATGATTGTAGCACCTTTTCATAATTTCCTCAAGTACTTTTTGTGAATTATTAAAGCTGAGGGTGACTTGGGAAGCTCCCCAAGCTCCTAATCTGTTTTAGAATTGAAGATGCTTTGGGAATGTGCTCCCTCTAACACTGCACCATCTATGTCTTTAATGTACTCTAAGAGCTTCACCCAGCTGATTTAGTGCTGCCTTTCTTTGAGGGTGTTTCTTTCTTGAGTACCCTCTCAAATGAAAGGGTTTCTCCCATGTTCCCACAGACTTTGGGATGGGACAGCTGTTTCTTCTTATTGTCATTCTAGGTCATTCTTCTAGCAGCTTTAAGAAAAATCTTCAGGGCTGGAGAGATGACTTGGCTGTTAAGAGTGCATACTAGTTTTTCAGAGGGCATGGATTTGGTTCCAAACACCCACACTGGCAGTTCACAGCCCTCTATGACTCTAACTCCAGGGAGATCTGAACCCTCTTCTGGTCTCCACATGCACCTGCACTTACAGGTGCACATATGCCTGTACA
Organism: Nannospalax galili; assembly: GCF_000622305.1. NCBI lineage: Eukaryota > Metazoa > Chordata > Mammalia > Rodentia > Spalacidae > Nannospalax > Nannospalax galili. The sequence continues at coordinate 1,487,082 of NW_008338112.1, forward strand.
CATACACACATAATTAAAAAGTACATCTTCTTAAAGTAAAAGCTAGGCATGGTGGTGCACACTTTTAATCCCAGCACTTAGGAAGCAGAGGCAGGTGGATCTCTATGAGGCTGAGGCCAGCCTGATCTACATAGTGAGTTGCAGGCCAGCTGGGGCTACAGGGAGATCCTGTCTCAAACAATAACGACAACAGAAGAAAATAAAAACAGGAAAACCTTCAACAGCATCTATTGTACAGTTCTACAGCGCTAGGAGTGGGAACCACAGCCTCATGCATGCCAAGCAAGCCCTCTATTGCTGTGTTGTACCCCTCAGCCCATGCTGTCCCTTCCTACCACACACTACCACTCACTGACAGAATCATCTGCCACCCCAAGCTTCTGATTACCTTCCCCGACAGAATTAACACTTGGTCTGATAACATTACATTGTGGATGGGTGGCTTTTATTAGACATATAATTCTGAAGCTGGGCATGGTGGCACAGGACTTTAATCCCAGCACTTGGTAGGCAGAGACAGGAGGATTTCTGTATGAGACCAGTCTTGTCTACCTAGTAAGGTCCTGTCTCATAAACAGAAAGACGTAAAATCTGAACAAAATCTAGAACTTAGACTGTATGAGTCTCTGCTCCTGTCCAGTCTGAGCTCACCTCACCCTAGCTCAGTTTTTCCACATAACTCTAGTGCTGTTTAATGTGCTATAAGTTTTGTTGAATTCTTTCAGATCATTTGACCCTAAGTCTTAGTTTGCTTTAAATGCTATGACAAAACACTCTGACCAAAGCCGACTTATGGAGGAAAGGGTTTATTTGACTTACAAGCACAGCCCATCAGCAAGGGAAGCCAAGGCAGGAACTCAGGGCAGAAACCTGGAGCACAAAGCACTGAGGATAGCTGCTTACTGGCTTGCCCTTCTAGCCTGTGCTGAGTCCGCTTCCCTATATAATACAGGACCACCTACCCAACGGTGGCACCACCCCCAGTGCTGGGCCCTCCCATATCACTTAAGAAAATGTCCTACAGACATGGCCAATGAAAGCAATTCCCCAACTGAGGGTCCTATTTCCCAGGTGTGTCAAGTTGAACACCCAAAGCTATCCAGCACACCTGGCAACACATTAAAGCATTCCTTTTATATAACCTTGGTTTTCCCCTCTCTCTTTGCTTATTTTATTGCACATATCAGGGATCAAATATCTATCCTGGGAAAACTTTTATAATGCATTCTTTTGGGGGGGGGATATATTTCAAATAGTAATTAAACCTTGCTCTGTGTCCAGAAATAAGCTATTTGCTTGGAATTAAAAAATAAAAGACACGACTATCCTCAGGCCTCTTGGGGTAAGTCTATAGCGCAGCGCTCCGCGCCTAAGCCACATTCACCAATCCATCCCCCCACCTCGCCGTTCTATACTCCTAGTTTGAGCCCTGCGCCATTCCTAGTCTTGGGGCCCCAGACACCTGGGGAACCAATACTGCTTC
>NW_008338112.1:1493735-1494020 GCF_000622305.1 Nannospalax galili
TATCGACATATGTTCTCCCTCATATGTGGATCCTAGATGCAGACTCAGATAAATAAGTATGCAAACAGAGATAACTGCAGGAACCAGGACAAGGGTAAGGAAACAGTGAGGTAAAGGAAAAGAAATAACCTGAAGAAGAAGAATAGTAGGTAACATGCCTTAATAAGAGAGATATGGATAAAAATTGGGTTAGATTAAGGGATGGGGGAGGGAAGGGTATATGAGGAACCTAGGGGATAAGGAGAAAGAAGCAGTTCAACAGAGGTAGGATCATAGGAGCAAGGG
>NW_008338112.1:1494877-1518211 GCF_000622305.1 Nannospalax galili
TTTGCCAGAAGGTCAGATAGGGGGGAATAGATGGGGGTCCTGACAGCACAGTGGACAGTGGCAGGGATGACAGAGTATGGAGGCTCTAGTGAGAGACGAAAGCTGTCTATCTGTCGAGTTTATATTCATTCTCAGATGCCAAGGAACTCAGAAAGTAAGCGACTGTGACCAGTAATAGTCATATAGAGAGAGATTAAAAATGCATGTGAAAACATCTCAATGTCAATTGCCTTAAAATGAATTTTTCTGTATGAAACTGTGTATTTTAACAACGGAGTGGAGATCTTTTTTAAACACCTTAGTGTTAATTGCATTAAAAATTAAGTTTTCTGTATGAAACTGCATATTTTAATAATGAAATAGAGATCTTTTTTAAACGTTGGAACCTCATTTAATTTTATGTCTTATAGAGTTTATAATGAGTAAAAGATTGTATAAGCATAATAATTCATCTGTAAACCTAGAAATGTACAGCCAATTTTGAAAGAGATGTACCCTAGCTCAGAAAAATGTTTTTGAATAGGTTAATGCTGTTGTAATGAAATGCTTCTTCTAATAAACAACAAAAAAAAATTAAAAAAACTAAATCCAGAAAAAAAGTATATTTTATTTTATTTTATCTTATGTGTATGCATGTATTGCCTCCATATGGGTAAGTGCACCCATGTCGTGCAATGCCTGTGGAGGACAGAAGAGGCTATCAGAACGCTGGATCTGGAGTATGGACAGATGTTACCTGCCATCTGTATGCCCGGAATTCAAACCCAGGTCTTCTACAACATCAACTAGTGTTCTTAGCCACAAAGCCATCTCTCCAGCCCCCCAAAACAATGTTTTAAAATTAAAATAAAATATATGTTACAATTGATTGCAATTATTTCATATTTGGATAATGTGTGTGAGTTCATGTAGTTACAAGATTTGTGTGAAAATTATAAACTGAATTCTGTAATAAGGCAAAAAAAATCAATTATATAGTTACTCAACATTCAAATAGATGTAAACAGAGCATATGATTAAAATATATATTTTAAATTAAAAAAAATAACTAATTGTGCTGGAGAGATGGCTCAGCAGTTAAAAGCACTGATTGTTCTTGCAGAAGACTCAAGTTCAAATCCCAGCACCCGCATAGCAGCTAACAACTGTCCATAACTCCAGTTCCAAGGGATCCACACCCTCTTCTGACCTCTGTGGACATTGCATGACATAGGTGCACTTACATACATGCAGGCAATACACATAAAACAAAAATAATGGGTGTATAGATGAATAAGATGGTTTGGGATGTTCTGTGTGATATACACACAAAAATCAACAAATTAAAAAATGAGTTATATTTGAGGAGGAAGCATAAAAATTTACATCATGTTAATTAGTAGAGGTGATAAACATTACCACTGAAATCTACGTGATTACTTTATATCTATACACAGGTACCAAGGATCCAAGTGCAACTGACCATGACTAGTAATAATCAGATACATACAGATTAGAGAGGCATGTGCCAGCATCTAAGTGTTATTAGCAAAAACAATGAGTCTTTCTGTAAGAAACAATGTATTTTCAAATGAAATAGAGATCTTTTTTAAAGGTTAAAAAGTCATTCAATTGTATGTCTTACAGTGTTTGTACTGAGTTCAATATTGTATAACTATATTAATTCAACTGTGAACCTAAAGAATTTACAGCCACTTTTGAAAGTGATGCATCTTAGCTCTGGAAATTGTTATTTAATATCTCTATACTGAACATGTACAGACCTTTTCATTATTTCCTAAACAATATAATAGAACAATCATGTACACAGTATTTACATTATTATTACAGTATCATATTAGATGTCAGTGATCCAAAGATTGTTTAAAGTACACAGAAGTGCACAGATTAGAAACAAATGCCATTCTACTCAAGGAATTTGAGCTTCCTCAGACTTTGCTAACGATGGGGAATCCTGGAGCCAATCCTTGGTGGATCCTGTGCAATATAATAGAACAATCATGTACACAGTATTTACATTATTATTACAGTATCATATTAGATGTCAGTGATCCAAAGATTGTTTAAAGTACACAGAAGTGCACAGATTAGAAACAAATGCCATTCTACTCAAGGAATTTGAGCTTCCTCAGACTTTGCTAACGATGGGGAATCCTGGAGCCAATCCTTGGTGGATCCTGTGGAAGTCTATATTATAGCACACTGTCAGGCATATTGGGCTGGAGAGATGGCTCAGCATAGCACATTGTAGGTTAAAGCTACAGGAGCACGAGAAGGGAGTACTGACAGAACCTGTGGTTGTAGGGCAGACAAAACCTTGCATGGAGTCCCTAAGGGAAATCAAGGGAACATACTGAGGCCTTCTACGTTAAGACAAAACCTAGTCCCCAGAGTTGGAGCATATCTAGGAGCCATAAATCTGAAAGGTGAGAGAAATGAAATGGAAATTTGTCAGAGAAAATGGAGCCATACACCCCAGAGGGAAATGGTATAGTGCAAACTGCAGCCAGGCTTAAGTGTGAGAAGCACTATTAATTAGGAAGATGTGCTTGATTCTTAGCTCTAGACTGCAAACTTCAAAAATCATCAAAATGAGATTGTCAATCAGCTGGAAACATTTTCCTCTCAATTTCAATGTCCTGAAATCTCATTGGCTGCTTCAGGAATTAATGAGTCCTCTTTAGAGAGGCATGAGTGCAGTTTGGGCATACCATTCTGAGCATGTTATAGAGAGCATCAAATAATCACATAGGATTGGACATCATGGTTTTCGAATTCTCACATCTTTCTGTGGCTGCATACTTTAAAAATTAAATTTGTTCTTCGACATTTTCATACATGTTGCACAACACGTTCTGATTACTCTCACTCCCTCCCCCCCCCCGTATCCTTACCATCCCCCCCAAACCATTCTCTTCACACTTCACAAATCCCTTTCCTGTATTCGTATGCTTTCTTTTATTTGAGACCTAATGTATTTAACTAGGGACATCTGTGTGATCTTGGATTTGGCACTCTCCATTGGATCCTGGTGGGATCATCAGTGGTTAGTCAACCAATGGCAGTGGCTCCCCAACTTCCGGTATCTATCAGTGACTACTAGTTCAGTGGAGCAGGTGAGGAGAGTGCTCTTGAGCCCCTCCCCCATTCACGATTGGCTCTTGACAGGTCCATTTCTGTTCAGGCTCAGTGCAGGCAAGCATAGTTGCATTGAGTTTATGATTGGAATGGTTGTCTCATGCCCAAAAGATGGCACTCCATAGACTTTCTTCCTGTCTTCTGGTTCTTGCATCCTCTGCCTCCTCTTCCACAGTGCTCCCGGAGTCTTAGAGGGGATGGTATAAGTGTCCTGTTGAGGTCTCAGCCCTCACTTAGTATCTTAAGATGTTATGTGTCCCTGCATTCACTGCCTTTCACTACAAAGAAAGGCTTCACAGGATAAGGCTGAGAGTAGCATTTGTCTATGGGTATAAACTTAAATAGAAAGTACTGTGACATTATTTTAGTTTAGCTAAACAGCATCAGTAGGTTTCTCCCTAAGTCCTATTATTTTCCAAGGCATGGAGCCTTGATTATAATTTACAGTACTATAGAAATGGATTCTCTTGTGGAGCAGTTCTCAAGTCCAATCATAGAGTAGGTGATTTGCCCCATAATAGCTGTGCCACTATTGTATAAGTTGACACATCTTGCCTGGCAGGTTTATATTGTAGTTTATAGAATTTACAGCTGGCTGGGACTTGGTACCTTTTTTCCCAGGCAGCCTGCGGAGCATCTTTTGGCACTATGAAAGCTATCCAGCTCAGTTCCAGCTTTGTTGCTATGTATTTCGAAATCAAGATGCAAGATGCCTTCAGCAATAGTCTTTAAACTACCATACATATGTGTGTTTGTGTTTTCTCTGTGTGTATACATATGTTTTTTATTTTTAATTGGTTTACAAAGTAGTGGGTTTCTATATGGGCTTTTCGTATGTCTTCTGATTTGGTTAATTCTGTCCCTTCCCCTCTTCCCAGCTGGTCACCCATCTCCCTGCTTAAAACTTTCTGCCCCTTATATTTTCCTTCTCTGTTTTCATACTATCTCCATTCTAATATCCCTCTCCCTTAAGGATATATACCTGTTCCCACCCCCATGGCTTCTTTTAGTTTTCTGACTTCTGTAGGTACTTCAAGTTAAACACATTGTGTTAGTTATTTTTCTGTTGCTGTGATAAAATAGCATGACCAAGTCAACTTATAGAAGGAAGAGTTTATTGGCCTTACAGATAATGCTCCATCATGGTGGGGAGGCATGATAGCAGAGGTGGCCTGAGTAGAAAGCTGAGGACTCACATCTTCAAAGCAGGGAGAGAAACTTAAAATGGGGCAAGGATAAAGTGAAGCCTCAGGGATGTGTTTCCTTCAGCAAGGCCACAATTTCTAAAGCTCCAAAGAGTGGTGTCGACTGGGGACAGTGTGTCCAAATATTTAGAGTCTATGGGGGACATTCTCATTCAAACTATCACACACACACACACACACACACACACACACACACACCAAGCTAGAAGTTTGAAGTTAGGATCTACATGTGAGGGACAACATGGGTCACTTGCTTTTCTGGGTTTGGGTTACCTCACTCAGGGTAATTTTTTCTAGTTTCACCCATTTACTTGAAAATTTCATAATTTCATTTTTCCTTACAGCTGCATAAAATTCCAATGTATATAGGTGTCATATTTTTATTATCCATTCATTAATTAGTGGGCATCTATGCTGATTTCATTTTTTAGCTATTGTGGATAGAGTAGAAATGAATATGGATTAGCAGTTATCTCTTTAGGAAGAAGTAGAATCTTTGGGGTATATGCCCAGGAGTGGTATTAACTGGGTTACATAGTAATTCTATTTCTAGCTTTTTGAGGAACTTCCATACTGGTTTCCATAGTGATTGCACCCATTTATTCTCAGTAACAGTGAATACAGTTCCCTTTTGCTGTCTCTTGTGACGTTTCCCTGCTCATCTTTGTTTTTTTTACTGTGTCTTTTTCTTTTATTTAATTTGGCTAAGTGTTTATAATTTTTTAAATCTTTTTGAAAAATGAATTCATTTCTTTGATTCTTTATATTTGTGCTTCCATTTTATTAATTTCTGTGTTGGTTTTGATTATTTCTTTTTGTCTACTGTTTTCAGATTTTGTTTGTTCTTATTTTTCCAGTTTTTTGAAACACGTAATTTAATTATTTATTTGTTCTCTTTCTGATAGTTTTTAATGTAGGCTAGATAGTTTCAGTGTATCTCAGGAGCTTTTGGTATCTTGTGTTCTTATTTTCACTTAGTTTCAGGATTTCTATTTCTTTCCTGATTTTTTTCATGGGCCCAGTAATGTGCTATTTAATCTCCATGAATTCATGTATTTTTCTAAAGATTCTTTTGCTATTGATTTCAAGCTTTATTCCATCATGGTCAGATAGAGTACATGGGATTACTTCAATTTTTCTATATCTTTTGAGATTAACTTGTCTCGATATGTGGTCTATTTTAGAGAAACTTCCATGGGCTACTGAGAAGAATGTTCTTTAGTGTGGGTGAAATCTTCTGTAGATGTCTGTTTGAGCCATTTGATCTACAATGTCATTTAATTCCAATGTTTATTTGTTTAGTTCTGGCTGGGTGACCTGTCGATTGATGAAAGTGAGGCATTGAAATCACCTACTATTACTGGGTCGGGGCTAATCTGAGGCAGTACTGTGTTTTTTATGAAATTGGGTAAACCTGAGTTTGACACATATATGTTTAGAATTACAGTGCCTTCGTGGTAGATTGTTATGTTGATCAGAATGCAATGACCTTCTTTACCTCCTATGGTATTGGTTTTAAGTCTATTTTGTCAGGTATTAGGATAGTGATTGTTTCCTGGTCCCATTTACTTGGAATACTTTCCTCAGTCCTTTTGCTCTTATGTCTATCCTTGAAGGTGAGATGTGTTTCTGGGCTGTGCTCATCCTTCTCTTCATTCCGAAGCGTTCTTTTCGATATTCTTGGCAGACTGGTTTGGTGGACGTGAATTCCTTAGCGTTCATATCACTGTCATGTTTTCTTTTCTTTAACTGCGGCAGGCAGCTTTGTCTGATACAGTGGTCTGAGTTGGCATCTGTTGTCTCTTAGAACTTGAAGTACATTGTCCTAGGTCATGTGGTTTCTACGGCTTCCACTGAGACATCAGCTGTTATTCTGATGGCTTGCCTTTATACTTGACTTGGGCTTCTTTCTTGTAGTTTTCAATACTCGTTTTTTCTTCTGTATATCTAGAGCTTTAACTAGTCCCGTTTGATGTTTTATGTGCCTCTTCTACCTGTTCAAGTATCTCTTCTCTTAGTTTTTGGAATTTTCCCATGATCTTATTGAAGATATGTCCTGTACCATTAATTTGGCATTGTTATCCTTATATGCCTATAATTTGTAGATTTGGTCTATTCATGTTGTCCCAAAGTTTCTGCATATGCCTTTCATGAGTGTTTTGTTTTTTAACTTAAAAAAAATTTATTTCAAGTGCATGAGTGTTTTACCTGTTTGACTATAAGTGCACCATGTGTATGCAATGCCTGTGGAGGCCAGAAGTGATTGTCAGATTCCTTGAAACTTGAGTTACAGCTAGTTGTCAGCTGCCATTTGGTTGCTAAGAACTAAACATGTGTCCTCTGTAAGAACAGACAGTGCTCAACCACTGAGACATTGCTCTACATGAACTTTTTCTTTTTCTTTCTTTTTTTTTTCTGTCTTTTTGAGACAGGGTCTCTCTGCAGCCCCAGCTGTCCTGGAACTCACTATGTAGACCAGGCTGGCCTTGAACTCACAGAGATCTGCCTGCCTCTGACTCCAGAGTGCTGGGATTAAAGGCATGCGGCACCACGCCCGGCTGAACTTTTTAAAATATATTATTTTATTCGATTGGATGATTCAATTTATACCTTGTCTTCAGGCCCTGAAATTCTCTCTTCTATGTGACCTATTCAGTTGGTGAGGCTCTCCACTGAGTTTTTTAATTGACTTATTGAACTTTTCATTTCCAGGTTCATTTCAGTATGGGTTTATTTCAGTATTTCTGTCTCTTCACTGAATTCACTTTTTTCTATCCTGAATTGTCTTCTTTATTTCATTCACCATATGTGTTTTCTTAGACTTGAATCAGAAGTTTATTTCTGTTGTCTTTAAGTTCATTCAGATGTTTACTCATGGCCTCTTTGAACTCCTTGAACTCTTTAAATGTGCTTATAATTTTTCTTTTAAAGTCAGTGTTTTGAGATTCACCTAAGTTGTTTGTATTGGGAGCCATTACTGTGGGCTTGATGATCTTGGGGGTGTATCATCTTGGTTTTCCATATCCTTGTGTTTTTAATATGGGACCTGAGCATCTGGAAGATGTAATTGGTGTCTTAATATGAGTTTCTATATCACATGTATTGAGTGGAAGTTTGATTCTCTTTCCACTGTGACCAAATCTTGGCTAGTCTGAACCAGGTAGAAAGTGATTGAAGCTCGGTCTTGGCTATTTGGTACTGATTCCTGACTAGGAAGGCTGGCGTGATTCCTGTTTAGTGCTTACCTAATGGTCACTGAGGTCTCAATGGGTTCATGTGAGACTGCTTGAGCAGGGTCGTAGAGCTGGTGACACTGGAGAGCAGGACTGAGGAGGACTTCTTACCACTGGCAGCCAAGCTTGTGAGGCTACTTGGGTGAGATCTGGGGCCAGGTGGTATGACATGGCCAAAGAGGTTTTACCACTGGAAGCCACATGTGTGGGCTTGGACTAGGTCTCTGGACAGGCTATGCAGTGGGCAGGATGGAGCTTAGGGGTCTTATCACTGTTGGCTGTGGTCAGGTCTCTGGACAGGCTATGCAGTGAGCAGGATGGAGCTTAGGGGTCTTATCACAGTTGGCTGTGGTCACAGGCTATGCAGTGGACAGGATGGAGCCTAGGGGTCTTATCACTCTTGGCTGTTGTTATGTGTGTGACTGTTTGGGCAAGGTCTCGGGGCAGGAGGGTAGGGTGGAGCTGAGATGTCTTACTCATGGCATAAGTATGTTTGGATGCTTGAGTGAGGTCCTAGGGCAGGTGGTAGGGCAGGACGAGTTTGAGGAGTCAGTTACTAGTTTTGTACTTTAATGCCTGTCTTCTGACACAGCCCAGGAAGAAAAGACAGCATAAATATTTCTTTTCCAGAGATAACATAGTTGATTTTTCTGGACCTTTATTCTGTTTGTCTTTCCTCTGGCATTTCTTCTTCAATCTACACAAAGCATGTGCAACTGGCAATTTAAGATGTAGCATTCTATTGGCACAGTAAAGAAAATGTCAGCATAAATAAGATAACAACTGGCAGGTTTTTTTACTGAATTTTTGTGATTTTCCTACAACGTTGTTTGAAGGTATTTAGATACTCTCTTCTACTTGCATCTCCCCTTACTGCCCCTCCTAATTTAGTGTAGTATATTATATGTGTAATAAGGACTATAGAGTTGAATATGTGTCTCCAAATGCCCTTCAGTTTGTGTCCATCACTGACTGGACCTCCCAAGAGTCCCATGCTTGAAAGAGACTATCTCTGTCCCTCCCAGCAGCCATGTGTTGCCACAACGTCCTTAGGTGGAGTTCGAGCTTCTTTCCAACTTCCTCATGTCTATACTGGATTTCTTTTTCTGGTTTGAGCTTGAATGAGACTTGTGCATACTATCACCATTGCTGTAGGTTCATTTGAGCAACTGACCAGCTGTCTGGGAAGAGTTGGTGGGTTTTAAGTTCAGAGTCAGACATTAGTCAATTAACATGGCAAAGATTAATGAATGAAGAAGTTTCTTGCTAACTATCTATTTTCCACTCTCTCCTGTTCGATTGTCACCTCATCTGCATTGCCAATTTTGAGTCGTTACAGCAGAATCCTCTCTAGCTAGTCTAAACAAACAAACAAACAAACAATAGATTGCTTAAAAAGAGTACAAGTATGTATTTTAGATACAATAATTTTTTTAATTTTTAAATTTCAACCTCTTTCTAAATGTGTAATATGTTTGCAGAATATTCTAACTTTATCAGGTTTCCATGACTGCTGTCATAAATTTGCACAAATATAACAGCTATGGCTTTAAAAATCGGTTCTGTCATAGTTCTAGAGGCCAGAAGTTCAAGCTCAAGGTGATCTTTTAAAACGCTGTGGAGAAGATTTTTTTCTTGCCTCTCTTAGCCCTGGATGGCTCCAAGGGTTCATTTTATAATCGCCACCTCCAGCTTCACATGTCTTCCTGCCCTGTGTCTGTATGTCTTCTCTTTGTTTTATAAGATGCCAGTTATTGGACTTAAGGCCCACTGGAAATCCTGAAGGATCTGATTTTCAGATCTAAAATGCGTTCCTTATGTATGGCAGCTATCCATTTTCTTCCTTCCTTTCTTCCTACTTTCTTTCCGTTTTTTGAGACAGGTATTTTGACATGAAAGGGTAACCTCAAATTTGTGACCATGTTGTTTGAGGCTCTTTCGTGCTGGCATTATAAGCATAGGTCACCATGCCCTGCTTTCTCAGTTCAGTTTCTGTTCCTGAAAGAAAAATTCCCAAGGCAAGGTAGTTTATAAGAAACAAAGTTTACATTGTCTCATGGTTGGGAAGTCCAAGAGCATGGTACTGGTAAAGGCCTTGTGCTGCCTCAGCTCAGGTCAGAAAGGGGGCAGACAAGCAGCACCTGTGGAAGAGACAGACATGGGTAACCTTGCTTCATAACAACCTGCCCTAGAAATAATGAGCCCATCCATCAGGAAAAGCATTGATCCTTTTTAACAATGTAATAATCTTTCAAAGGCTATACCTCTCAACACTGTCACAAAGACTATCAAATTTCAGCATAAGTTTTAGGGAGAACAAAGCATATTCAAGCCATAGCATCAGCCAAGAGAGCTGGATGGCTTCAATAAGGCCATTTGATGATTAGAAAAACAAAACAAAACAAAACAACAACAACAACAAAAAAAAAACAAGATAGCAAGGGCTGACTGAGTATGATGGTGAGACCGTTATACGTCCCCTTGATTTAGAATCATTTTGGAGACAATCCCCTGGGCATGTCTGTTAGGGAAACTTCAGAGACGTTTAACTGAGGAGGGCTGGCCTACCTGAATGTGGCTGGCATCGTTCCATGGGGGGGACTAGATTGAATAAAAAGGGAGAAGTGAATGGAGCCTCAGCATCCATCGCTCTCTGCTTCCTAACTGTGGACACAACGTGACCAGCCGCCTCACACCTCTGCCACCATGCCATCGACCCAAAAATAAACCATTCCTTCCTTAAGATGTTCTTTTTCGTTTTGTTTTGTTTTGTTTTTGATCAGGTGTTTTGTCACAGCAACAAGTCCAGTTACTAATATACTGACTCTTACAGAGGATTGGTCCCAAACTAAAGGAAGAAGAAACAGTGGTCAATGAAGGGCACATGGGTCACTGAAATTTTGTGGGTTTTTTTCATGAAAGGAGGCATCCTCAAAAATAAATCAAAGAAACGCTTGGGAGATAGCACAGTTGGTTAATTGCTTGTTGTGTAATCATGAAGACTTGAATTTGTTCCCTAAAACCCATGTTAAAAAAAAAAAAAAAAAAAACCCAAAAAACACTTTTGATCTTCTCCCCTAAGTATTAAAAAAAACTTTTTTTAATAATTTTTTCCCAAAAACCCATATTAAAAAAAAAAAAAAAAAAACCCAAAAAACACCATGGTAGGCCATGCATATAGTTCCAGGACTCATGAGGCAGAGATAGGGGATCCCTGGATCCTGCTGATCAGCCAGCCTAGCCTACTTGGTGTGCTCTTGGCTAGTGAGATACTCTGTCTCAAAAACAAAACAAAACAAAACAAAAAACAAAACATGCCTGGTACCTGAGAAGCAACAGCTGAGGCTGACCTCTGGCCTCTATACCCATGTTACACATGTGCATCTGCACACCCTAAAACAGACACGTGCATACTCATGCACACATACACACACAAAATCAAAATCAAATATACACTTATTTTTATACTGTATATCTAATTCAACCCAGACAACTAAATTGAAATTGATCATTTCTTCAAAAGAGCTTAGAAACAAATAAGTTTGGAGATTAAAGGGAGTTGAAGTGAAGGAGTTTCTACTTCATAGATGAATTTTTTTTTCTGAAATAAGATCAAAAGTTCAAGCACAAAAAAAAAGACTTGAGAATGAACTAGCCTACTTGAAAAGAGTCAGCCACAGGACCTGTGTGGGTCATACAAACCCTTGTGAGGCAAGGGCATGAGCCCAATTTGAGGTGAGCTACAGTAATTGTGGTAGGAACAACCCAATACTGTTGTGGAGTGTCTCAAGTACTCACTCAGCACCTCAGCCTCAGAGATAAAGTGGATGGCTAACGGGTCAGCATTTGAGATTTTTCTGGGTGACAGTAGAAAACAGAGGAATATAACTGGTGGAGGATACTGGCAGAGGTCTGTCTGAAACCACAAATGCCAAGTAGAGTCAGAAGGGGAACGAGGAATCAGGAAGAGTTCATGTCTGCATCCTTGAACCCTGAACGCACATGTGGGAGGGTAAGGAGAGGAAGGGTCAAAACAAACAAAAAACAAGAACAAAAAACCAAACATGTTTGTGAATGAGACATCAATTTCTTAAAGTTGGTGAGAAATTTTCCCTGCTATTCCTCATGTGCCCTTTTCTCCAGCACTATCCCGAGCTTCAGTGATGCTTCCTGCCCGGTGCTAAAGTATCTGGAGAGTCTTCTGGGCACTGGCTGTTTGTTGACATTGTCAGAACTAGAAGGTCCCTGGCCAGCTTTCACAACCCACCCCTCTGCTGGCCCATAACTTGTTTCAGGTGCAGAGCTTGTCAGTCAAACTGGGCACCCTTCGTCTAAAGACAAGCCTTACTGCCCACTGAGTTTTGTATTCTGCTCTTATTCTCAGAACTGGATCAGGAAACATTGCACACACGCCTGCTATTCTTGGCACCCACACATTTTCCTTTGCCTCTACTTTGTCATGTTCAGGGGATCTGTTTCATTCTGCCCTTACCATTCTGTTCAAATCATGTTCACTTTTCTACAGATAAAAAGAAAAATCCAGAAAATCAGCTGAACACCTCCCAGAAGCAGGGAGTCAATCTGTTGTACACATGGGCTAAGGAATAAAGTGAGGGAGATAAAAGAATAAATCCTCAGCTTTGTCACATGGCACCCTAAAGCATGTGCTCAATGTATATGCTACTCTGTCTAGAAGCAAAGACATATGTATGTGACTCAGGAGAAAGAAAAGATTTGATTTATTTGAAAGGATGGAGTCATTTGTATGCAAAAAAAAATCGCCTCTCAGTGTGTCAGACAGAGAAGTGGTTGCGCTGGAGTAGGCCAGTGACCTTTTGATCCTGTTTCTCCATTCTAGGGGGAAAATCCATGAAACTGTAGGTGCTTTGCTGTGTAACAGGAGGACTCCTGCATATTATCAGGAGTTAATTGGACTTTGGTGAGGATCTTGTATTTCAGATCTTATCACCAGACCCTTTATAGAGGTTACCTCTTTTTAAAATTTATGCTGGAAAGGGGTTGGAGAGATGGACAGTGGCTAAAAGCACTGTCTGCTCTTGCAGAGGACCCGTGTTTGATTCCCAGAACCCAATTGGGGGCTAACCAATGTTCCAGGGAAATCCAATGCCCTCTTCTGACTTCTGTGGGTATTGCACAACATAGGTGCACTCATATGCACATAACGTAAAATAAAAATAATAAAGTATTTTTAAAAAATCATGCTGAAATTTGATGGTGTTGGAATTTGATGGTGTTAGCTTTTATTATTTGACAGAAGCAGGTAATTTGATGAACCCCAGTGGTGTTTGCCATCCAAGGATTTCTGCAATAATGTCATTTCTTTTCAAATAAGGCTACCACAAATTATCTCTTATGCACACTTTATTCATTTATTTTTCAGTTTCAAAAAATCTGTTTTTATAGTTCTTTATATTTTTGAGACTTTCATACATGACTATTGTATTTCCATCATTTCCTTCCTTCCCACTCCCCCCGTGCCTCCCATGTTCCCCTCCCCCTCTCAATTTCTTCTCCTCTTCTTTATCATTGCATGCACATACACACACTTGTAAATATACATATATGTATAACGAACTGAGTCCATTTAGTGGTATTCATGTGTACAGGTGCTAAGGGCTAACTGGTTGGGATTAGATAACCTAAGGGAGCTTGTCCCTGGAGAAAACCAATTCTCCCTCCATCAACATCTCTGTACATATTTAAAATTCTTTTATAACCTTTACAGACAATTTCTTAAAGCCTCACTAGGAAAGCATCACTCAAAACCAGAAATTACTAACAGTGTACCTGGTAGTAAAAAAGCTGAAGTTATTCTTTCATCCAATCCATTCCCTGGAGACACAAGACCTCATTTTATTCATCCCCTTCTACCCCTTCTGCCCAGACACACAGTCAGCATTTTCATTCTTTAACAAGATCCAACAATATTTCATCAGTTCTCCCTAGTCACTTAGGGTAGCTTTAAAAAGATGTAAACCTTATCATCAGAGCTTAGCTCAAAATATAAGTTGTTCCAACTATCACCTGAAATACTCTCCCTATTGAGGTTCTCAATGTTAAAAATCTCCCCTGGTGGATTTTGAGAGTATGTGTTCTCATAAGAAGAGCTGGATAGATTTCTCCAAGAAAATAAATGCTGAAATATTACAGGTATAAAAATTGGTTGTATTAATGTCTAAGACATTGCAATTATTTAAATACTTGGCATCAAAAATTTTCTAAGAGTAAGAGGGTAGTTTGAACTTACACTAATTTTATATGCAAGTGTGAATACTAGATTTTTAATATTTTTCCTCCTATGTTACTATCCTCTAGAGAATTAAAGCATCTTTATGGACTAAACCTAGCAATTTTCCACTTTAGTGAAGAGAAGTATAATATTTTGATTAGGGAAAAATGTGTCCCCCCTCCAATGAATCTGCCATCTGCCAATCATCGTTACTGCTATACCTCTCAGTCAAATGAATGAAACTCCAAGTGCAAAGCCCCTTGGCCACTTACAATGCGCACACAGTTGCTCTAGGGAAGGTGAATTTATCCTTTTAATTGATTTCAATTCAGCAGCAATGCCTCTTTCTTCCTGGGAATACATTTTTGCC
The DNA here is from genome assembly GCF_000622305.1 of Nannospalax galili. Taxonomy (NCBI): domain Eukaryota; kingdom Metazoa; phylum Chordata; class Mammalia; order Rodentia; family Spalacidae; genus Nannospalax; species Nannospalax galili. The sequence goes on from NW_008338112.1 coordinate 1,509,074, forward strand.
TTGTGGTGTTCAGACAATTCATTTCAAAGTAGTTCTTACTCTTTTGCCCTCTCCCTGGTGTCTCAGCTGACCCATTACCTGAATATACATTTGCCTTAAGTGGGGTAAAGGTAAAACATGAAAAGAACGCAAAAATAAATTAGAAAAAGCTATGCAGAAATATTCTTACAAGAGACAGTGCGTTTGTGAAAAGCTAAGTGGCAGGGAGAGCTGTCTACAGTGCTGACCCCACACATGCTAAGTGGCAAGGAGAGCTGTCTACGGTGCTGACCCCACACATGCAGAACGAAGAGAGGTGATGAGTGGTTCACAGAAGCATTTTCTTTTGTACAAACATTCCACTGGTTCATCAGCCTTATAATTCTTATAATATTTTGTTATGACTATATTATTTCTCAAATTTTTTCAAAACTACTAACTAAAGGATTATTTGTTGCTTTAAAATGATTAGGCAAGTAAATAAAAGACTAATTGGAGGCAATTAGTGGATTCATTCAGAAATGCAAAAAACATAAGAGTGATTTAGATCTTCCGCTTGCACAGTTTCTTGGAATAGGAGCTATCCTTTGGGAGTGTGAGTTCTGTTTGTGTGAAGTCCAACCACAGCAGTGTGTCATGGTGGCTAAGAGTACAAGTTCTGAGGTAGACTGTTATAGTCAAATCAAAGCCCCGGCTCCTTTAGCTGTGTGACTTGAATCAGTTATTTAACTTCTCTGTGTTGCAATTTCTTCATCTACAAGATGAGAGCACTCTGTTGAATTGTACACATGGTGCAACTGGAATTGTTAAAGATGACAAAATTGTTCACACAGACTCTCATTTTTTGGTCACTTTCAAAGAGTAATAGCCTTGTTTTCAGACATTATTTTAAACTCCTTTATAAATTGAAACTTTAATTTATCCTTCAACTTAAAATGTGTCCTTTGTCCTTGTCCAGTAGGGAATAAAGCAGATGTTGATTCTTCACATCGTTACATTTTTGTACCGCATCTCCTCCGCTCCTTTATCTGTTTTTGGCTTCTTCGGGGGATCAGAGGGAATATTGGTGGACCGGTTATCATCCTGCCTGCACGGGTTCCCTCTGGCATTGTTGCTTTCTATCTCATAGTTCTCCAGTGGGCTGGGAGGTGTTGCTTTGACCACCATGCCCTTTTCCAATGTCCTCTTCCACCTGCCCATGGACCCACTCAGATCCCGATGTGCTGCACAAATTTCCTGTCCAGATCACCTCAGAGACTCCCACCTGTCTGCCTGCAATGATGGAGTTCCAGTTTACTCCAACTAAGATGGAGGGAGGGGGTAGTACATGACCTCTGGCTGCTTTCTATGTGAACCAACTCCACCTGTAGTCTTTTCATTCCACCACTCTTTGAGCAAGCCTCTTGCTCACCTTTAAGTTGTGAAGGTGAGAGTGAAACTGAAGTTTCTGGGTCTTCTCCCACATCAGGAGGCACTGTCATCCTTTGGAGATGATCTGCTCCAAGCCTCCAAAGTTCACTGATAATGTAAGCAGCCACTTCTTCTTCCATCCTAGGGAAGACGCACAGTACTCTCAAACCCTGTCTAAGTCACCTCTGTCATTTTTCCTTTTGATTTTTCCAGGAGGACTGGAGATGAGTAATGGGTGGAGAGAGGTGGAATAGCAACCCTGGAAAGTGGGTGCATTTTCTAGCTGTATCAGCTTGAAGGGGGACCTCACTGAAAACTAAAATGAAAGAAAGTTATGTGGAACTCAAACTGTATCCTTGTAACATTTACACAATTAGATTGAGTTGGTGAGTAAGGTGGTTTGCGGAAATCCTTATGATGAGGGGAGGCTGAACTGACATTCGTATGATTTTGATAAGAGTGATTAACACTGCAGAGTTATTTTAACTAAAAGTGCGGCATGTCCCAAAAACCTGTGAATGGAACACAGTGCACAATGTTGAATTATAGCTCTAACTGCATAGGCAAGAGGATAATTAAAGGATAAGTAACATACACATAACCACTGCTCAATAAAAATACATATCTTAGATAGAAAACAATGAATGTTAGTATGCTGTTATTGAACAAGAAGGAAACATGGATTTCTTAAATTCTTTGGCTAACTCAACAATAATGTTATGCTGCAATTTATGCTTTATAGATTATTTTGTGATAGTTAAATATTTATGTGGTACTCAATACATGCCAATATTCTAAGCATGCTAATATATTTATTCCTTTAAGAAGTCTACAATGTAGATGTACAACTATCTTCATTTTATGAATGAAGAAACTGGGGCTCAGAGAGCTCAAACATCTGCATAGGTTAAATACATGGAATCATAATATTTAAACCCAGAAATGTGGCTGAAAACTGCAACATGATAAACATTACCATGTGATTTATGCTGCAGCAATTCTGAGAGGTGGACATTATAGGTGGAAGCATACTGAAGGGCCAGTTGACCATCTGAGCGAACACTGCCACGTTTGCTCCTGTTCCAGCTGCTGTCTTCTGCTGGGCACATTTGTTTGCTATTTAATGTGCATTATATGTTAATTCCTGGAATAAATTTATTAGTGTTTTTTTTCTGACAGTCAAAATAATTATGGAGAAAATAAATTAGCAAATGCCTCATTAAATACAGCAGACACTTATGGCCTGGAGTCTTTTCTTTTTAAGATATTTAAAAAGCTTTTGTTGCCTTTATCTTTTTAAAAAGCAATACATAGTCATGCTTGGAAAAAGTAGAAAATCTCTATAAAAGGGAAAGAACCAACCACCTGTTGGAAATCACTATTGATATCTTCGTAATGGTTCTTTCAGGCCTGTACATCAGCATGTGTGTGTGTGTGTGTGTGTGTGTGTGTGTTTGCATCTATTGTTATGTGTATTTTGCTTCCTGCCTGAAGGAAGAGAAAAATTCAACAGGGTGCTGGTCAGGAAAGAAGGCAGTGCCTGCTGAGGCTTCCTCTTTCCAGCTCCTCATTGGCCTGGGTTAGGCACCAGTACTTGAAGCTCCCACAGGCTCAGCTCTTGCGTTTGGTTTGCTTGTTCGCTTACCCTGCAGGTTAAAATGATCAAGTTTATAATCAGTTAAACATACCATATACTATCATCCATATTCATTATGACCTGGGATGACAAAGTACAACCTAGGCTCTTCAGGAGCTATACCCCAGGACCTTCCCCATGGGCAGCCATTTCGTTTCGGCTTCCACCCGACTAGTCCTCACAGCAAGCAGCCTCATGAACATTAGGATCAATATGATAAACACTCCAGTCTTATGGCCACACTCAAGCCTAATCTGCTTCACCCTGTCCTAAACAGTCACGTCTAGGTCTTGACTTGGGTACAAAGGTGTTGGTTCCCACCATATACTGAACTCACTCTGGTCTTGGAAGAAGGCTTGAGCCCTCTGGATCTGTAAGATCCTGGGATCTGTAAGAATGTTGCTCACAGTATAGTCTAAATGTGGGCTTAGGGGCTCAGATTGGAAACCTTAGCTGGCCCTGGTAACTTTTTGTTTTGTTAGGACTACTGTTGTTATGGGTGGGGGGATAGATCAAAAGTTTCATGAATCCCATGTAGGAAGTGGTGATTAATGAGTAATTATTGGGGCTGAAGAGATGGCTCAGTGGTTAAGAGCACTGGCTACTTTTGCATAAGACCAGGGTTCACTTCCCAGCACCCACATGGCAGTTAACAATCATCCATAACTCCAGTTCCAGGAGATTCAGCTCCCTGTTCTGGCTTCTGTAGGCATTGCACACAAGTGGTACACTTACAAACATGCAGACAAAACACTCATACACATAAAAATAAATAATAAAAATTTAATGAGTAACTATTCATGCTTAGAGGTTCTTTCCTCTTTCTTTCTTTTTTCTTTCTTTCTTTCTTTTTTTTTTTTTTTTCATTTTAAGACAGGGTTTCCCTGTAGCCCCAGATGTCCTAGAACTCACTATGTTGACCAGGCTGGGCTTGAACTTTGAACTCACAGAGATCCACCTGCCTCTGCCTCCCAAATGCTGGGGTTAAAGGCATGCACCACCACGCCTGGCTAGAGGTGTTTTCTAATTTGTGAATTTAGTGAGAGAAAAAAAGCAGGGGCAAGATTGGAGATAGGGTATAATGTCAGTGTGCATGAAACTACATCTGCACATATCTACAGAATCACAGTGCCTACACAGGTAAATGCTGTTGTTCTGAGCAACATCCTCACTCCAAGATGTATGTTCCTTCACCTTTACATCACTCAGGGATACACAAACATCACACTCTTTCCTTCTCCTTGGTCTAACCCTTGTCAAATACACTGACCTCTCCACCACTCTGCAGCCTTTACCTCTGCTTTCTTTCTTAAACATATTACTCAGTGTAATTATAATACGTGTGTATCTACCTGTTTGCTCTTTCTTCTTCACTAAAACAGGAATTTGATTAATCACTTTTGCTATTATATCTTTAGTGTCTCAAACAGTGCCTGAAACCTATTGTTAACATTGAGAAATCAATAATCAAGTTATATTTACAAGCACATCATTCATATATAATGGAACTCATGTATTAATTTCTACTTACTTCTGATGAGAAAATGGGAACAAAAGGATGAGGATATTCAGTGCAACTGCAGAACTCAGTCTTAATGCTCTGCTCCAGTCTGAAGTTTACTTCCATAAGCAAAACTAAAACATAAAATAAAGCAGTATCAGAAACCAGGGTATAGGCCAACTGTACAAGCATGAAATCTTGCCTGATCCAGGCAGTCAACACAAAGTAGTATTCCTACCAGTGGCCATGTGAGGCCACTTGTCTTTGCTGTCTTTTGGCATCCCTCTTGAGAAAAAGAAAGTCAGACTATCGTTCAGGGTGTTTCCTTAAGGACAGGGACCAGTGTCATTCTGCCAGTGCTGTGCAGAAAGCAGGACAGAGGCACTACATTGCTTTGAGCCTTCTAATGAAACAGTGATTTTATTGGTGGAACCTGGGCCTAGACTCCTAAGATGGAAACAAAGTAGCAATGCCATCAGAGTGGCATCAAAATGCCTACATGAGCTTCCTGTCGCAGAAGTGGCTTTTCTTCTGTACTCGGCCCTCTACTTGGATTCGTGGTCTTTCCTGTAGCTGGGGAAGCTGATTGACAGCTGTAGCCTGCTCTGAAAGAGCAGTCCTTTCCTAAGGAATTGACGAATTTCTGTAAGCATTTAAATGCTCTGAGAAAAATCAAACATCATCTGAAGTATCAAAAGAAACAAAAATATGGTTCTGTTATTTTGAAAGCACTTTTCTTTTGTGTTTGCCACTGAAGGAAAAAAGAACCAAATAATAATAAAAAAAAAAAAAACAGAAAGGTTTTGACAAAACTGTTTGAAACCAATGCTATCCATGTTAAAATCCTTAAACAACAAAGGCATTATTACAGAAAAATGTATTGCTCATAAGTACATGTGGTTACTTCTGTTCCATTATTTATCCATTAATAATAATGAATGTTTTCCTATACGTGCTGAATTCTTGTGCTTAGAAATATTACTTAGCAATAGAGAATCCATAGGGAAGAATGTTAGCTGTTGCATATGTCTTCTCTGAAAGCACAAAAACCACTATCACACTGTTTCACAGAAGAGGCAGTACAAAAATCAGCAGGTCAGAGCATTTGCTGAGATTGGTGATGGACTTCACCACAGGCTACCCAGGCTGCTGTGAAGTGATTGGGCATCCCTGGGAGATGAAACCCAGGACTGCTGTTTAGCTGGATGGCCACTTTGTACCCTAGTAACTTTCTTATTAGACTGCCATCCTGTTAACTGTTCTGTGGCAGATGGTCCCTAAGGGTCCTGTGCTCTGCTATGGGCCTTGCTGCTGAGTGGTGCTCACCCCTTTTATTAAGCTTGCTCCCATTTTCCTGGGCAGGTATTTATAAACATGACTCTGAGGAAGGGGTACTGTGTGTTCCAGGAAGTGTCCCAGCTAGCCTTTGCCTTTGGCATAGATTTGTGGAGCTCATCTGAGGACCACCATAGCTTCCAACTCGAAAAAGTACATTAGCAATGATTTGACAGGCAGAATTTGAGCTCCTAATAATTACCATTTCACCAAACCAACTGAGACTTGGGACTACAATTAAAAAAAATGATCTTCCATGTATAATGGCTTTCACACTGCATGATACTATTAAATAACCATTATTAGCTACTAAAACATGTACTACCCATTTTCCAGAGCCCTTTCTCTGCCAAGAAATTTAAGAGCAAGAATCATCAATGAATGAATCATCGGCATTATAATTGTTGATTGAGAACATGCAAATTGAAAATTTTCATAATGATTTAAATGTATGAGGAATTGTTACAGATGAAAGTATTACCCAGACATTAAGTTCTTCTTGTAAAGACCTGCACTCCACGTCTTTACATCTATAATTTATGGACTTCGTAAAGAAAAAAGAAGTGTCCATGGAATGGCTTTTAAAAAACCAAAGAGATTTGAGGTAGTTTCCTGGGGATTTTTCTAGGTTCTGAGAGCATAAAACTCAATAAAGTAGTTTTTCTTCCCCCAAAGCTTCCATATTTATAATAGGAGACAGAAAAATAGACCCCAAAAAACCACAGTATAGTGTGATGACTGTAATAATCAAAATGTGTACCAGGTACATGACAGCACAGGAGGGTTGGAAGTTACCAAGATGGCAGAGAAACAGTCTGCTTAAGAGTCTACGACTTCCTCAGTTGAGGTTTTCCGTTCTTTTCCTAGAAAATATCCTTCTTCCTCTCTCCAATCTAGGACGCTTGTAACATGGAGGCACAGGAAACATGCTAAGGAAAGAGGCTAGGACTGGAGAACAGGTGCTTCGCATGGAAAAAACACAAACTCTCCCTAGGCTTCTTAAGTCTTAGATGCATCAGTTAAAAACAGAAGGTTGAACAAGACAGGAAGGCTCTAGGGTCCAGACTTCACAGGTCTTTGAGCATTAGCCCTTTTATGTTGCTGCTCATGGAGGAGGGGTGTAACAGATGAGATGGTAAGACATACCTGAAGGAAGAGATTTGATAATAAAGCATGACTGACAGTTCAAACACCCTTTTTTACTGAAGTCACATAAAGTAAAATTCATAATTTTAGCCGTTTAAAGTGGGATTCAGTAGGTTTCAGTCTATTCACCATATTCTGAAGTCACCATCATTATTTTATTCTAGAACACTTTCCTCACTCCATCAAAACACCACATGTACCAGCTGGTCATTTTTAGTTTTCTTCCCCTGTTGGCCCTCTGCAACCATTAATTTGTGTTCTCTCTATATGCTTCCTGTCCTAGACATGTCATATAAACAGAACCATGCACTCTGTTTCCTTTGTATCTGACTTGTTTCTCTTCACAAAATGATACTGTAGCAGAATTTCACTGCTTCATTCCTTTTTAAGGATGAGTAATATTCCACAGATTATTTTACCATATTGTTGTTTATACAGTCATCTATTGACAGATGTTTGGTTTGTTTCTGCTTTTTTGGCATTTTTGACCATTCATAAGCAAGCTTTTGTTGCAGTTCTTGACTTTGAGAAGAACTGAAATGGAAATGCTGGGTCGTAACATGCTACTACTTTAACTGTTTGAGAGATCTTCAAACTAATTTCTAAAAATATGCCTCATGATTTTATTTCTACCAGTGTACATGAGTGACTCAATTTCTCCTCATTCTTGCCTACATTTATTCTTTACTTTAAAAAATATTGTAGCCATCCTAATGGGTGTAAAGTGGTATTTCATTGTCCTTTTTTATGAACAAATAGTGCATTATAGAAACCCCTTCACAGCAGAGAAAGGATGTGCACATCAGCTTTTCTTCTTTTGTATGTGAAACCGTAATTGAAGGAAGAGTTGCCCCTCCCCCCGAGATGTGTAGCAAACTGAATTTAATGAAATTTCAACAACAAAGCTACCTTTCACCAACTCCCATCACCCACCCCTCCCAGAGTCACCATGATCAAAGCAGATGCCTCTAAATGGTGACTGTTTTAAAGCTAGCCCAGAAATACAGCCAGGTGTCTTAGTCAGTGGTTGGCAAAGGCATCTAAACCATTTCCAGGGTTGGCTAGAAAATTATTCTTCTGGGACAAAATTCAGTTTGGGGTTTTGTTTTTTAAACCCAATGAGCATTCATTTTTCTTTCTCCATATGTGCTGTATTTTTAAAGAAAAAAAATAACTGAAAATAACTTAGGTAAGGTGTATTTTTAAAGAAAAAAAATAACTTAGGTAAGGTGATTTGTTTAGCTAAAGCAAAAAGTTAAACCTCATGAAATTTCAAATTCCACCCTAACATTTTTCTCAATAGTTATTCAGTCTTCTTAGGGCACATTCCTAGGAGAGTCTGTCATCATTCACTTTAATCTGATTGCTAGAGTGAACAGACTAAGTTATTCTTTCCTTTCCAACAGCACTTAGTTTTAAAAACTGAAGCACCTATGTCCAAATGATTGCCAGGAAAAAGCAATACGCCGTTAAGAACTACAGATTTTTTCTTTTAATGCTGTATCAGGCTGTGTATTCTAGACCATCTGATAGAAGTTTAATACATTTAGGGAAGCTGTTTCTAAGTCTGTCTCCCCTAGGTGCAGATGCCAGAGGGAGATTTGGCCTAGTGGTGTCTTGGTGTTGGAAGGAACTAAGGATCAATGAAGAAGATGGAAGAATCCCAGGGGACTGCAGTCAGTCAGTCTCTGGCAAGTGGCATGTTTCAGGCAAAGACTTGCAAGGATATTGCAACACACAGCAGAGTTTATGAAACAAAAAGGGGTTTGGGTCTTTTAACTGATACAACCTAGAGGCCAAAGACAGCCTAGTTTCAGAATGGTGAGAAATCCCAGGGTCTTTAAAACCCTAGTAATGAAGCATTCTTTTCTCACGTGGAAGCCCTGTAATTCCTAAGTGAAGTCAGAGAACTTTAGGCAGTGATGACTATGTCTTAATGGTTTAAGCACTTGGACCACAGAGGCCTGGTATTCCCTTAGTATTTCAAGAAACAGCCTGAATGTCCTCCTGCTGATCCTGGGCTTGGTAACAGGTCCTGTGATCTGCGCAGCCAGCCGCGCGTGGATTTAGAGCTGGCACGCCTGCTTACCCAGGCCTTCACACGCTCCACCTCCGCCCCCGCCCCGCCCCC
>NW_008338112.1:1518227-1523898 GCF_000622305.1 Nannospalax galili
GGGACGCGCGGGCGGAGCTGTTCCAAGCCTCTCAGCCTTACCTTTCCCAACTGAACACCTAGATGGATTTTCAATACCCCGCCTGACAGGTTCCGGAGGGAGCTATAGCTCCTCCTGAGCTCCCAGCCCCGCTACCCGATTTCTGCAGTTGGTGTTCCAGGGGGAAATGCAGGGGCTCTGGGCACTAAAAGCTTTATTAGAGATTCTCGGTGATTCATTCAGTCTCCTGAACACTGCCGCTCTCAAAGAGCTGCAGGCAACAAACGCGCCGCTGTGGTCCTTCGCGCTCACAATGCCCTCTGCTTAGGACTGGTTTCCACCGCTCAGTGTTTGCGTGGGCTCGTTCTGCCGCAGCCGGGTCCAAAGGGAGTTGGACCCCTAGAAAACATCAGTGCGCCACCAGACCGCACACGCACTTTGCAGGAGCGGTCTCCCGCGTCGGTCCGGAGGTAGGGCGCTCTAGGATCCGAGGCCGGATCAACTGCAGGTCTGAACTGCTGGGCAAGCAGGGGAGGAGGTAGGGGTGTAGGGTCTTGGGCAGCGCGGCCGAGGGGAGCTGAGGTCGCTGGCATCACCAACCAGGAGAGAGCAGCAACTGAGGGAAACAGCTGAACTCCAGACACCTATGTCTTGGGTTCACTTTGGTCTTTACTTTGAATAGTAGTGGGGTGGGTGGGATTTATCCTTCCGGAAGGCTATAAACTTCCTGGGTCCCTCCGAGGTGTGGGTAAAAATGCTGAGAGGGAAATCTGAAGCAATTCTTTAGTTAAGCCCTGGGAAGCCTTGGAAGGGGAAAAAAAAAAAAAAAAAAAACCTGGGGGAGTGGGGACAAACCACCTATGTGCCTCTCCCCTCCTTTTTTCCCGTAGTTGCTGACGCGATGGTGTTGCCTATTAATCATTCACCAGTCCAGAGCAGGGCCACTTAAAGGCTGTGCAGCGCAGGACTCTGGCTTCTTGGCCTCCGCTCTCCACGCTCCAGTGTGCCCAAGGCGCCCCGGAGCTGCAGGAGGCCGCGCGCTAGCAGCCGCTGAGCTATGCGCCCCGCTGGCTCCGGTAGGAGCCCGGCTAGACTCGGCTGCCACGCGCTGCCCAGAGGCGCCAGTCGGCTGTGAGCTGCAAGCCAACGGCCGGGTGCGGAAGGAGGACTCGGGCAGCCGGGCGCAAGGTGAGCACCGCAGGGCCGGTAGCCCCACCGGCCCCCATCAGCTGGGATGTTTCCCAATGGCACCGCCTCCTCTCCTTCCTCTTCTCCTAGCCCCAGCACTGGCAGCTGCGGGGAAGGCGGCTGCAGCAGGGGCCCGGGGTCTGGCGCTGCGGACGGCATGGAGGAGCCGGGCAGAAATGCATCCCAGAATGGGACCTTAAGCGAGGGCCAAGGCAGCGCCATCCTCATCTCGTTCATCTACTCTGTGGTGTGCTTGGTGGGACTGTGCGGGAACTCCATGGTCATCTATGTGATCCTCCGTTACGCCAAGATGAAGACAGCCACCAACATCTACATCCTAAACCTGGCCATTGCTGATGAGCTGCTCATGCTCAGCGTGCCCTTTCTGGTCACTTCCACGTTGTTGCGCCACTGGCCCTTCGGCGCGCTCCTTTGTCGCCTTGTGCTCAGCGTGGACGCGGTCAATATGTTCACCAGCATCTACTGTTTGACTGTGCTTAGTGTGGACCGCTATGTGGCCGTGGTGCACCCCATCAAGGCAGCCCGTTACCGTCGGCCCACCGTGGCCAAGGTGGTGAACTTGGGGGTGTGGGTGCTATCGCTGCTTGTTATCTTGCCCATCGTGGTCTTCTCGCGCACAGCGGCCAACAGCGACGGCACGGTGGCCTGCAACATGCTCATGCCCGAGCCTGCTCAACGCTGGTTGGTGGGCTTCGTGTTATACACGTTTCTTATGGGCTTCCTGCTGCCTGTCGGGGCCATCTGCCTATGTTATGTGCTCATCATAGCCAAGATGCGCATGGTGGCCCTCAAGGCCGGCTGGCAGCAGCGCAAGCGCTCGGAGCGCAAGATCACTCTAATGGTGATGATGGTAGTGATGGTGTTTGTCATCTGCTGGATGCCTTTCTACGTGGTGCAGCTGGTCAACGTGTTTGCTGAGCAGGACGACGCCACCGTGAGCCAGTTGTCGGTCATCCTTGGCTATGCCAACAGCTGCGCCAATCCCATCCTCTATGGCTTCCTCTCGGACAACTTCAAGCGCTCTTTCCAGCGCATCCTGTGCCTCAGCTGGATGGACAACGCCGCGGAGGAGCCGGTGGACTACTACGCCACTGCGCTGAAAAGCCGCGCTTACAGTGTGGAGGACTTCCAGCCCGAGAACCTGGAGTCTGGCGGCGTTTTTCGTAATGGCACCTGCACTTCCAGGATCACCACGCTTTGAACCGAGCGGGGGAGGCGGGAGGGGGGGGGTGGTGACGAGAAGGGGAGGCGGGGTAGGAATGAAAGATGAGGAAACACCTAAGGAAACAGCTTGGTGCGGTGGGAATCAGGCGGGGTTGGTTGCGCGGCCACCGGACTGGGTTCTGGGAAAGTCTTGTGACCAAGGTAAAACCCAGAGCTTTGTTTACCAACTGGGAAGGCTTTCAGGCCATCTTCTCAGTCCCTCCTCTTTGGAGTCTTTCCTACACTGCACTCACTCCCCACTAATTCTTCTCTTCTCCAAACCCTGTAACTTCAGTTCTTTTTCCCAGTTCTGTCCGTGCACACCAGGAACTTATTTATGTTGCCAAGAGTCTCACCCTAATCCTTTCTAGCCAGTATTTCTGTTTGCTTAAGCTGAGCCACGGTTATGGCCACGTGTTTGTTTCCCTTCGGGAAGAATCCCCAGCTCCTGTTCAGCCTCTGCCCAGTGCAGCTAAGCACACTGTCTCCAAGTACTGCTCTCAGTGTGCACAGCCTTACTTTAAGGGAAGCCAGGCTTGAGGAATGAAAAAACAGCTGGTCTTTTTTTACTCTCAGGGAAGGTGTATCCTTCCTTCCCTAGGCCCCTCCACTCCCACTTGGTCCAGAGCTGAACCTGGTGCTTTGGAAAATAGGTTTTGAGTTTCAAACCCCAGACTAGTGTAGTCCTTACACACACAGAAACACAGACACACAGACACACAGACAGACAGACACACACACACACACACACACACACACACACCCCACACACCCTTCTTTGGTTCGAAGAGGAGGTGAGAATAAGAGGAAGGATGAAGTTTGTAGAGATTTCTGGGTTGTGAGTGTGAGTGCTTCCTCTTTCCCAGACCACCACAGGGCTGTGGCTCATAAGAGCAAAAGGTTCCAAAGTCCCAGCTCCTTGTGCTTGTGACCTAAAAGTCCAGCACTTTCACAGGGGTTGGCCAGGGCTGTTAGCTTCACTGAGCTTCCCACCTCTCCTCCAGAGAGTAACAACTGGACTAGGTCTCTCTCTCCAGTTTATGTTGCAGATTTGGTGCAGGGGCCTCTGGCAACTTTAGAGCCTTGGCTAAAGCTGGCCCTGTGGCAGCCTGCAGATTTCAAAGTGTAGCCCTGGTCCCTGAGGGGTTCTGCCTTTAAGCGGTGCCTAATTTTTTCTTGTTTAACATATTTATTTATTTTCGCGGTGTTGGAAAACATGATTTTTGCTTTCTTTTTCTTTACTCCTCTAACAGGTCTGCTTTGGGGGATCCCAGGGGGCTGGAATGGGGTGGGAAAGGAGAAAGCACTCTCCTAACCCCAAAGCCCCCTCAAAACTTGCCCTGTTTTGGGCCTTCTTATCCCTTTCTCTAGCCTTCCCAATTTTGTCTGTATCCAGTGAAGTTTGGAGATTTTTCATACTTTTCTTGTTGTAGTTCCTTGTCTTATAATAGATAAACAGCAATGTGGGTTAGCTTCCTTTCCCTCCAGAGTAAATCCTAAAATCTTGGCATCCCAGGAAACATATGGGGGATCACACTGTATATGATTTGTGCATATGTATGTATGTGCATATATATATATATATATATATGTTTATCTTGATCCACTTTCACAGTCCACGAATCAATTCCAAGTACAGCCCCAAAGTGACAAGTGTGAGCCCAGCTGGAACATTTGCAATTTCAGGTTTAAGTAGCAGACAAACTTGGATCTGAGAAATGGCAGAGACTTTACTCACCCTGAGGATGTCCTTGCTTCTTCTAGGTCCCAGCAGAAGTGGTTCTTAAGTACATTAGTTAACACAGCCATTTCTTTGGAGGAATGGAAGTGAAATGACTGAGCAGGACAAGGACCAATAATTTTGCTTCTCTGTGTTTCCTGTATTCTTTGATATGCTTATTTGTACATAGAAGACACTGGACACATGTCTCGGTTGGTTGTTTAAGTAAACTAGTGTGTTTCAGTGATCCTGGGATATTAAGTCTGGTATTCTCAGGACCTCTCACTGATACGACACAGAATGGCTGAATGCACTGAAAAGGATGTTTTGTGTGCATTTGCTTCAAGAACATCCTGCTTTTCTGCAGGCAGTAACCAAGAGTTAACAATGTCTCTTACATTTTGTTTAAACAAATGAACAAATGTGCTTCTGACATAAACCAGAAAGTTTAGATCTCTTCCTAAGAACAGCATATATATTCTTATTCTTATTCTTCTGTTAAATAGATTTGTAATAGCTAAGAACCGTGAATTTACAAACAGAAATCTCTATCATTATCATCTTATCAAGACACAAACCTAGTGCTCTTAACCTGTTGCCATTATAATTAACTAAATAAACAGATGTATTAAGCCGTTGCAAGTTGTCTTGACTTCCATTTGAATTTTCCTTCTTCAGGGGGCTATTTGGACATGCATGTCTGATCTCACTAATTTCACACATTTTTGTACATTTCACTAAGATTTTAAGAAGCTTTCAGATTAACTTTGAAATATTATCAAGATTATATTTATCCTTTTAATTACTTTCTTTAAAAAGGGAGTATGTGTGTGTGTGTGTATGTGTAGAGGAGCAACAAAGAGAGTAGAAAGAAAAGAGGGAAACGGAGGAGGAGGAAGGGGGGGAGGAAAGAAGGGAGGGAGGGAGGGAAGACAAGAGCAGTAACAACAACAAGGACTGCTGAGCATGAATAGAAAGCAATACCCAGGGTTACACTCTGTTGTCGTCAAACTAACCAGACATACCTGCTTTCCTAGATGAAAGTTGCTGTCTGCTCTCATTTATGACCCCTGCTTTTGTGGTGGAGCTAAGTAACTACTGATGTACATCTGAGGAAATATGATGATAGGGAGAAGTACTTCTTACATGTGTTGCAGAGGGTAATGTGCAAAAGAGAGAGAAGTATCAGATCTCAGTGTAACAGGAGGGTGTGTTTTACTCCTTGCTCACTTGTGACCATTCCTTCCTGGAGGCTATAACAAGACATGGCGAGGATATGTTTTTAACAGGCTTTACTTTTTATAGCAGTCTTATTTTCACAGTGAAATGAGTGGAAGTCATATTTCTCAAGCAGATGAGAGAGGTAATTCCAGTATCATAGTCAGGTGGGGGCTTCGAATGCTTGCAAATGCCATGTAACTACAGAATTCATCTGGTTTTAGACATTATCTTAGTGTGGCTAAGAAGAGCTGTACTTTTGTATTTCAATTGTTTTTAAAAGCCACAGCAAGGTATTAAATACAAAGTTTAACCTGCAACTTAGATATGTAATACTTTTTT
>NW_008338112.1:1523915-1537119 GCF_000622305.1 Nannospalax galili
TAGGGCCTTGGGAACACTAATCACAATCTATAGTAAACTGTCTCCAGCACACATATTTTATTATTTTTGTAATATTTTGTTTGTAATATTAACATTATTGCAAAACCCTTCTAACTGGGGTTAGCTGGGAGGAAAAATAATCCTTTCATTTAAGTTTGGATAGTTTCACAGCTGGCACACAAACCCAGTGCTCTTAACCTGTTGCTATTGTAACATTAACACTTTCCCTTACCCCTAACCAGGCTTTAAAATGTGTTTGGAGCATTTTTACATCTTAATGGAGGCGGTGATAAAGGGGCCTTTGGGAAATGGCTTTCCCTGCCTTTCACCCTCTGGGGCCAGGTCTTTTGTTCACATGGATGTTTCCTGGCTGCACTTTGGTGAAATTTTCAGCTGCCAGAGCCTGACCTGACCTTTCAGCTAGAGTTGCGCTCCAGGCTCCTGCAGGCTTTAGCTCCTTAGTCGCCCAGAGCCCTCATACTGATCACCATCATGGTTGCTGCCTTATGTCTACTGAGGAATACAGGCACCCTCCCACTGCAGTTCCAAGGTTAGTGCCTAGAGGGGATGTAGGGTAACTTGCACTGGCGACTCTCAGGATCACCTCTGCCTGATCATGCCTCCATGTTTCTACAGCTATCTCAGGTCTTTTGTGGCCCTTTTTGCCTTTGTCAACCTCACTTATTAAAGCATTACACACTCCCTATATCTACGTCATGCTGGAGGAAAATCAAAGAAGTTGAGTCCTTTAGTCTTAGCCCTAGACATACTACAACAGGAAAAAATAATTAGCAAATCCTCATTTCTACCTCAGATACCCACACCTGATTTTCAAGCATTTTTTATTTGCTTAGAAGCTGGAGATAAGACTGTTCCTATGATAGGGTGTTGAGTCCTTGAGTCACCCCTCTGCGGTGATACTGAAATGACTGATGATTTACAGAGGACGTTAAAACATGTCAGTTTAGTGACTATTAGCTCTTCTCTCGCTTTCAGATAACCTCTGAATTCTCAGCATGCTATTTCCCATGTTATCTTCCCACAAAGAAACCATGGAAGGTGGTCATATGTAAAGACTTTTGATGCCTTTATCCAAACCATCCTATCAAATGTTAAAGGTATAGTTTAGGTATGAGAACTTGGTTCTCCTGGAGAATAATGTGTAGATAAATTTTAAAAACACATTTCCAACCTATTTTTAACAAATACTAAAGATGTTATATCAATGTTCTAGGATAAATTCTTTGGTGGTAGGTTATATCTCACAAATCTGACTCAGTTCCTCTATATTTAAAGATACTGTGTCAGGGAGGTTAGGAACTCAAAATGACTGACAGATGCTCTGCATTTGCTGTTACTGTGGTGAGTGCTCACAATGTGCAGTATTACAACGTTGATGGTGCTCCTTATGGCACTGGAACTAGTGACAACCTTTTCCATCTACACAGATGGATATCTTGCTTCTCTTCCAACACATTTCAGTGTTTTGGCTTTAAAATAAGGCAGACAGGTTCAACATTGTGACACAGTTTCCCTGAAGGAAGTAGGCACAGATATCACTTCCTAAGTGATCATTTGTTATTTTATGACCTACCTGGAAACTGTGCTGTAGTGAACACACATGTGAAAGGACTGTAAAAGGATAAGATATACCTTGGCTTCTGATTCCAGCTGAAAAAGGAAGACATTTCTATGGTGATGATCAGGTCAAGGAGCCTTGAGAAGTAGTTAGCTCAAAATAACTACAATGCCTGCTTGTCAAACTGCTGGGAAGAGAGGAGCATCATCTAGAAAGAAGTCATGATCTTAGTTCAAAATCTTCTGTAAAAATGTTCACTGATCACTTTCGTAATAAGCTGGATTGTTGTTTTAGTTACTTTTCTGTAAATCTGACCTATTTTACACAACAAGTAGAGCCACGAGTGCTGATGGCATGCTCCTTGCTCTTAGCGCCTAAACCATCAGTGGTCTCACTATAGTATGCTGGCCTCACGGTTTGCTTGATCCATTAGTTACTTTTCTGATCACTTTCATAATAAACTGGATCATTGTTGTATTAGTTACTTTTCTGTTGCTGTGATAGAAACACCATGACCAAGGGAACTTCTAAAAGGAAGAGTTTATTTGTGCTTACAACTCCAAAGGGGCAAAAGTCTATCATGGAGGGAGGCATGGTGGCAGAGGTGGCGCAGAGCTCTCACATCTTCAAGCAGGCACAGGAAGCAAGAGAGAAACTGGAGATCCTGCAAGCCTTAAGAACTCTCTAAACCTGCCCCCAGTGATGTGCTTCCTCCAATATGACAACACCTTCTAAGACCTCCCAAAACAGTACCACCAACTGGGGACAAAACATCCAAGTACTTGGAGCCTATGGGGACATTCTCATTCAATCCACCACAGCTGTCAAATAATATATTATGCTCAGTGTTACCCCAAAACTGAGTAATTATATCCATGGAAGAGTGAAACCATGGACAGGTGCCAGTATTATTACTGAATAATAATAAACGTAGGACTTCAAGATTAGTTCTTGATAACCTAAAAAGAAATGATAAGTTGGAAAAACTGACCATCTTGAATACTACCTCTTTATAAATGTGTTTGCAGAACTGGAATTATTATGGAGAAAGACTCAAGTACTCCCAGCTTTCGAAAATTTAGGAAAGAACTGCTTACTATGCATTAGAGTCTACTTGGAGGACATGGTTATATAGGAAAGAAAGTTAGAGAATAATGTGCTTAGAAATTGTTATGACTTTTGCAAGAATAATGTGTATTTCCAAAGATAATTTCTAATCCATTTCAGTGAGAACAGGAAAGAATGAGGGAGGGAGGGAGAGAGGGAGGGAGGGAAGGAGGGAGGGAGAAGGGAGAGGTCTGAGATATGATAAATAAGCAGAGTCTTATTGAAAACTAAAACCTGGGGCTCACATGACTAAGTGACTTGTCTATTCAAAGTTGATAATTAAATCAAACATTCTCCTGTATGTCAAATGATTCATTGTAACTATCAAAGCAGGCAAATGTATGTATGTACGTATTTATCAAAAGACTCTCAAGTTATACTGCCTGTGGTATGCACCTTTAATCCCAGCCCTTGGGAGGCAGAGACAGAGAGATCTGTGTAAGGTCAAGGCCAGCCTGGTCCTGACATCCTTTTCTGGCCTCTGTGGCATTGTATGACACGGGTGCACTTACGTATGTGCAGGTAAAGCACTCATACACATAAAATAAAAAAATAAAATTTTAAAACTAAAAGGGAACTTTCATAAGCGGTTGGTAAAATAAGATTCATCATAGAAATGTTGATTCATTAGGTCCAGGGTGAATGTGGTTGGTTCTAAAAACATAGTACAGTGAGACCACTGATGGTTTCGGTACTGAGAGCGAGGAGCATGAGCGTGCCTTTTGCACCCATGGCTCCACCGTGTTGTGTAAAAATGGGTCAAATTAATCTGCATGATGCTTATTATCCTCATCTATAAGGTCAGAATGGTGACACCGTGCTCTATAAGGCCGTTATGATGAGACACTGCATGCCAAATGCAAATCACTTGAAGCTCTTTTAGTTGCTAATGAATGAAAACTCAGTTAGCTCACAGAAGTGAAATTTCTTGAGAAGATCTGGCCTCAAGGTTTGTTTGATCCATAGTTTACTGGAAACCTTTCAGACTCCACTTTCACCTTGGACTTCTGCCATGTTGGTTCGATTTTCAGATTCCAAATTTCCTCATTATTATAACAGTAGAACATGCAGCACAACACTTGCCAGGTTCAAATTCAGAGGAAAAAGAAAATGTCATTCTCTGTGATTGGACTGCCTGATTTCATTTTCTGTTGGGAGGCCCACCTGTCTGAGCCTCTAACCTTCATTCATCTAACAGATTAAGCACAGTGACGCCTCATGAAAATACTGCTTTTTACCCAAATATCTCAAGATTGTTCTTGTAGTAAGCAATCCTGAACAACCAGTTACTGTCACTTTCAATGACAAAGAGAAACCTTGATGACTCCTTTCTCTAGAGTGGTGATGTTCCCAGTCCCAGCTGAGCTCCTCTGTGTCATTTGAGCAGGGACAAAGACAACATATGCTGCTTTCCAGCTGTATTGCTGGATCATTAGCAGTAAACTCATTTATCTCTGATCTGGGAATCCTGTGTCTCCCATGACCTATGAAGCAGGGTAAATCAAACCACAGGCTGGCTATGACAGTATCTACCACTGAACCTATTAACAAGGCCTGGGGAACTCCGTTAGTTAGGTCTCCATGATACAGTCCACCCTTTGGAACTGAGAGTCTAAATTTCACCAGAAGTGGAAAGGGAGCCAGCTTGATTCAAAAAGGAAAAGCAAGATCAATTTACTAAAAAATGTGATGAATGATTTGTTATCTAATAAAATTAAATAAAAGAAACACCATATATGATATACTAAGACCTCGGTGAATGGAAGTTGTTTTTGTTATTAATTATTGGTGTTATGTAAAACAAAGATGAGAGTTGAAATGATTCAGGTTTTAAAGTTGTTCCACTTAATCCAATCGTATAGTTAACGTCACTTTCAATATTAAAAAATTTGCCTCATTTTTATACATGAAGCTTATCTGAATATATTGAGCATGGTGTTTTGTTTATGTATATATTTTGTATCATAAAGAATTCTATAGATGTTATTTACTTGAAAAATTAAAAATATATCACAAACAGAGCGTTCAGCAAGTAAAGACAATTGCTGCACAAGCCTGATCACCTGATTTCAGATCCCTGGAACTCACATAAAGGTGGAAGGAGAGAACCAACTTTCCAGAATTTTCTCTGAGCTCCACATATGTGCCATGGCATACTTGCTCTGTCCTCCAACACATCTTGCAGAGAGAGAGAGCATGAGAGAGAGAGCAAGGGAGAGAGAGAGAGAGAGTGTGTCAATACTAATCAAGAAGTTTTAAAAATGTATCACAAACATTAAAAATATTTTGGTCTAGAATTTGATAGGTTCTAGCAGACTTCAAGAAAATTAATTACTCCATAGATCAGAGTCTATATCTTTAAAATTGAATAATTAGATGGCAGTGTAAATTAGTAGCAATTCATTGCATTTTTATAAGATTTATATCATTATTTCAGTCTAAAAGAGGGTGACAAAGGCATTTTAATGTTGCACAGTGTGGTAAAAGCTGTAAAGCATATGGAATATGATATTCACACTAGAAACAGTCAAGTGAGATGGGGAGAGTTGTGCAAAGGTTTGCCTTGGCTAGTGTGAAGTCATACTTTACCAGCAACAATTAAGGGAAAAGTTTGCTTTAAGTTTATTCCAAATAATGGAAACAAAGTAACCTATTACAGTAGAGATAGAATCAATGATTAGCAAACTATATCAAAATATTGTTACTTGTGTTTTGCTATTGCTTATCCAGTAATATATGTATGTATGTATGTATGTATGTATGTATGTATATATGTATGTATGTATAACCGTGCCATGTATTGGAGGATTGTGATAGCACTGTGAATACAACCCATTCCCATGAATTAGACTTACAGTTTCAGTTCCCTTCATAGCAGTTGCATAAAAGTGTCAGTGGTTTAAAATATAGCAATGGGACAGGAAGAGAAGGAGAGGGAATTAACATTTATTTATTTATTCAGTATCAGCTTTGCAAGTGACACATTTGCTAGGTGCTTTACAAGCCATCCCATTTAATCATCTTACAAAGGGAAGTGAGGAGGGAAAAGAGGGAGAGGGAGAGGGAGGAAAGACAGAGAAAGAGAAAGAGAGAGAAAGGAAGGAGAAAAAGACAGAGATAGAGACAGAGACAGCGATGTGTCTAGCATGTTAAAGTTGTAAGTACAGAACCAGGACTGAATCAGGACTGAAAAGCAGACCTCTCAGACTCGAAGAACCACAATGCTCCCATCCTATCAGTGAATATGCCTTTAAGAGGTACTCATTACATTCTATAAACTGTATAAAATGGGAAAAGTTCTACTAATGTTTCAAGATGTTACAAATGACAGGAAGCAAAACCAAAATAACCCACCTTTCTTTGGTCCGTACCTAAAGGAGAATAATTGATAAATACCATCAAAACTTTAAGTTACCAATAGAGATAAACAACATCGCCTATGAGAACACTAGTTTTGCCTCTAAGCCAAATCTGTTCTTGTCCCAAAGACTCTGTATGATCCATCCAAGGTAATACCACCTATGTCCCTCTTTCAAGTAAGGGAGGTTCCACAGTGTGGAGACTGACAAGTAGGTTCAGTAATCAGAATGCATGCTTTAGAATCCTGAGTTTGGAACTCACCATCTACATTACTGTAGACAGGTTCCATTCACAACTCCTAACTGAAAATAAAAACAAGTAATTTTTATTCCACAATATAAGCAAAATAATGTTAAGTCCTACTTTTAGCACTTTTATGAACTCTAATTTTTCCATTTCTATAAATACCATATATAGACCATTTATGAACACTGAAGTTCAGAAACATAGTTCTTTTTCCAAATAAACAATAAATATATTCTATTTGTCAGCAATTAAATAATGAAAATGATTGTCAGATGCTATAACTATGGTGGCCATTTGCAAAAAAGAAAAACTCTACAGCTACTGCATTAGCAGAGTTGATTCAGCCCTGTAAACTAAAGATTTTAGAACATGAGCAAAAGGTTGGAACGTTTTCCTCCTGTATTTAAATTAGTAAGTTGTTCTGTTATGACAATAGTGCAGAGTAATTGAAAAGCATTAAACGCAGTCTTTTTTATCTGGCATACTTCCAAATTAAGAGGGCCTACATTTATCAGAATGCCAATTAACTAGCAACATGGAATTATTCAAGTAAATAGAGTCTGATGAAGGAAAAAGAAGATGTTCAGAAAGAATGCTTCTCAATATTGAAAACTGATATTTTAAATTGTAAAAGAACATATCTTCTTGCAATTTCCCCCTCTAAATTATCTCACTGAATGCACGAACAGAAGAAGGAGAATGTAAAACAGCGAAGCAAATGTGAGAGACAAATTTCAAACAGCTGTGGACACTTTAAAGCTGCCAGGGCCTGCCAAGCTCTTGGCTTAAAGGAGCGCTACCTCACCTGCAGCTGCATCTCTCATAGCCTTTGTAGACTGAGGATAGATCTATGAGAATAAAATTGATGACTGCATTGATTCCTCTGCAAGTGTTAAGCCTTTTCCTATACTGTCATCTTCTGAAAAGTGAGAATGTCTGAAATCATCACAACCAACATCCTGTTACATTCCATTTCAAAATGAAATAAAACTGACTTCACTCCAAATTGAACATACACCCAAATTTTCCTTTAATTTTTTCTCACAAAACCACAGGAAGCACCAAGGGCAAGACAAGTGGTGGGTTTTTGCCAAGATGAATAGTCATTGGGAGGATGAAGGTCAACCAGGATTTATTTGGGCAGGACGCATTGTTTTTCTGTATTCTATTTTTTAATTAAAATCTTGTGATTTTTCATACAATTTGATGATTTTTAGATCCCACTATCCCCACTTACCTTTATTGACACTACCCAATCATATATATATATATATATATATATATACATATAGAGTCTAATTTGTGTCTCTAAAAGTGTGATATAGGTATCTTATTCTCTCTGCAACCTCTCATTCTCTACACATTGACTAGTTGTGGGTTTCTGTGTTAATCACCATCTGTTGCATAAGGAAGCTTCTCTGGTAAGAGTTGAGAAATACATTAATCTACGGTATAACAACAAGTCATTAAGAGTCAGTTTAATATTATAATGGTAGAACACTACTACTAAGTTCTTCCCTATTTCCTGTGACTTGTTTAGCCTCAGGTTCCTAAGCCTGATATCAGTGTCAGGTATGGGCTCCTTCCTAGGAAGCAGACTTTAGATCCAAGGTTGGTTATTCCCATAATATTGTGCCACTATTGCATCAAATGACATATCTTTCCAGGTCAGTTGTTAATGTACCTCCCAGGATTCACATCTGTGTAAGCTGATGAATATGTTTTCCATCCAATAGGATGCATAGCACCTTCTAGCACTTTGAACTCTAGCCATTGGAGATGAAGCTCTGAAGTCAGTGTCAGCTTGATTTCTTCTTGTTTGTTCCACAGCTCATGTATGCAGTGTCTTTAGCAATAGGGTCATATCATCCAGTTCTGATGGGCAGACAAAAGCAGGGGCAATGGCCACTATTGTTTGAGGGTTTACAGGCCCTTGGTCTACAGCTTCTAGAATGCAAGCTCATTACTGGCATTTAAGGTTATTTTTCATTAGTTTATGATGTCTAGAAAGGGCAGGTCGGTGTCCTCCTTTACAGGAGAACTTTTTAAATTAAATATATATACTTTAAGAATGTCCTATCGTGGTAGGTTTCTATATGGCTTTTCCTAAAGGCCTTTAGTGTTGGCTATTCCTCCCCATACTCCCTCCTTTGCCCTTCCCTCCCATTCCCCACCCAGTTTAACCCTTCCTAGTCTATGTCCCCCTTCCCACCTTCATATTACTGCATTCTACTGCCCCTCCCAGGAAGCCTCCCCCCTACCCATTCATGGCCATTTATTAGTTTCTTGACATCTCTGAATTTTTAAATTGAAACATGCATAGCTAAGATTTCAAAGCTAGCATCCAGCTATGAGAGAGAACATAGAACTTTTATCTTTCTGAGTCTGGGTTACCTCAGGATGACTGTTTCCAGTACCATCTATTCACCTTCAAATTTCATTTTTTTAAAGCTGAATAATATTCCATAATGTATTTGTACCACAACTTCATTATCCATTCATCAGTTGATGCATATCTAGGTTTTTTCATGGCTATTACGAAAAGGGCAGCAATGAACATGGATGAGTAATTATTTCTGTAGGAGGCTATAGAGGCTTTTGTGCATATGTCTAAGAGTTATATGGCTGAACATGTGGTATTTCCATTTCAAGTTTTTTTTAGGAATTTCCACACTAATTTCCATAAAGGCTGTGCCAGTTTGCACTACCACCAGTAGTGAATAAAAGTTCCCCTTTCTCCACATCTTTATCAGTATTTGTCATTGTTCATTTTTTGGATCTTTGTCATTCTGAGAGGGTTGAGATGAAATCTCAAAGTGGGTTTAATCTGTATTTCCTTGATGCCTAAAGATGGTGAGCATTTAAAAAGTACTTCACTATTTTGTTCGATCTTTAGAAAACTCCGTTTTCAGTGTCTTGACCCACTTTAGATTTTTTTTTATGTTTGGTTTTTTAAGTTCTTTGTATATTCTAGATACTAATGCTCTTTCAGAGGTATAAACTGGTCAAGATTTTTTCCATTCTGTAGGTTGACACTTACTCGAATGGCGGTGTCTTTCGATGTACAGAAGGCCTTCAGTTTCACTCTATCACATTTGTTAATTGTTGGCCCTAATGCTTGTGCTGTAAGAGTTCTGTTCAGATAATCCTTTCTTGTGCCTATGAAGTCCGATGTATTCAGTACTTTTTCCTCTACCTCATTCAAGGCATCAGATCTTATTTTGAGGTCCTTGATCCATTTGGAGTTGAGTTTTGTGCTTGGTGAGAAATATGGATCTAGTTTCATTCTTCTACGTGTCTTTATCCAGTTTGACCAGCCTCATATGTTGAACACACTGTCGTGAGTGTGTGTGTGTGTGTGTGTGTGTGTGTGTGTGTTTTGAGATTCTTCTTTTCAATTTCTATGGAGAATTGTGTTGGAATTTTAATGGGTATTGCATTGAATTTCTAGATTGCTTCTGGTAGGATGGCCATTTTCACAACATTAATTCTACCAATCCGTGAGCATGGGAGGTTTTTTCACCTTCTACTGTCTTCTTCAATTTCTTTCTTCAATGTCTTAAAGTTTCTATAATATAGGTCTTTTACTTCCTTTCTGTGATTTATTGCAAAATATTTCATGAATTTTTAGACTATCATGAATATAATTGTTTCCTGGTTTTCTTTCTTGGTATGTTTGTTGTTGGTATATAGGAAGGCTACTGATGTGGGGTGTTAATATTATATCTTGCTACTTTGATAAATATACATTTTATCTCTAGGAGTATTCTGGTGGAGTTTTTAGAAACCTTTATGTCTAGAATCACCTTGTTGTACATAAAGATAACTTAACCTCTTCCTTTGCAGTTTATACCCTTTATCTCCTACATTTCTCTTCATTGCTCTAACTAAAACTTCAAGTACTATATTGAACAGAAATGAAAAGAGTGAACATCCTTGTCTTGTTCCTAAGTTTAAGAGGAGACCTTTCAGTTTTTCTCCATTTAGTAAGATGTTGACTGTGGGTTAGTGGTATATTGCCTTTAGTATGTTGAGATATGTCCCCTGTATGACTAGAATCTCTATGACCTTTATCATGAATGGATGCTGAATTTTGTTAAAGGCCTTTTTTGTAGCCAATGAGATGTTCATGCAGTTTCTGTCCTTGAGTTTGTTTATGTGGTGAATTTAATTTATTAATTTATGTATTTTGAGCCATCTCCATTATACATATATGTATTAAGGCACATAGAGTTTAATTTGTGCCCCCAAATGCCATTCATTGTGGGTCCATCCAGTGAAGACTGGCTAACTTATCCAGCATTACACTCGTAAAGAAAACTGACTCTTCCCTCTTCCCGTAGCTATTGGTCGCCAATAGTACCTCAGCTGGGGTTGGTACTTCTTACTTCCCAAATCTGTGTCTGGTTTGAGCTTACCTGGGTCTTATGCATGCTGGCACCATTGCGGTGAGTTCATATGAGTAACTGTCAAGCTGTCTGGTAAACTGTTTTCTTGTGGTCATCTACCACCTCTGGCTCTTACAATGTTTCTGCGACCCCCCCCCTTTTCTGCAGTGAGCCCTGAGCCTTGGAAGGCAGAGATTTAATACTGGTGTCCTATTCAAGGATAAGCACTCTGCAGTATCTTATTCTCTGCACAATGGTCAGTTTTGGACCACTGTATTAATCATCATCTGCTGCATGAGAAAGCTACTCTGGTGACAGTGGAGAGATGCATTAATCTATGGGTATAACAATAAGTCATTAGGAATCAGTCTAATACTATTTAGCAGAATAATAGTAGTAGACTCTACTCTATGGTCTGTAATCTGTCCCTATGGTCCTAGGCCTAATATTAGTGTCACATCTGGGCTTCATTTTGTGAAGCAGACCTTAACTCCAACTGGAAAGTTATCCATGTAACTCCAACTAGAAACTCCAACTGGTTAGTTACTCCTATAACACTTGTGCCACTATTGTGACAGTGAGCATATCTTGGAAAGGCCTGTTGTTGTAGCTTGCAAGATTGGTGATTACTGTTCTCTTCTGGTTGCATGTGTAGCACCTTCCAGCACTGTGAAAGCTAGTCAATGGAGATGAATTGATAAATTCTTTTATTTCAAAGTCAGTACTTGCTTGATTTCTCCTTGTTTGTTTTTTACAGCTCATGTATGTCTTTAGCAATAAGGTCTTACTGTGAAGTTCTGGTGGGCAATCAAGAGCAGGAGCAATGCTCAATATTGTTTGAGGTTCTGTGGGATGTCTAGCTAATAGCTTAAAAAGACAGACTCCATTCCTGACATCAGGCTTTCTCTTACTAGCCTATGGTATCTAGTAGGGGGACTGTCCCCCTATTATAGAATAACTTCTTTTATTCTCTTTTCACAATGCACATACTTTAAGAAGCTTCTATAGTGTTAGATTTCCAAATGATATCTCCTAAAAACCTTTACTGTTAGTTACCCCTCACCATCCTCCCTCCTCTGCCCTGTCTCCCATTCCTTACCCCATTTAATCCTTTCTACCTCATCATTCCCCTTCCTCCTTTATATAATGAATTCTATCTCCTCTTCCATGACAACCCCCCCACATTGCTATTTACTAGTTTCCTGACCTCTATGGATTTTCCAATTGAAACACACATCTAAAGATTAAAACCTAGTGTTCACTTATGAGAGAGAACACGTGGTGTGTTTCTTTCTGGGTTTGGGTTACCTCACTCAGAATGATTATTTCCGGTTCCATCCATTTACCTGCAAATTTTATAATTTCATTTTTCTTGAGAGGTAATACTTCATTGTGTGAATGGACCATACTTTCATTAAAGCTTCCTGACACCGACCAGACACTCTTGGAAACGAGGCCTAAGTATCTATAGCCTGAGTTTCCTTAGGGTTCTGAACTGCATTTTCTTTCATGCGCTTAATGCACTTCCACTATGGACATAAGCTTTGTGAAGGGAAGTCTCCATATTTTGTAAAGGGATTTGGCTGCCCTGGTTCATAGATTGCTGGTGGAGGTGTTTTAACTAGACTTCTCTTAGCCCTACATTTGATTTCACATCATCATCATCATTAATTGTTCTTTAGGACAGGAATATTGAAACTCCCAATTTTACTAGTATAATTTTCAAATACGGTGTTCATTCTGAGATTCTTCCTCTTTTTAATTCACACTGAGATACCGTGCTTCAAAGGAATTTGGAAAAATCTTACAGCTTTCTTTTCCATGTTCTCCCTGCTTCCTTTGTTTTGGAGCATACATGCCACCAATTACTTAAGAACAATTTAAAAGGATATAAGATACTTATCTTTAATGTATTCCTCTGAATCTTTTTCTAGTATCTCATGTGACTACTATATGTAATTTAGAAGTTAAATTTACAAAGTACTTTGATATCTCCAACCAAAAAGGGGCTCTGTTTCCTGGCCATGTTAGCTTTGAACTGTTTTGAGACCTGAGACTGTGTGATTGTGTCCAGTGGATTAGCATGGGGGGACGACATGGACTGTTATTGCCTCGGTCATCCATGTTACGACCTCTTGGCTGCACAGCTTCATTAGCATCCAGATGAGAAACATATGGTCTCACTGGACATTTAAGACTATGATAAAAAAGGATGAATTTGGGGACTAATGACTTGGAAAAAATCAAATGACAGGTATAACTATAAAGGGACAGTGTAGGTCCTCTATTTAATATACTCAGACAATCTTCAGCCTAGGTGTAAAAGCGTATTAATGCAATAGCAAAATTAGCTCGAATAACTGTAACGTTTCATTTGTTTCCCATAAGGCGCATAAAACTAGAAAATAAACATGTACCAATAATGCGAGACAGAATTCAGTTTGCAAAGAATTCTTCAGGAAGAAGAAAACTTTTTACCAAGTGTGTTAGAAAATACTTATGAGTCTAATGTTGTCTTTTCCCC
>NW_008338112.1:1537389-1566576 GCF_000622305.1 Nannospalax galili
CTCCTCCTCCTCGCCCCTCCTCCTCCCCCTTCTTCCCTTTCCTTCTTCACCTTCTTTCTTCTTATTTTACAATTGTCTTCTTTTAATGCTACTTAATAACATTTTGTTACAGTTGAGGTTTATTTCTGAGTCATACACAATCTCAGTACTATATTCAATAGGTTAAAACTCAAATAATATTCTTAAAATTAAAGATCATCTTGCTTCTGCATCTTTGTTTAAACTACTTTTTCCCAATAACATTTTATTTTACACACATCCTAAACTTTAGGTAACAAACTTGCCATCATGAGTTCTTAACATTCCTGCTTGAAAGGATTGAATTCATTTTCTTTCATCACTGGGATGATTTACTAGTTGCGGATTCACATTTTGCAAGTGATGTTGGATAAAGGTTTCACAACAGAGCATCAGGAGGAACTGCCTCTTAAAATGTGTTTTCCTTGTACCTTAAGACGGATTCTTTAGGGAATCTAGCATAAGTTAGCAGTAGTATTAGTCAGGAAGGCTCAGCCTTTGTTCTTAGAAGCTAAGGATCATGGGCTTTTATTTTAGGTGACCTTACAGTCAGTGATCTTTGACATGGAAATGAGAGGATATTTAAAAATATTTATTTCACATTTGGAGAGATATTTGGCTGCCTTGGGTGTTGTTACACTTCTTGAGCAAATCTCTTGCCGCATCTATTTTTTTTAAACTATGGTTTTGCTTTATTCCTGTTATTTCAGTTTTATTAGAGTATATTCAGTAGACAGAGTAGTAACTTTTATAAGGACATTTTCAAATTATCATTTAATGTCCTTTGAGCACAGCACCCCGTCCTTCCTTCCTCTTTTCTCTTTGCCACCTCCTCCCTCACATTCATATTCTTTGTTCCAAAATAATTTAATTTCTATTTTCATGTTTTATATATATAAATTTTTTCCTATATTCCAGTGTTCAGAATTCATTTTTGGTCTCATATGCTGAGCTAAAGGAAAGTATTAATCAAAGTTTTAGAGAAACTATTGGCATAATTTATATAAAAGCAATTCTTTTATGATAAAAATGTCACAAAAAGCAATCTAGAATTGCATTTAAATGTCAACATATTTAAATATAGAAGCATTTGTTTAAATCTGAGGTAGATAAAAACATTCTTGTGGTATGTCTACCATTTACTGAGATACCACAACTTTTCTCCTTTAAAATTAGTTTTTCTGCAGTCTTTACAAGTATGTCGTAATTTAGAAATGGAGCTTGACTTGTAAAGTTAATTCCTATAGCTCCATGTTAATTAAAATTAAATATTGAAATAAGTGTAGTATTTTCTAGACTTTTATTAAATTTTAGATATTCTTGGAGCTAAAGTTTAAAAGAAACTCAAGTCTTTTGTGGCTGGATGGAGAGCTTTTTACCTTATGACGCTGAATAACCGTATACAGTGAAAATAATGTTTTAGGCAAACAAATAATTCTTTTCAAACTCAACGTTAATTTTCTCATTCACACAAATATTTCACATTATCTACAACCTAGAATAAGACAGACAAGTTCACTGATATCATGGAGTTTATTTATGTGGGGTGCATTTCTTCCTGTGATGGAAAGGGTGGGAAATGAGTGCACAGAGGGGCAACTTGCACCTTGGGATGGACGTTGGCACTTTGAGGAAATATGAAGTATGGCATAGACACAATTTTGGAGGGTTGAAAATAACCATGTATTAATGAATAATGGCAAACAAGCAGTACTGGATAATCAGGATTTATGGTCCCAAGTTGAACATGGGCTCAGTCAGAGGATGCTTGTGTTGTTTAGCTGCCCATGTAGAATGGGAGATATGTGGGATAATTTAAGTTTTTGAGGGGTGAGGGATGGAAGAGAGTGGAGGAAAAAAGAGATTAGGGATTTCCATTTTAAATATGTAGTTATAATATGTAATACCAGCTAACTAAGGATAAAACAAAACACATGAGATCATGAGCTGTAGTACTTAATGAGATCAAGGCACAGATGATGTGGGGATGAGAGAAAACATGGTCAGGAAGATTGAAGAATCAGATACCGACTTGGAGGTAGACCACAGCTGTGAGTGATAACAAAGTCCAGAATGCCCTTTAGATTGGGTTGCTGTTGTATGATAGGGAAAATGGGTCTAAAAGTTGAAGAGGTCAAGGAACAGAGGCAAGGATGTTGGAAGAGTCATTGTAGTCATCAGAAATGGAAAGTGTATAAGTGCTGAAGATACATAAAGAGTTTCACATGATGAAATCTTTTATGAATAGCAAAAACGACCAGAAGGTTAGTGGATGCCAGCTCCAGAAAAAGCAGTATGGTGTAGTACGCCATGGATTTCAAAGATACTTGAGCATTTCATGGAGGGAAGAAATTCAAATGAATGTGCAAAAAGAGCTGACTGCAACTTCACTATACACCCCCGAGAATCATCTGCATTAGTGATCAAACTATTTTCTTTACATCCAAATAATCAGTACTACATGGACACCTCATAATCTATTACACTGTAGCTAGATAAGAGTTGGAATGTTTTTAAGTTTTATCCTTTCTTGCTTTTATTCAATTACATGAAGATATTTAACCTCACTTATATCAGAACTCTAGAAAATTTAGCTATTATATATGAAATATTTGAATTGTATATTCAACCCCATTATGCCTTTTTATATTTTCTTTGCACGGAATAAACTTTGGCATCTTAGAGTATTGCAATGGGGATAGAGAATCTGGTATGATGACTAGAACAGATAAGACTGGAAAGTCTGCGGTGTGTGCTCATAGGTAGTAAGAATGCATGCTTACGTTTTCACTTCCCAAACTGCAGACATTACATTTTAACACTAAAGAATTTATCTTCCTTCCCTTTGACTGAGTTAAGATACAAAATAGCCAACATACCCAAGGTGCGGTTTACAGGAACAGCTCCTAAGACACACTTACTCTAATTCTTCTGACAAATGTGTTGGCTGTATAGACACATTCCATGGTAGATCCATTTCTATCTGCCTTTTTCATGGTGTAGCTCATGAGGAGGACAAGCAGAAAGCATGAAAAATAACTATTTTGTGTTTTTTTATTATTCATGATTACTAAAGTCACAAATGACATAAAATCTAAATAATAGTATATGCCTACAAGATGGAGGACATTTTTCACCTGTAGTCTGGGTTATAGCCTCAACAGTAGGTACTGTGAATCTCAGGGAAGAGAAATAAGCTCCTAAACTCACAGCTCAGGTCCAGCAACACCTTTGATTCTGTTGGATCCCAACAGCCTGGGAACAAGGACTTGGCACCAAATGATCATTTAAATTTCTTGCTTCTCAGGACACGTTTGTCTTGTTTAACCATCTGGAACCTTTCAGAATCTCCTTCAAATAGATCCAAAGCTCTACCTTTGTGCCCACCTCATTCTCCCTGTTATTCATTCCCTCTCTCCTTTCTTCTTTCTTTCTTTCTTTCTTTCTTTCTTTCTTTCTTCTTTCTTTTTTTTTTTTTTTTGAAAAATATCAATTAACATTGGGTATGATGGACTTACAATGTGTTATCCAAACCAGGAGACTTTGAGACTAAGAGGTATGATGTAAATAACAACATTCAAGGACATTAGGCATGAACAACACCTGTCTTTGCTAATCAACATGTGTTCATTGTGAGTACAGCATTTAAGGCACTGATTGCATAGCCAAGATAAGCCTCAGTGGTTTAATTTCTTGAGCTTGCTAGTGATGCCTAATAGATAGTGACTACTTGATGCTTTCATCTACTAGAGGTTTCTTTATGGATTCCTCCAACTGTACTCTGTATACGTCTAATCATTGTCCCTCTGGTTTGAACAGAGGTTTCTCTGCCCACCTTTCCCCCATCTGGCAGGTACATGACCCAGGTTCTGGGTCATGTACTGTTCAAAGCACAAGTTGCTTACCAGCTCCTGGGCCACTGATGTCCATTTGTGCATGCTGATCCAATTATAGCCAATTTTCTGGGTTTTATTCCAACAATGCAGAAGAATAAGCCTTGTTTCCATTTTGGCTGCTGTACTGTGAGACCAGAACTGCTGGGAACCCCTCACCTCTAAGGAGACAGTCAAGATATGGATTAATGTGCTAGGAAGATGGCTCAGTGAGTAAAGCACTTAACAAATAAGCAGGAGGGCAAGAATTCAGATCCCTAGAACCTGATTAAAAACTGCCTGGGTGTCACTGCCCAGTATGTAAGAGGTGAAAGGCTCCCCAGAGCAAGCAGACTCGCTAGACCAGTTAAAATGGCGGGAAAGATCCAGGTCCAACTGTCAGGCCCCACATCAATATATAAGGTGGAGAGTGACGTAAGAGACCCAGCATCATCTTCTAGCCTCCACACACGTGCACACAAGTGCATGAGCACACACATACACATGCAAATACATATGCTTCACCACTCCCCACATACACGGGGGGCGGGGGTCACCAAAATTCAATTTGTCCTTTTTGTTTCTGTTTTTGTTCTTAGTCTTAACTGAAGCTACAATTTAAAAAACTTGCACTGTTAAGTTACATGCACTCATGAATTCCCATTTTGCTGAAGCCAGGTTGAATTCCTTTTTTGTTCTAAGAACGCAAAATATTCCTTACCAGTGAGTCATGGGCTACAAGAGGCACTGGACGAGCATTAGCAGAACCAAGTGACTGGAGCAAGTGGTGGCTTTGCTTGTGAGAGCTCTCAGGACTAGAGTGGTGGAGGCAGCTCATGGTCTACCGTTCTCTCTCCAGTCCACCCCAGATTATCTCCAGTCTCTCAGTGCTGCTCTGCCTAACTCTGGTTTCCTTCAGTGAGACACTGGGGGAGTCAACATGGGCCCACTTTTGTTGCTTCTTCATTTTCTCTGTTCTCTAGGTACTGTTATCATTGATGAGTTGGTAGTGATCAATGTCTGGACACATTTGAGGTAAAAGAAGCATCCAGTTGATGCTTATAGAAATAACTGGAGATGAGAGACATGCCATCTCTACAATGATCATCTCTCCACCACTCTCCACTGCCTTCTTTCATCAAGATGAAGAGACGCTGGCTTTAACTACCTAAGGTTACATAAACACACTTCAGGTTGCCAGTTTTGTCCAACTTGCCCCAGAATCAATGCTCTCTCATTCTATTTAAGAGGTCTTATATAAAAACATACAAGAGAGAAAATATTTTAGCTGGCTTAGACACCTACACCTATATGAACTACTTTGTTTTTGTTGTGCTTTTGTTTCTTTTTGACTGACTTTTTAACTTTTTGTGCATTTCATATAACAAATCTTAATCAAATTTAGACCCCTTCCCCCTCCCCACCCCTTTATAGCTCCCGTCCTCAGATTTCAGGTATTCTGTCATATATGTTAAATCTTATCTTGTTAGTCATTTGAATTCAGATGTCTTTGGTGCAAGTTCACCCACTGGAGTCTAGTCAGCCTATGGATGTTGCCATAATTGTTATGCTAACATCCCCTGCCTGGGGTTGAAAATTCACCAAAGGGGCCTCATTGTACCTAGTGTTATAGTGAACATAAATTAGCTCAGTTATCAGTCTCTGAACACTTTCTAGACTCTAGGGGAGACAAACTAGAGTGAATGTGCCTAACAAACTTTTAGTTAAGAATTGGGAGTCTCAGGGCTGGAGAGGGCTCAGTGATTAAGAGCACTGGCTGCTCTTGCAGAGGAGTTGGGTTTGGTTTCTAGCACTCACATGACTGCTAACAACTGCCTGTAACTGCAGTTCCAGCAGATCTGACACCTTCTTTTGACCTCCGTAGGCATTACATGACACAGGTATACTTACATACATGCAGGCAACATACCCATACATATAATATGAAAAAGAATAAAATATGTTTAAAAAGGATCAGGAGTCCCAGTACCATCTTCTGAGAGTGGCAATGGTGTGAAACACAAAGAATGCAGTTTTAATAAACATGTATAATCATCCATCCGGAATAACTGTACTTTAAGACTTAAAGAATCATTTCTTATGTTTCTGTGAAGCAGGCAACAAGTGATATTAGCATCAATATCTAAAGTGATAAGGCTTAGGATTAGTTTTATACCATCCAATCTTAAGTTATTTAACAAACAACTTGCACCCACTTAGGAATCAGGAGCCTTGTGGCCACATCCCATAGGCCTGAAGGACTCTTTTTCCCTTTCTCTGTGTGGCTTACTATACTTGGTGGTATTCATCCCTCATGCCCCAAACCCATTTTCCAAATAGCTGAGTAACATTTTAACAATGTATTTTAGATCACGCAATAACCCAGATTAAAATTCTTTCCTGAACTTTCATTTGTTTAGAATAAAATCTAAAAAAAATTTCAATCTTCTGCTTGTTTTAGCTAATTCATAACCTGGTAAAATTAGTTTCATTGTGTCCCAACACCAAATCCCCACAGTTGATTGCCAGCGGAGTTAAGGACTAGAACTTAAGTCTTAAGCTCCTGCTGTGATGTCCAGTGAGTAATGTGTGTACCTCAGGCAATCCTACAGTATACTTTGCAGTATCACCAGAGCTGACTTCCCCAGGCCACGTTGGTTAAAGATATAATTATAATGATTTCACCATGAATATGTCTTGAAGCTATAGAAACAAATTTTTAGAGAGTCGATTTAATAGGAAATTTGAATAGCTACCAGGATGATGAGACAAATTTAAATACCTTATCACAAGTTAGCCTATGAAAGTATGTTCTATCACCACTATTTCCCAAAATATTTTGTCAAATCTGTGAAATTATTTTTTTTTACATCTTACTGATACACATTCATTTTACATAGTGCTGGGTTTTATAAAGACAGATTCTGTCAATGTATTTTGTCATGTATTGTCATGTATTTTGATCACATTTATTTCCCACGACTTTCACCTTTTTTCTGCCTCTTTCCCCTTCTCTTAGTCTCCTTCCTTCGCCCAACCACCTGTCTGTCTTCGTGTTTCATACCGTGTGTGTGATGCATGTGTGTGCATGTGTCGGTGTGTGCATGTGTCTGAAAAATCTAGAATCCCAAAATGAAAGAAAACAAATGATATTAGTCTTTCTGAGTCTGGCTCACGACATCTCATATAATGATCTCCAACTGCATCCATTTGTCAGCCAATAACACAATTCCGTTCTTCTTTATAGCTGAACAAAACTCCATTGTGTGAGTATGTTATATTTTCTTGTTAAGCATATATTGATGGACATCTAGGCAGATTCCATAACTTGACTACATGGATAGTACAACAATAAATGTGACTTAGAGCTCCTAAAATGTTTACTCAGTAGCAGTAGATAATGGTTGTATTTTAAGTTGTTTTGAGAAATCTCCATATTGATTTCTACAGTTGTTGGGCAAGTTTAAATTCCGGCCAGGGTTGTCCTATCTTTCCAATATTTGATGTTGTTTTCTCTGTGGTGGCCATTCTGACAGGGACAGCCTTTCCAGTGGTTCATTGGTCAGTTCTACTTCATCTTTTGAGAACTTTCTGTTAATTTCACTAGCCCATTTGTTGATTGGGTTGTTTGGTTTTCAGTATTTATCTTTTTGAGTTCTTTATACATTTTTATATTAATCCTTTGTTAGATAATAGCTAGCAAAGATTATCTCTCATTCTGTGGAGTGTCTTTTCACTCAAGTTAATTGTTTCCTATGATGTGCATAAACCCTATAATTTTATGCAATACCATTTGTCAGCTTTTGGCATTATTCCCTGACCTTGGAGTCTTTACAGAAAGCTGGTGGTGCTGCTGTTTGGGGAGGTCAGAGAATCTTTAGAAGATGGAGCCTTGCTGGAGGGAGTGTGTCACTAGGGACAGGCTTTCAGAGTTCACAGCCTTGCCTCACTTCCAGTTCACATTCTCTGCTTCATGTTTATGATTAAAGATGCGAGTTCTCAGCTTCTCTGCTGCTACTGCTACCATGCCCCCCTGCCATGACATTCTCTTGTCTCTCTGGAACAGTAAGCCCAAATAAGCTCTTTCTTCAATAAGTTGCCTTTGTCATGGTATTTTATCACTGAACAGAAAAGTAACTAATACAGCAATACCCCACTCCTAGTACCAATTTCTCTTCTAGATTTCTGTTGCTATGATAAAACACTGACCAAAAGTCAGTGGGGAAGAATGGGTTTATTTTATCTTACAAGTCCCTGGTCATAGTTCCTCACTAAAGTCAGGGAAGGAGCTCAAGACAGAATCCTGAAGGCAGAAGTCAATGGAAGAACTCTGCTTACTGGCTTGATTCCCTTGGCTTGCTCAGCTACCTTTCTTATACAACACAGGCTCACATGCCTAAGAGTGACACTTCTCATAGTGGGTTGAGTTCTCCTACATCAATTAACAATTAAGAAAATGCCTTACAGATATGGCCACTGGCCAATTCAATTGAGAAAATTCCTCACTTGAGGATCTCACTTCCCAGCTATGCCAGATTGACTTACTCTGGCAATGGATCACACCAGATTTCATGTTGGGGACCACTGCGCAGTTCTGACTTAAAGTTTTCCACTCTAGATAGAAGTATTATGCAGGCCAGGTCTCAGAATATTGTCATGCCATGCAGGAAGGGACTTTGCCTTTACAGCTAGGCTGCCACTAACTCAGCACTGTCTTTTTGCTACTGTTCCAGTGAAGTGTGGAAAAGAGAGGGCTTCCCTGCACTGTTCCTTCTTCTCTTCCTCTGCTGGTACAAATGCTGAAGTAGCTCTCTCTCTCTCTCTATCTCTCTCTCTCTCTCTCTCTCTCTTTCTCTCTCCCTTTCTCCCTCTCTCTCTCCCTCCCTCCCTTCCTTCCTCACTATCTCTCTTCTTAAGATTATCTATTATTGATAATATACAGTGCAAGTTTCCTGAGGTTCTTTCCTGTCTTAAGCCATGGCGTGGATACTCTGCAGTTGTCTTCACTGCATGAGAAGAGCGGGCACTGAAACCAGAGCTGAGTCCCTCTGCAAGGGATCTCTACTCCCTCCTTCTGTTCTGACTTCTTGTTTCCTTTCTTTCTTTAATGCTGAAACTAGTGTTTTTCCATGATCACCCAATATGATGGCTACTCTTTAGTGATTGCCAGTTTACAACCTGGAGGTTCTAGCAATCTGTGGAAACACAGATGTCATCCACCATCCTTAGGGCTCTATTTTATGAATTTTTTGTTTTATTTTATTTTGACTACTGCAGCCTGGCTAATCTATAATTTCATTTGATGTTAATCTGGATACAGGACATAAAATTAACTGCTTTGGTTGATGTTATACAACAGTTGTGTGTGAATTAAAACATTCCCTCCAGGAGGGAGGAGAAGGCCCATAAAATTCCACTGTAAACAAGCCATCTTCTCTCATGCCTGGGAAAGTGGAAATCTGGATGATTCCTGCTGTGGGTGCAGACTCTGGCCAGTCCAGCTGTCCAGAGGAGGTCTCCAAAACTGGCTGACTACCTACAAGTTGCACAGAGAGCTGCAGAGGGGCTTCTCAGAGATGCAGCTGTTTTAAATCATCCCTACCTGTGTAAGCAACCCCTCAGGCATACTCCTGTTAGTAACCTCAATGAAAACTCCTTGGTTCACCAAGTAGGACTTTGGTGCAATCATTACTTCGGTGTAGTGTCATTTCATTTCTGGGGGTGAGTAGATGTGTGCTGCCTCTCTCAAGAAAGGTCTCTCAAGCAACATGTGTGTATTTCAACTAGTCATTGGCAATGAAAATAACTATATTCTGCTTTAATATTGCTGTAACTTATACTGTAATATACTATCTGGAATTGACCAGTAAGTCGGCTTTCTTTGTTTGAAAGTAGAACGTAAAACTTATATTATGATCTTGTGTGTTGGAACAAATACTTTCTTTGGTTATTCTAGAAACAGGAAGAAGAAAAAAACCACTTAAAATGAAAACACATAGTGAACACATTTCTTTATCTAGAACCTTACTTAGGCAAAGAGAAAGAGAACAAATATAAATAAAACAAGTTAAAAGAAAAACAAACAAGAACATCTCCCAGAGAGTAATGATTCTTCTATTTTGTGGTGTTGAAAAGCTTACAACTATTTTATGCGGTGTATTTGGAGGAACAACTGATCAGTGGATATTTTAACTCAGGTGTCATTGCCCTTTTCATTTGTTTTCATGTAGAGACAGACCTTATAAATGTCTTCCAGTGTCAAGGTGGTATGTGTCTTCTGGTGTAGTTGTGAGTTCTCATTTCTTTCTTTCTTGTTACTAAGAGTAACCTCACAACTATGCACAAATCCCCTTCCCCATCCCCCTTGGATATAAGAGTATGCTATAGCTTGAAGATACTAGAAAAGATATAATGACTCTGTTTTAGTTCCTAGTAGTTCAAAACTTTTCTTTGGGTTGGAAACAAACAGATATGTCATAATATTGCTTTTATTTTACGCCACAATATCACTTCCTGCACAATGGAGAGACCATTGACTTTCTCGAGTCCTCCTTTATTGGCTGAGGTATTGACTGGGCTACTGAAAGAGCCCAGGAACTTGAGCCAGAGAAGAGTTTATTTCTTCCACATACAGTCATCCAGAGGTAGGATATTAAGCATGATGTAATGATTCTGCTCCACAAAATTGTTTAAGGATGCAAGTTCTTTTTACCTTGTGTTCCTACTGTCCTCTAGAGTTGTATTCTTTTTTATTATCATAGACTGCTCAAGGCCACATGTGTGTTTTGGTCTTTGCAAAGTAGAGATTAAGTTTCTGGCATGCAATCCCTTTTATGTAAGAATAATAAAAATAATAATATTTACCAAATATCTAGTTCTTTATGTTCATGAGCACATAGACAATTATAGCTCTTCACTCCTGCAGTTAGTAATGGCCATGTGACAAGCTCTGAGTCAGCATGGCATGAGTCGCATCTGTGCTGACACTTTACTTGCTGATGCTTGACTCTCCCTCCAGTCTTTGTTTCCCTTGCCAGGACGACTACGTGCTGATATGGAGGTGCTACAGGAAAGAACAGGCACAGGGTCAAGGGCTGTCTGGGCTGCTCATACACCATTACAATGCAAACGAAGCAGGAGGTCAGATGTAGGAGGTGAGAAGTCAGCAGCCTGCCTCACTCTCCTGCTCAGTGCTGTGTTTGCTCAGAACGTCCCTGCCCACTATTCAGTTGGTGAGCATTCCTTCTGAACACAACCTTCTGAAAACTCCTTGACTTGGACTTCTCTGTCTCCTAAGTTCTGATTGTGCAATATTTACATTTTATTGTACAATTCATTCAAAAGTGTTAAGGACTACTCACCCACATCTCGGCATTGTGCTAGATACTAGATATATAGTAGAAACATAATTTCCAAATTCTAGAGTTACAGCTTCCTCCTGCCTAACACAATGCCCTGGCCAAATAACATAATCAAAAATAATTCCTAACTGAATGTGTAAATAAGTCAACAACATGCCAGTAAGTAATTGAATGCTAAATAGCAAAGCATTGTTGGCAGATACAAGCAGAGACAATATCTGAAGGTGGATTGTACCTACCTGAGACCAGCAATCACGTCTATGTCCTGTCTTACCTCCTGAGTTAATCACAAGCAGAAAGATGCACACTTAGCATGTTATTTGTTGTTCAGCTAAGGAAGCTGAGCTTCATCAGGGAAGTTCAGGAAGGAGTTAAAAGGCCAGGAAAGATAGTATACTGCCACGGGGGAAAACTATGAAGCAGGGCACATAAGAGGGGTGGTAGAGTATCTTGAAGAATCTTAGGGCATACATTTGGAGATGCACTGAGAATAAGACCATATTCTGAGAAGTTAGTCATTGATGTTCAGGTTTTCATATGCTATAAAATGAGAAGTGTGGGATACAGAGAGATTAAATTGATTTTCCAAATAGATTCAGATCTAAATATTGGTGTAAAATAGATGACTCAGCAACCACAAAGTAGCAAAAGCCTAGAAGGGACGGCAACACTAGACACTGATAGAAAATGTCAAATGCAATGGACTTTTCAAAATGAGATTCAGTAAGAATTGGTGGCGTAAAACACTGAGATTAAGGTGCAAAGTGGGTTAGAAAGCAGCACTTCCTTAATCCAGTCTGGAATTCTGGAATGGCTGTTGACTCATTAAAAAGGTAAATGTGTTTTATATGAGGAGCCTGTAAGGAATTTTAGGCATGTTTTTATTTTGAGACAGGTTTTTTTTTTTTGCTGTGGCAGGAAGAAGTCCATGTGGGGATGCTAGGTGGGCAGCTGAGGCCTGGAAAGCAAGCCCTGCTGGTAATACAGGTGCGGTAATGGAACACATATTCTGTGTACATATCAGACCTGCACAGACATATGCTCAGTTATAATGACCTTCAGAATATGTGGGATTAAACATGAAGAATTCTCAGCACTGCCAAGTGTCATCCCCCCCATGGACTCTCCAGTTTTTGTGGGGTCCCTCATCCATCTGTTCATGACAGTTAATAACAGTGTAGAGGAAGATGCCAGATCATCTGGGGGAAGAAGAGGTTGATGATACTAGAATGATGGAGAGTAGCAAAAAAGAATGCACCCCAGACAAAAGTAACTGATCTTGGAGGGAAGGAAGTTGCAAATTCTATAGATCTAAAATGGTAAAAGATGTATATACGTATTTATCTTTGAGTGTGTGTGCATGTATAGATACAAGAGAAAAGCTTATGGTCTCAGAAAAGACCAGAAAATGGGTTTTCTCCTCAACCCTGATTTAAATTGCGGGCTGGCGCCCCTGTCATTCAATAAGGGTTTTCTGAGTGCCATTTATGTGCCAGGTACTGGAAAAAACCCAGGCAGGCCACAGCCCCTGCTTCACAGGATGCATTATGCTAAAAAAGACACATAAAATGATTGCCTCAACAAAATTATGTTCAGTGTAAAGGAGAAAACTAATTGTGTTTTTAGTTCTATCAATCTTTCCTCCTCAGCAGAAGAAAGAAGCATAAAGAAGCAACTTGGAGCAGCTGGTATTTTGAAAATCATTCATTTGGTCAATACTAGCTTGGTGGCCTAAGAGGTGGGCCAGACCACAAATGATGAATGTTTAGAGCTATTTTCACTTATCTTTTGCCCATAGTCCAGATACTTTGTTCAAATGTGAGCCCAATGAACAAATGTCTATGCAACTACACCTAGAATTATCTATCATTTATCTATCTATCTATCATCTATCTGTCTATCTATCTACCTATCATCTATCTATCTATCTATCTATCATCTATCTATCATCTATCTATCATCTATCTATCTATCATCTATATCTATCTAATCTATCATCTATCTATCTACCTACCTATCATCTATCTGTAATCTCTCTATCTACCTATCTTCTATCTATCATCTATCTCAGTCTATCATATATCTATCAGCACTTTTCTTGTTTGCTTCTAATTTCACTGCATAAGCTTGTCTTTAAGCTTAAGAAATAGGAATAAGTTCTCAGTGATGATTTGGTTCCTAATGAGAAAGTGCTGCTCAGATGTAAGACTTCAAACCTTGATCCCCAATACTGTAGTGCCCACCTGTAGCTAAGGGAGACAACCAGCTGTTGTTCTAAAATGATAGATAAATTTGTTTTCTCCCCCTATCTAGAAGCATTTGAGAGGGAACTGACACTGATTCTAACCACTCTAACAGCTATCAAAATACCTGAAAGCAAATCCTGACTCCATCACTCCAGCCTTGGAAGACAAAAGAAAAATGAGGAGGAACCCAATAGAGGGATGCTTTTGGAAGCCCTTGTCAAGAAATTCCAATGGACTCTCATATGAACATTTGAAAATTGCCATGATTTGACTTTTTTCTAGTTCCCTGTCTAGAACTTGTAATGCTAATTACTCTTGCCTTTACTTCTCCTTCACATCTCCTATCCACAATTCAAGGACTTTATCCACAATTTCAAGTCTTTTAGATAGACCCACTGAAGGGGTACTCCAATTGCCCCACCCTGCGTCCCTGTTCAGCATGGAAGAAGCCAGAGTGGTCTGTGTTCCATTTCCCTATTGACAATTTGGGTAACCTCTTAAGAGGATGGTGTGATAAGAATGGGAGGTAGGAATTCACTAGGCAGTTAGGGTAAAAATCCCCAAAGAAAAGTAGCCAGTTTCTTGGCTAAAAGTCAAAGTGTCCTTGGGCCTCTTAGCAACATATACTGTTCCAAAGGCCAAAAATGTCGAAAATATTTGGGAGCTTTTATCTAATCCTTAAAAGATTTTAGGGTTACCTCTTTAGAGGGGGGAGTGTTAGAGTATCCAAAAGCCCCATGAAAAATAAATAAATCAAAGAAGAAGAAAGAGTACATGAAATTATCAGAAAAAAGTGACGGGGAAATATGGGAGGAGTTGGAAGGGAGGGAGTGGGCATAGATTTAATTAAAACACCTTATATGCATGTATGAAATTCTCAATAAATTATTTAAATTTTTATTTATTATTCTTTTTATTGAAAAAACACTTTATTAGCATTACTTTCTTTAAGAAATGACATGATTACATTGAAAAACTGTGTATAGGCTGGAGAGTTTGGAAAGGGCATGAATGGCAAAGACATAAGAACGGTGGCAGATTTCACATTATTGTTAAAGCTTGGTAGTACAGCTTTGTTAGTAA
Organism: Nannospalax galili; assembly: GCF_000622305.1. Taxonomy (NCBI): domain Eukaryota; kingdom Metazoa; phylum Chordata; class Mammalia; order Rodentia; family Spalacidae; genus Nannospalax; species Nannospalax galili. The sequence goes on from NW_008338112.1 coordinate 1,551,970, forward strand.
ACAACCCTAAAAATTATAATAGACAAAAACAAAATAGGAAATAAGGATGGCAGGAAGATGTTACAAGAAGTGTGCCAGGAAGAAAGCGGTAATAGTGAGATTTCTGGGTAAGAGCCCAACCACCTCACATGGTAAATTGTTTTAGGTTCAATTTCTATTTTCTCCATTTGCTTATTCATTGGATCAAAGAATTTATTGTGTGGAAGAATTAGGATGGTATTGTGAAACCTCAGTTCCATGGGCTCTGGAGCAGAGCAGCCAGGATCCTTAGGGCTCCTTGTCCTCATGCTATAGCCAAGCCCATCTTGTTCTTCTTGAAAACAGAATCTATTGCCATGGACTTTTGCTTGGGGGTCATTCCCTGACAACCTTATTTATGTCTGTATTCACTCTTACTCCACCAAACAATAACACACCAGGCTATAAGGATTAGCTGTCACTGGTCTTCAGAGGGGAAGATTTTTGATACAGAAGATGGAGAATTGATACTTGGAGAAGCAGAATCCATCTGGATGAATTATTTAGAGTAGATTTGTAAGAACAAAAGATGGCCTGAGAAGAGTGTCTCAATTTTTAACCACATGAGAGAATAAGCTTGGGAACATAAAATGACATCGAGGAACTTTGATTCATGCCTGTCTCACTGTGTATACACCATGAAAAAACCTAAGGTGACCAAGAGATCTGTCATAATGCATGATATAGTCATTCAAGTATTCTTAAGATTTTAAAACTCTTGAAATTTACTTTTTAAGTAAAAAGGCAATAACCATTTAAAGTCACTTGTCATTTATCTCTAATTATATTTTAGTTAGAAACCTCTGTCGATAACTTGTGGTATGGGAGCATTTACTTTTTACATTTTGTGTAAGGCATAGTCCTCGATTTTAACAGCATGCAGTGTGGTAGAAAGAATCACATAAAGTTATAATGAATTTCAGAAAATTGGCTTGGGTTTAAGGTAACTGAGCAAAATATCTTGGAGGAGAGAATATTTAAACTGGGGCTTTTAATGTGGATTATTTTAGCATGCCAGATGGTAATAACTGGCATTTCAAGCAGAAGGAATATGTGTTAAAATCTCAAAGTTACCCAAATGTAAATCAGTGAGTCCCTCTGTCTGGCCAAACCATAGCTTGTTCTGTGAGGGAAATATGGAAACACAGCAGGTTCAGTAGCCTGGACTCCATATCCTGAAGAGGTTAGTGACCCTTTTGAGCAGCACAGTTGAGTGTATATTAAGGATCAAAATCTGCTGGTCTTGGTGACACATGCCTTTAATCTTAGCACTCAGGAGGCAGAGGCAGGCAGATCTCTATGAGTGTGGGGCCAGCCTGGTCTCCGTATCAAGTTCCAGGCCAGCTGGGGTTACAGGGACACTTTTTCTCAAAAAGACAAAAAAAAGTCTTCTTTCCCTTTTACCTCCATGGTTTCTTTTCCATTTTCCTGGCTTCTGAGGTTACATCAGGGTATATACTCACATCTAAGGATTTGGACCTAAGATTCACAAATGAGAGAGAACACACTTATTTTTCTGAGGCTAGGTATAACATTTTCACTATGTATAATAGGGTGAAACCTATTCCACTCAGTATAACAGTTTCTATTTCCATTCATTTACCTGCAAACTTCATGATTTCATTTTTCTTTACCATTGAGTAGAACTCTATTGTGTAAATTTACCATATTTTCATTATCCTTTCACCAGTTGAGGGACATTTAGGTGGTTTCCATTTTTTTATCTATTGTGAAGAGAGCAGCAATAGACATGATGTAGAAGTATGTCTTTGGTATGAGGAATCCTTTGGGTATATGCCAAAGACTGATATAACTGGATCACATGGTAGATTCATTTTTAGTTTTTGAGTTCTCCACAATGATTTCCATAGTGGTTGCACCAGTTTGCAATTTCACCAGGAATGAATGAGTATTTATCTTTCCCTGAATCTTTGTCAGCATTTGGTATCATTCATACTCTTGGTCTTAGCCACTCTGATTGGGGTAAGATGAAATCTGAAAGTGGTTTTGATTTGCATTTCCCTAATTACTAAGGATGTTGAATACTTTTTAAGGTGTTTCTTAGACATTTTTATTTCTTCTTTTGAGAGCTCTCTGTTCAAATCCATAGCCCATTTTTCATTTGGGTCATTTGTTTTCTTGCTTCTTTGACATCTGAGTTCTTTGTATATTTTGGATATTAATAGTGAAGATTTTCTCCTACTCTGAGGGCTTCCTCTTCACTTGATTGACTTTCCTTTGTTGCACTGTTTCCCCTTTAGTTTAATGAGGTCCCACTGGTTGATTGTTGACCTTAATTCCTGAGCAACTTATTCCAATTTAGAAAGTCCTTTCCTGCACCTATATTTTGTAGGGTACTGCCCATGTTTTTTTCTGAGAGTTTGGAGTTTCAGTTTTCACAGTGAGGTCTTTCATTCATTGGAGTTGACTTTTGTGTAGGGTGATAGATAAGGGTCTAATTTCATTCTTCTACATTAGGCGATTCAGTTTTACCAGCATCATTTCTTGAAGATGTCTTTCTTCCTCTGTATGTTTTTGGCACCTTTGTCAAATATCAAGTGGCTGAAATTGTGTGTACTCATGCTTGGGTCTTCTATTATGTTTCATTGATTTACATGTCTTTTTGTATCAATACCATGCTATTTTAATGACTATATTTCTGTAATACAGATTGAAGCCTGATACGGTAACTCCCCCAGCACTGATTTTTATGTTCAGGATTACTTTGGCTCTTCAGGGTCTTTTTTGATTCCATATGAATTTTAGGATTTTTTTCTAATTCTGAAAAGAATGTCATGGGGATTTTGACAGATATTGCACTGAATCTATAAATTGCTTTCTGTAGGATGGTCATTTTCACAATACAGATTGTATCAATTAATGAGAAAAGGAGACCGTTCCATTTCCCTGCATCTTCCTCACCTCTTCCTTCAGAGATTTAAAACTTTTATTGTAGAGGTCTCTAATGTCTTTTGTTAGGTTTATTCCTAGATATTTAGCTCTCATAGTATCAGAGGATACTATACAAGCTGCTAAGGGAAAAAATCAGGCAATGTCCAACCCCAGGGGTAAAGCCTAATAATCAACAATGATCAACACAGCAAACTATCTCTATTGGTGCAGTAGTGGCACTTTTATCTTGGGGGTAATCAGCAACTGTGTAATTGAATTTAAAGTCCATTCAATGGGAAGGAACTCATGTGTGGTACTATAAACATAGCCAAATACACATGGTTGGAGAAGTGTCTATGAGATGTCCAGCCCTAAGTGACACATCTACAATGAAACCTCTACACCTAAGGCTCACAGAACATAGTGTAACAGGGGTAGAGAGAATATTTAAGGCATCTCTCAATTCCCACCAGTGAAGTTCATTGATGCAACAGAGGGTGATTAACACAGAAAACCACAACTGCCCAAAATGTTGAGAGTATGAGACTGCAGAGTATGTTTCCCTGGATAGGGCTCTTATATTAAACATCTGCCTCCCAGGACTCAGAGACCATTGTGAAAGAGGGAGCAGAAAGGCTGTAAGAGTACGGGTGGTGGATGACCACAAGGAAACAGAGTTCTCCAAGAGGCTGGGAACTTGTTCATTTGAACTTGCAGTAATGATGACAGCATGCACAAGACCCATGCAAACTCAAATCAGACAAAAACCCAGCATAGAAATGTGGAAATGGTAAGCAATCCCAACCTTAGTTGAAGAACTATTGGCAGCTGATCATTGCTGGGTTAGGGAGAGTTGGTCTCCTTTAAGGGAGATACGGGAGTGGGCTAAATATAATTAGGATATATCATATGAAATGTATAAAAATTCAATAAATATATACTATAAAATAAAATATGTATACTTTAAACACTAGAAAATAAGAAAATCTGGTATCAGGCTGGAGAAGAGAGGAAAAGACTAGACAAAAGGTGCTAAGAATGAGGTTTCTCATTGTGCTGGTATTTGGTGTAGGGCAGACTGCATGAATGTGTAATCAAAAGGGAAGTACAGGGGAAATGAAGACAAAACATCTCAAATAATCAGGAGCGTCAAGCCCATAAATGGAAACAGTAACCAACAAACCCTTATCCACTCTGAGAACTAAAATAGGGGAAAATGAATTTAAATTACATTGGACATCTTCTATAAAAGATTTTAAATATTCTCACCACATAAAATGATAAGCAGGTGTGTTAATTTTATCTTTCTCTAGTACATACACACATCAAAACATCAAATTTTATACTGCATACAAATTATCTGTCAATCAAAACTAAAATTAATTGAAAAATGTTTTTTGAAATAGTGTGATGAAGATCAAATGAAGGTGTTAACACTGGAGACCAAGAATTTCCTGACTTCAGTTCCAGTCTTCCAAATCACCTGCCAAAGCAATGAAGTACAAAGAAAAACTTAATTCTATCTTAGCTTTCACATAAACCTGAAAAATTCAGTCCAATGTGACTGAACCACAGGAATTGCGCAGTTTTACTCTCTATAAAACTCCTTAGTTTCCTGCCTTTCAAGGAGGTATCTTGTTAAAATGAGAAACCTTGCTGATCTGCCTGTGGTAGCAGACTCAGTAACTCTGCAAGCCTCGGCTTAAGAAACACTGTCCTAGATTCTGTGGTTATCCAGCCATTCATCCCTCTCCCAGTTTCACAGGGATTTTGTGCAGACAAATAAAATGAGCTAGTATACATAAACGTATTTTGCTTATAAAAATTTCTATATGAAGATGTAGGTCTATAAATGCTCTGTGGTTATTATAATACCAGAATAATCTGTGGTTCTTTGGGTTTGCTGTTTCTATTTTGTATTAAACTTGGCAACAAAAAAGAATTCAAAGTAGTTTTATGTAGTTTATAATTTCTAAGATTTTCCTATATGTTGATGAAGGCAGTGGAGGTAAAGGAGATAGTTTAAAATTAAGTACAATGATGCCACACACTTGTAAATCTATACTTGTAAATCTGAGGCAAGAGGATGATGAATGAAAGACCATCCTGGCCTACTGTGGCCCGAATTCACTCTGGGTCTCCTGCGCAATCAGGCAAAGCATATAATATATTTTATGTGTATTTATTAACTTACAAAGGAATGAGTACCCAGTGCCTTGGCCCGAGCCACCAGGACTCAGAGCCCGCCTTATCAGAGCAGCCACACACATAGTCCTCCGCTAGCATGCGCTCATGCCTCCGGGGCCAGCGACCTCACCCCAGGTCCACAGGGAGTCAGTCCATTCTGTCTTTGAGTTGCTGTGCTGGCTGCGAGTTTCCTACACCATCACGCTCTACTGGAGCTCCTGGCTTCCATCCCAAGATGGCTCCTGTCTTCCCTTCCAAGTTCCTGCTCGTGTCAGGCCCTGCCCACTGGAGGAACCAGCCAATTGGGAGACAGCTACATACTGAAGCTGTCACAAAATAAAATATAATAATGATAATAATAATCAATACAAGCAGATTTTAAACCAAGCAGTGTGCATAGGTAATAGTGGTATCTTCTGAAAACTGGTGAGGTATGTATAATTACACCTTGGAGCTTATCTAGGAAATGAACTATAGCCACTGCCTCCTGGGATATGGTGATTCTGAGAGTTTTCCAATCATGGTGGATCATCTAGATGGCATGGTCTTATCCCAGGCTTTGAGAAGACACTTTCAGGCCACATTTAAGTATCCACCCACCTGGCACTCTTTGGCTCAATATTACATGCACCTATCTTGGCCATTCCAAAGAGGGAGAAATGTGAGAATTGGGAAACTATATTTTTACCAGCTCCATCTACCTTACATCATGGGTCAGATTAGTGTATTTAGATATAAGAATGTTTTCAGTTTAGAAACATTTGCTATCCCTGCATACATTCATATGTGCTGGGCTTCAGAGTTATAAAGTAGTACAATTGCTTTTTTTTCTTGAATTATACTCACTCATTTATAATGATGTTAATGGCAAGACTTTATAAAATTATAATGAGTATGTGCTAAGTGGTACCCAATGTGGGCATTGCAGTTTCCTCCCTTAATCTGTTACTGAAATAGTTGGTGGGTGCTCACTCTACTCTGGCATATTGTAACAGCTTTCTGTTCATTTCCCCAGAACATTCTTATGAGGCAGTTAGCATTGTCTTTATTTTATAAATTAGGCCAAAAGTGCACAATACTAAATGAATTACAAATAGGACTCAAATATTTACAAATTGAAATTTCTTCATTTTTCAATAACAGTACAGTATGATGGCAAACCTATTTCCTTCTAGCTTTTCTCAGTGATGCCCAAGTTGATAGGTCACGCTAGGATTCTCTTCCCCATAATTCTTCATTTATCAGTAGGAATGATATAACCTAGGAAATTTATTACTTGGGAATAGATCCGTCCAACCAGGGTTAAAATGGGAGTTGTAGTAGTGCTGCCTTTTGACTGTTTCAGTCAGTGGTGGTCAAATGCTAGATTCTCTTTTTGTGAATCTGTCTGTAACAGGATAGCTCTAACTTTCAAGTGTTCAGATCCACTAGCAAACTCTCAGTCAAAATAAATTTTAACTGCTTGCCATCAGTAATTAGTAATGCTTCCCTTTGGTTTGTAAATCTAGCTACCTCCCTACTACACCATCATCCTCTGACCTGTGACCTGTGACTTCTCCAATTTTCCATCTCTGGTCCATGACTAGATAATTTAAACACCATCCTGTAGTCTGGCAGCTTCTGTCGGCACTTCTCTGGGCTCAGACCCTCTGATAAGTGTGCAAATGTAAGGGCCCACTTCTGAGCATTCACTTAGGTCTACCTCTGCTGAATTCCTGCACATTTCTCTCACTGCTGTTGGTAGAATTTTATTTTATTTTAGGAAGTATTATACTTTTTACAGATTTCATCTAAAGAGGCCAACAAACAATGTCCAGTCATCTAGCAGTAGCATCTTTTGAACACCATGTACTAAAAGAGACTAAGACTTCTTTGAGAAATGCTAACTATAGATCTGAGGCCATAAAGGTGCATGTTGAGTTAGAAGCATCATATAATGCCAGATCCAGGAAAGTTATCCAAGGACCCTAGAGATGTGTTAAAACAACACAGAGGCCTAGAATAGGAAGTTTCTACCAGCGAAAGATGAGATATTTGAGATTCAACAAAATAAAAACTCACCAAATATATTGAAACTCACCAAATACTTTTAATTTCATGGATTCATAATGAAATTTTGAAATATAATTGATTGCCATTTGAGAAGGATGGAGGAAAAATTCATGAAAATGAGCTAAATATAAAGGAATCATTAAACATTTGTCCTAGACAGGCTTTCTTGTACAAAATGTACAGTTCAGCAGTCAACAAGTAGATGAGGGGATGTGCCTCTTCATAAAATTTTCCAGTTAAGAAATAAACCAAAAATAATATATAAAAATCACAAGTTTGTGACCCTAGTGAGTGTACATACTTAAACTCTGTTCAGTAACTGCTCTGGCAGGCTGAATGGAAAGATGAAGATGGGAAGGAAATGCAGGGAGGGATGGAAAGAAGAAAGGATAAAAGAAAGGAAAGAAGGAAGGAGGTAGGAAAGAAAAAGTGCCTCCTGATGAGAATCCCACTGGAATGTATAGTCTTGTTCAAGCTTTTGACTATAACTGCCAACTTATAGGATACATATTAGGCAAGAACACATAGAACTTCACACAAACACAAAATTGGTAAAATCAAGTCTGGAGATCTTGACAGGTCACATATCCAAATTCTTCAATACATACACTGTAAGATAAAGAGGGATATGGGAGTTCAGCATATTTATTAATTAAGACACGTGGAAAATATTGAGCTAAAATATACAGGATGTACCTAAGATGTGTTATCTTCCAGTGAAAACCCATTGGCTATAAAAAGAATGAGGAGAATGCCTGTGAAATGATGCCGTAAAGGGACTTCCTACAGAGATTGTCTCTGAATTGCCCAAGCCTATGTGACATATCTACAATGGAACCTCTACACCTAAGTCTCACAGAACATAGTGGAACAAGGGGTAGAGAGAACACTAATGAATCTCTCAGTGTTCATCAGTGAAGCTCCCTCATACAACAGAGGGCCATGAACACAAAACATCACAAATGCCCAAAGCATAAATAATGTCTGTATAGGATGAGTCCTTGGACAGGACTCCTATGTCAAACTTCACCCACCTAGGACTCAGGGTCCATTGAGGAAGAAGGGGTGGAAACCATTGCAAGAGCCAGGGAGGAGGTGCATGACCATATGGAAATAGAGTCCCACAGGCTCTTGGAACCTTGCTCATATGAACCTACAGCAATGGTGTCAGTATGTATAAGACCCGTGCAAACTGAGGCAGACAAAACCCAGCACAGAACTGTGGAAATGGGCAGCAGTTCCCAATTTTAGCCAAAAAACTATTGGCAGCTGATCACTGCTGGGTGAGGAAGAGCTGAGACTCTAGATAAGCTGACTAGACCTCAGTAGATGAACTTGCACTGAGGGACATCTGGGTACACTAACTTGATATGATAGATCTTAACACAAATGACAGGTTGCATGAATTCCAATCTGGGTGGGACCATGGGAAGAGGCCAATGAGGATGGGGTTATAAAGATGATTAAGATGTTCTGTATGAAAAACACAAAAATTCAATTAAAATTCACCAAAACATTAAAAATAAAGTAAAAATGTAGTATTTATAGTATGACATCTTTCATGACAGAAAGAATGGAAATAGAAACGCTCTCATCAGTTTCATACTGGGCTCACCTTGGAAGCACAGGTAGGCAGGGTGTGGTAGGGGATACGAGGGGAGCAGGAATCTGTGCAAAAATTTTTTGAGTAATTGATAGTTTTAATGGTTTAAATGCTCAAAAATAAATAATTAAAGCAAACAAGGATGGAAAAAGACTAATGTGCAACACAGCCAAGTGAACTTTGCTACAAATGCGTAAGACTGAAATGATAATATGACAGAGGAAGAATTATCCAAGAAAATACAGTATTGAACAGAGTACATTAGCTATGTATTTTGTGGGTAAAATCCAAAAGAAATGATTAAAATATAATCTTTCAAGATTTGTTTATACCAGATGCATGGGTTTGGAATTCTGGAGAAACTTTCTATGTTTTCTGAAATTGAACAAATAACATATATACACACACATACATAACATGCTACTTTTTCTTTGTTGAAATGAACTGCATATTAAGAAATGTGCAGAAAGACTTAAATGAATTCTGAATCTATGACTGGGGTTATTAATATAAACTCACAGATATGTAGAAGCTGACCTATATGTGTGCACATATGCCTTCTCAGAAGACAGGATGAGGAGACGAAGATTTTATCTCATTTAAGCAGCACATGTTATAAATATATATGAAATATGTAAAATGTATATGCTACAGAATAACAGATATTTTACATAACACATCATACATTGCATATAATTGCATGTATTAAAACATACGATATTGGGCCGGGTGTGGTGGTGCACACCTTTAATCCCAGCATTCGGGAGGCAGAGGCAGGGGGATCTCTGTGAGTTCAAGGCCAGCCTGATCTACATAGTGAATTCCAGGACAGCTGGGGCTACAGGGAGACCCTGTCTCAAAAAGAACAACAACAAAAAAAGTAGACATACTATATTATAATTATTGCTTTATTAAATATGTCCTATTCATAATTTATGTGCAATGTGTACTTCAGTTGTTATAATTTTACAAACATATACATAATCCATATTTTGTAATCTTTTCTATTGAAAAGGTCTAAAGCAATGACTTCAGCACATCTAATGAACAAATAATGACTTTTAAGTATTATTCTCCCGTAAAAGTACCCAGGAATTCTTGTAGAAATGGTTGATGCTATCTATATAGGGCTGGAATGGAGAAAGTACAGTATGAAATATCATGTATCAAAAAAATTAGGGGGGAAGCCTTGGAGAGATGACTCTGGTTAAGAGCATTGACTGTTGCTCTTTGGTTCCCAGCACCCACATGGCAGCTACAACTGTCTGTAACTCCAGTTCTAAGGAATCTGACATCCTCTTCTGACCTCCTCAGGCACTGAATGCACATGGCACACTTATATGCATTCAGGCAAAACAGTCAAACACATAAATAAATAATTTATAAACTATAATAAATAATAAAATAAACAAAAATAAATAATTTTTAACTGAAAGGGTGCTCAACTAAGTAGTTATTTCAGAAGAAGAGCCGAACTTTTGTTGTATAAACCTGGAGCTCTTTGAGTAATAACCTAAATCCTGATGGTGCTCTGGGTACAGCTTGTCTCTTTGGGGCTCATGTGCTGGTGGTTTCTTGGTCCTCAACATGGCGATGGTAGAGGTGATGGATTCTTGAGAAGGTGGACTAATGGAAAGTGACCAGGTCAACGGGCATGCTGCCTCTGGAAAGGATTAATGTTCATTTGCTTCTATAAGTTACTTCTCCAAAGAGTGAGGTTTTGTCAGAGAGAAGCCTAAACCCCAAATCATGCTCTGTATTCAGCTTGTGTGTGATCACTCCTACTTATAAGTGTCCCCTCAGTAATGCCATTTGTCATATTGTAGCACAGCCAAGGGAGTCCTCATCGGAGACTGACTTGATGGTACCGCCTGAGCCTGGCCTCTCAGCCTCCAGGACTGAGCTAACTAATTTTCTTTTCTTTCTAAAGTACTGAGATTCAGGTATTTTAGCATAGCAGCAGAAAATGGCTTAGCAATATGATAATAATTCACAAAGAAAGAATCTGTGAATCCATATTAGAAAAAAATGAATGAATAAATGAGATCATAAGAAAGCATTTATACAAGAATCTAAATAACTAATGTAAAACAATGAAGTGAATTTTTTTCTCTTTCCTCCAGTTTTATTTAGAAATAAGTAGTATTCCACACAGCTAACGTGTAAGTTTGGACACAAAGACACATCACCACAATCCAGGTGCTCACCCAGAGTATCCTTGTGATATTTGTGCTTTATTGTTGTTTATCTTTTTTCCTTTTGTTGGGCATTGCACAGACACAATACACTGTCTTTATGCACTCATTTACTGATGGACATTTGAGTTGTTTATTTGACTTGAATCTCATGAATAACACTGCAATGAACATGACACGTATAACACAATGATTTCCTTTCTTTGGGGTATATATTCTGAAGTCAGAGTGCTGGGTACGTGGTGCTTCTATTTTTAATTTTTTGTGAAATTATCCTACTGTTTTCCAAGATAGTTCTCCCATTTTACTTTCCCACCACCAACATATAAGAGTTCCAATTTCTCCACAGACTTCCCACTGTTTTTTTTTTTTTTTTTTTTGAGTGTGTAGGGGTGAGGGATTAATACACATTGTAGCATTGTAACAAAAGTGGATGATGTTCATTGTGGTTTGGATTTCCATTTCTCTGGTGCTTAGTGATGCTGAATATTTTCTCCATATCCCTATTGTGTTCAACAGTTTTTCTGTTGTGACAAACACCGGAGATAATTAACAGAGGAGGAAGGGCTCATTTTTGCTCCTTCTTAGAGGTTTTGTCTATGGTCAGCCATCTTCATTGCTTTTGGGGCCCACGGTGAGGCAATGAAGAGATGATGTGTTAGTGCCAATCTGTTCATCTCACAGCAAGCAGGAAGAGAAAGAGATAGGTGTAGTGAGGAGGGGTCAGAGATAAGATACACTCTTCCAGAGCATGGCCCTGGTGACCCCATTTCCCTGCAGTTCATTCAATTCTGACTCAGTTAATAAATTAATTTCCTGGAGGAGTTAAAGCTCTCATGATACAGTCACTACCCAAAAGACCATCACCTGGCAACTAAGCCATCACTTGGCAATTAGGCATGCTTTTTTTTTTTAAAAGCACAGGAGTCTTCAGGAACTATTTCAGATTCAAACCACACTTGATGACCATTTATCTTCATTGAAGAAATGTCTACCCATATCCTTTGTTACTTTTTCAATCAGATTAGCTGTTGGTGGTAGTGGTGTGTTTTAGGAGTTGATATGTAAATATTTTATCTCATTCTATAGATTGCTTTTCTGCTCTGCTGTTTCCTCTGTGTTCCACAAGCTTTGCAGTTCAAGTCCCATTTATCTATTTTTGCTTCTGTTGACTGTGTTTCTGATGTCATAGTCAAAAGCATTGCCAAGACAAATATCAAGAATCTTTTCTTGTCTGTCATTTTCTAGTTTTATGGCTTCAGCTTTTACTTTCAAATTTTCTATACACTTATATTTTGTGTATAATGAAAAATAGATGTCCAATTTCATTCTTTTAGACATGAATATTTACATCTAATTCCCCTGACACCTTTAGATATATATAATGTTAACATTTTATAGAACTCGGTAAAAGGCAGTTAGGAATGATCCTGTTTTTATAACAATTTTGTAAACTTGAAATTATATCATCTAAGAATTAAAAATAAACAGAAGTATAAATTATATATGGCTAAACTATGGTATCTTGGTATTATTGGAGAATATAACCATGAAAAATAAAAACAATTTTTTTTACAAATATCAAGATATAAGCTACATTTAGAAGGCTATGATTACAGTGGGGTGGATGTAAGTAACCACACTTGTGGTTGGAAAAATTCTGCTTCTTCACGCAGGTGTTGGTTATGAGTCTTCCAAGTGTAATATTCACTAGACTATCAGTTCATTCTGTGTGATTCACTGTATTTATTTCTAATTTTATATGGGGAGCGGGTTGCATCAGAGTAAAAAAACGGGCCTCAGATATAAAGAATATTTACTGTGTTTATCAAAAACATTTTAGAATTCAAGTCCAAAAACTTGACTCTTTGTTCTTAGGCTAAACAATTTTTGGGGAGAATTTAAATATTATTGACTTGGGGGCAAATGGAGACATCCTCTGGGAAGAGGCCATGAAAAGAAAGAGCATCTCAGAATTCCTCTCACCATAGAGAGCCTGGCCTTAAGTGAGGCACATGGCTTTAGCACTTCTCGGTCTACCACTTTGCACAGCTTTGTAGGATCAACAATAATTAAAAAACAGAATAGTAAAAGGCAATAGGTACCTCTGTAATTTCAGGCCAGCCTGGTCTACATAGTGAGTTCCAGGCCAGCTGGGGCTACAGGGAGACCAAAAAATTGGTAGAAAAAAAAATAGTAGTAGTTCCCCATCTTATGCTTCCTTGGCTAGAATAAGCAAACGTGCAAAGGAAACAGTAAGACAAAGTAACACTGAGCAAAGTTCATTCATCCAGCAAGGACAGTTCTAGAACTGCTGAAATGAAGCTGCACTCATGTACTGAGGAAGCAAATGCTTACTTCAGATGCTGCCATGTACGAAACTGAGAGAAGAGAGTATTAAACTTTGTCTTGAGGAATGTGCTGTGGAATAAAATGGATTATAAGCTTTCTTTATTATCAGAATCACCTTGGGGAAATTAGAACACATCTATAGACAGAGCTTCCAAAGTCTGGCCGCTTAAAGACTGATTTAGTATGCCAGAGTCAGGTTTATTAGTCTAAACACACACACACACACACACACACACACACACACACACACACGCACCCATATCTCAGTGTGTCATTTAATAAATTATTTACTAATAAAAAATTAAAATGTTCCTTAGGATAACTTTATGCTTAAAATTGGCATCACTGATTGTGGTTTGACTTAACATTTTTAAGTTCTCTATATAACACAGTAAAAAGTATCTGATAGATGATGTACTCTTGCCCAAAATATTGAACCTGGAGTATTAATCAGACATATTGAGAATACAACAATATGCAATAAGTTAGTTGTCTTGGGTTCTTCACAAAACACTCATGCCATATAAAATGCATGAAATTTTACTGCAGTTTGGATTGAAGAGGGTCAGTTGCTATCAAACACTTCTTGGAGAACTATTAAATTAACTATGAACAATAAATTAAGTGATACTGTGGAAACGTACTTTTCAATTCTGATAATACTGAGATGATAAGAATAAGACTAGACCTCTGCTTCCCTGGATGTGCACTACCCACAGGCCTCTCCCCGACCCGCAGGTCTCTGTCTCGGGGTAAGTCGATCTTGTCATCTGCACCTTGACTCCCCCAGCCTCATTCACCCTCCAATCTCACCCGCCTGTCTCTCCTCCTAGCCTGGGTCCTGTCCCATTCTTTCTCTTGGCTCCCCAGACACCTGGGGAACCACCACTGTTTCCTGATCCTTTGCCTCCAGACTTACTCAGTTCCTTCTTGGGTCCCCAGGAGCACTCTGGCCCTGGCCCCGCCCTCATCTCCCTCTACTTCCCTGGGCCCAGCCTGCAGGACTCTTCCCTGGGGCTGACCTTCCCTCTTCTTGATCCTTTGCATCCAGACTAACCCAGCTCCTCAGTGCAGTCCCCAGGAGCCCTTGGGGCTGCATCAGGCCCCCATCTTCCTTTGCATCTCTGGGTGGCACAGCCACCAGCTGCCCTAGACCAGCATCTTTCATGGGCCATGCTCCCAGGCCAGTCCAACCCCCAAATTCCTGAGGCCAAAATCTTTCCTGGAGGGATCCAGACATTAGGAGAAAGCTTGAGCATATCTGATCCTCATCTGACTTGGGCCTCTGTGGGAACTCCTGAAGACAAA